>NC_143487.1:43397207-43726850 GCF_027475165.1 Benincasa hispida
TGTCAATAAACTTTAAGAATTTGATGATAGGAATTGCATTGAACGTCTAACTTGAACTAGAAGCAAGATCATTCCTTATTTTTTTACATTCATCTTTCATCTTTTTATTTTTAGTATTTTTCCAATTTTATCAACCCCCATTTTATTGCTTTAATAGTCAAGCTTAGTAAGAAAGGATAAGAATTAAAACTTTCCCTGTGGATCGACCTCTTACTTCCACATTAACTACGAGTTAGTTAGGTTGTTATTCGAGCTTTATAAATATTGTTTGTTTCGGGTTAGGTAGATCTAACGACACCTACTTTACACCGAATAGAGTGTTTCTTAAACACTTTTTGAGTTATGGAGAGGTCGTAAAGATAGTTTACGCTACTTCAGAATTTGGGGATGTCCAGCCCATGTGCTAATAGAAAACCCCAAAAAGTTGGAACCTCGTTCAAAACTGTGCCTATTTGTAGGTTACCCCAAGGAAACAAGAGATGGATACTTCTATGATCCAAGTGAGAATAAAATTTTTATATCGACAAATGTTACCTTCTTGGAAGAAGACCACATGAGGGATCATAAACCACAAAGCAAAATTATTTTAAGTGAGATTTCTAATGAGTCTGCTGAGACTTCAACAAGAGTTGTTGAACGGGCTGATAGATCAACAAGGTTTATTGATGTCAGTTCATCTAGTCATCCATCTCTAGAGCTGAGATTGCCTCGACGTAGTAGGAGGGTTATGAACCCACCTGTACGCTACATGGGTTTAACAAAAGTCCAAAACATCATAACTGATGATGGAGTTGAGGATCGATTGTCTTATAAACAAACAATGGAAGATGTTGACAAAGATGAATAGGTTAAAACCATGAATCAAGAAATGGAGTCCATGTACTTCAATTATGTCTGGGAGCTTGTAGATCAACCTGATGGGGTAAAATTATAGATTGTCAATGGATCTACAAGAGGAAAATAGGTGTAAATGGAAAGGTACAGATCTTTAAAGCTAGACTTGTGGCAAAGGGTTATACCCAGGTTGAAGGAGTGGACTATGAAGAAACTTTCTCAAATGTTGTCATGTTAAAGTCTATTAGGATTCTCTTATCCATAGCCACATAATATGACTATGAGATATGGCAAATGGACGTCAAGACTGCCTTTTTGAATGATAATCTTGAAGAGACCATCTTCATGAATCAACCAGAAGGATTCATTGAACATGATCAAGAACAAAAGGTTTGCAAGCTTAATCGGTCCATTTATGGATTGAAACAAGTATCTCGATCTTGGAATATAAGATTTGATACTGCGATCAAATCTTATGGTTTTGATCAGAATGTTGATGAGCCTTGTGTTTACAAGAAAATCATATGCAGCTTATTAGCTTTCCTCGTGTTGTATGTGGATGACATCCTACTCATTAGGAATGATGTAGGTTTTTTGACTGATGTAAAGAAATGGCTAGCACCCAATTCCAAATGAAAGATTTGGCAGAGGTGCAGTTTGTTTTAGAGATCCAGACTATAATGGATCGTAAGAACAAAAGGTTGGCCTTGTCTCAGGCATCATATATTGACAAGATGCTTGTCAAATATTCGATGTACAATTCCAAGAAGGGTTTATTACCTTTCAGGCATGAAATTGTATTGTCTAAAGAACAGTGTCCTAAGACTCCTCAACATTACATTCCTATGTATGTAATGTTATGTATTAGACCTGACATTTGCTATGCAGTAGGGATTGTCAATCGATATCAGTCTAATCTAGGATTAGATCACTGGACGGTGGTCAAAACGATCCTCAAGTATCTTCGGAGAACGAGGGACTATATGCTCGTGTATGGAGATAAGGATTTGATTCTTACAGGATACACAGACTCTGACTTCAGACTGATCGGGATTCTCGAAAATCCACATCTGGGCCAGTGTTTACCCTGAATGGAGGAGTTATAGTATGGCAAAGCATCAAGCAAGGATGCATCGCAGACTTTATTATGGAAGTCGAATACGTAGTTGCTTGTGAAGCTGCTAAAGAGGTTGTTTGGTTTAAGAAGTTCCTTACTGATTTGACTTTGTTCCAAATATGTCTTTGTCCATCACACTTTATTGTGATAATAGTGGTGTCGTGGCAAATTCTAAGGAACCTAGGAGTCACCGAAGGGGCAAGCACATAGAACAGAAATATCATTTGATTTGGGAGATTATGCATCGAGGTGACGTGATTGTCACGAAGATTGAGCACAACGTTGTTAATCCGTTTACAAAAGCTCTCACGGCTAAAGTGTTCGGGGGTCATCTAGAAAGTTTGGGTCTACGGGATATGCGGCATATTGTCTAAGGTAAGTGGGAGATGTTACTGGGGTATAGCGTATGCCTAGTTTATTATGATTTTGTACTTTATTTGTATTGTACATTAGGCTCCCTAAGCTTTAGGATAAGTGGGAGATTGTTGGGATTGGTGTTCTAAATCTCTTGTAATCTCGTAGTTTTGTAAATTTTGTATAAACATATTATTGTTAATAAAATAAGTGTTATTTTATAAGCATATACTCAATCCAATAAACTAAGATTCGAGGTTATTTCATGTAATTTAAATAAGTATGTAGAGACATACAAGTGGATCTTGTATAACTAATAACCTAAACGGTCTGTAGTAGATGGATAAGGCTGTGCACCTTATCCTAGTGACACTACGAATATGACCTGCTTTGTAGGTGTTACAAGTGTTGTAAAGTGCTACAAATGATCTGATCTTGATAATTCATGTAGAGACATGTGAGTAAGGGTATCCTATATAAACAGTTTGTATAAGATCAAACCACGAAATGATTAATCTCTTTATATAATGTCGTTAATAATAGAGACTTACATTTCACTAGGATGACCATATGTGGCATGACCTGAATCCTAAATGAATTGTGAACTCCTACTCATGAAAACGGTCCTTTGATTTGTATGGGTGAGAGTAGCTAAATTGTCAACTCAACAAGCCTACCATTTTGGGAATTTGTCTGACTAGGGAGCTAGGAAAACAGCTACACAAGACGGAATTCACTCATTCATCAATGCAGGGGCAAGTAGATAAATTGCTCCCTTAAGAGCTGATTCCGAGTTTTGAACATAGTGGCCACACCCTCTCCTGGTCCGAGAGGGACTTGGTCATAGTTGGACTATGACTTATTGTTCATTAGAGAAATCAGTGGTTATTAAGGAGTTAGATGTAACTACAGGCACAAAACGGTAATTTTGGCCCAACTGTACTTACGAGCAATTTGTAAAGGGTCATCGCACTGTTGATTGGTTATATTCAATGGACACAGAAATTTATCTGTAGTGCAAAGAGTGCAGCTGTCAGTCTTTAGTGGAATGACTGACAGTTAACGGATGTTGGATAATTTAATTAAAGAGTTTAATTAATTATCTGAGTACCATTGGAGCTTCAATCTACAGGTTCATAAGGTCTTTTTTATAGCTCAACGGGGATTTAATTGAGAATTAATTTATTATTAATTTGAAATATTCAAATTAATTAAGGGAAATAATTATATATGATATAATTAATTAAATTAATTATAAATGAGATATAATTAATATTTGATACATTATAATATAAGGTAATATGAGGGGAATTTGATATAATTAATATAATGTATCTGATACATTATAATATAAGGTAATATGAGAGAAATTTGAATATGATTCAAATACTAATATATGAATGAGATTCATGTAATTAAATTTAATATAAATATAATTTATATTAAATACCATAAATAAGTTGAGAGGAATTAAATATTTGAATATGATTCAAATATTAATTATATGAATGAGGTTCATATAAGTGAATTTAATATAAATGTGATTTATATTAAATGTCATGTATTGTTGAGAGAAAATACATCTATAGGCTAAATTGTATTTGATACAATATGTAACTATAGATTATGTGTTATATAGAATATAACATATAGTTTATATACATATAATAAGGTTGTTATTATATGTATAATTATTATTAATTTAATTCTATTAAATTAATATTAATTAATTAAAAGGAATGAGTTACAACGTCCTCCCCCCCTCCCTCCCTCCCTCCCTCCCACCCAATTCTCTCAGATAATTTACATGAGTTGTGAAAGAATGATGTAGTTAGAGATTCATCTTCTTCCTTAATTCTCTCTGAGTGAATGGTTAAAAATTTACAGAGAAGAAAAGTTCTTCTCTTCCCTCTCCTCATCTTCATATCGTTCCCTCTTCCAAGGATCAAGCAAAGTTCACAACTCTTGTTTGAATTCTTTGTCCCAAGGGAATACAGAGGGTTCTCAAGTGGTAGTGTCCCTTTTTGAAGAAAGAGATCCGTGTAGAGAAGGAGATCCGTTCGTGTTTTATTCGAGGGAGTTCTTGAAGAAAGGGTTCTTCAAAGGTAAGGGTTTCTGAAACCTTAAGTGTTCCTTTATTAAAGCATGCTATAATTTATGTAAATGCATATCTTGTTCTTATTTTACTTTAAAACTTAAATTCAATGAAAAATAAAAATTGGGTTGATCTTGCTTTTACCCAAGGATCTCTCCTCGGTTAGAGTTCCTTCATGAGTACCGTATCCTGGTGACATTATGAATATGACCCACTTTGTAATACAAATGCAGTGATCCAAGTATTCATGTAGGCGACATGTGAGTAGGTATCATATTCAATGAGCTTGCATAAGACTAGACCATGAAATAACCACTAGATGTAACTCCGTTGACTAGTTAGGTTTCTATTTCAATGGGATGACCTAAACAACTTAGTCTTAATCCTGAATCTATTATGAACTCTAGTTAACGAGTGATTGTCCTTTGATTTGTATGGTTGAGAGTGGCCAGTTCGCCGACTCAATATGTTTACCATCTTGGAGACAAGATCAAATGGGGAGCTGGAAACATAATAATACAAAATGAATTTCATTTCTTCCCGAAAATGGGGTAAGTAGATGAGTTTTCCCTTAAATGGTATCAGGACTTAAACAAAGGGTCCTACCCTCTCACTGGCTCGAGAGAGGTTTCTGTCTAATGGTTGGACCATAAACAGGTTGTTCATTAGAGGAACCCTAGTACTTAAGAATAAATAAGTAATCTAAGGGTAAAATGATAACTTTGACACAGCTGGTGTTATGAACACTCATGAAGGACTAATTTATTGTTATTGATCTATATCCACGAACACCGAAATATATCTGCAATGAGAATAGTACAACTATGTTTCTTTAGTGGAGTATACCCATAGCTAACGAATATTGATTAATGGGGTTAATGTGTTTAGTCAATTAATCTCATATCGTTCGAGCTTCTGATCTGTAGGTCTATAAAGTCCCCTCTGTAGCTCGTAAAGGGAATTGAGGTAATTATTTCTTCAATAGAGTTTGAAATGTTCAAATTCACTTAGGAAAATAATATAATGTATAACGATTAATTATAATATAAAGTTTATATTTTAATTAAACTTGATAATAAAATTTTAATTTTGGATATGATTCAAAATTAATTTATGAGAGAACTAAATATTTGAAGGAGTTCAAATATTAAAATAATATGAATTGGATCCATATTGAAACTATAGGTTAATAATAATGTTTATTAGATGCACATTAAAATTATAGATTATGAGAGAAATATAATTGAATATGATACATATGTTTGTTAAAAATTAAATATGTGATATTTAAGTTGGTAATTAATTAACTGAAAGATTAATTATTACTAATTTAATTAAGTCTAATTAAATTTGATTTAATTGAGTTAATTGAATTAGAACAATAGGTTGCGTGAGAGATGCATTTAAATATGATTTAAATGAAATCATTAATTAAATTAGATATAATTAATTATTATTTATTTTAATTTAATTAATTTAATTAATTATTTTTTGTTTAACTCCCACATAGAAAATTATCAGAAATGTGGGAGCTATGTGGGATAGCTCCCACATTTCTTCTCTCTCTCTCCATTGGATGATATACCTGCAAAATGTTAGTTTTTCAGAAGGTGATTCACTTTACAAAAAGGTTCTATGAAAAAAAAATCTCTCAAAAAAATCTCTCTCTTTTCCCTAATTTTGAGATTGATTCCACAAACCAATACCAAAATTCTCAAAGAATAGGGAAGTTTTTGAATTGGTCGTGTTCTTGCTTTCAATCCCAAGGAGAATTAGCATTTTTCCATTCGAGTCATCAACAAAAGTAAGTGTTCTTTTTTTTTTTTCTCTGTAGGATTGAATTCCTAATTGTAATGCATGCTTAACCTAAAAATTTTACAGTAGATTGAGGTTTTTAGGTCTCTCCTTTCTATTCTATAATTTTTGTTAATGTATTGGTATTTTAATTTCTCAATTGATTTCGAGTTAGGTCTTGATTATTCCACTACATTAAGGTAGGTCTTGATTATTCCACTACATTAAGGTTTTTATCCTTATAGATATAGTATAGGGTCTTTGAACAATGTGCCCGGACTATGTTGAGTGTGTGCTTGTTGTTTGCTTTGTTGCCTTGTTCCTTGCAATAATTAATCTATGATGCACTCTTATGAATCATGTTTGCATGAGGTTAGGTTAAAAATAAATAAATTTTACGATTTTTAAGGCATATTTGAAAATTTTGCTTCATCTCTTTCCTGCATCTTTAGGTTATTTGCCTAGCTATTCCGACTCTCGCTTACTTAGAATCGAATTATGAGGCCATAGGATTGTTGTCACTCTAAAAGGCCTTAGTAATGGTCATTAGATTCTCCAATGTTCAATTTAGTAATGCATGCTTTGAGATATGGTCAATTGCAATTATCACTTACCTTACAAGAAAAATAATGAGATGAAGTATGAAGAAAGAGAGGTTTACTCCTCTTTCTCAAGGGTATGATTAACTTGGGACGACTATGACACTTGTAGTTTCCCTCTGAGCTAAAATATCTTAGAGGATTGAATAACCTTAGGCACTGTTGAAAGAAAGTCAGTTCATGATTGGATGTCATTCACATAACCCATGTGGGCAAGCCAAAACAACAGCCATTCTTCCTAGATAAAGTTTTCTCTCATTTTTATTTCAAATAAAAAAAAAGGAGAAAAAGAAATAAGGTTGGTGTGAAGTATGGTTTTGACAATTTTAATTGCATATCATTACCACCTTGAATTTAGGAAATCTGATTCTAGATCTTTTGAGCCAAAATGAGGGGAAAATGAGTTGAAGCTTCATAAGGTATTCCGAATTTGCTTGTGCTTAAAAGAGATAGCTTTGTACTTATCCATGCATGATAAATGTTGAACTAAATTACCAAATTTGTCTTGAAATGGTTGAATACTTTTTGATAGCCTAATTGATTGTGTGCATGATTTTGGTTGACTGTTAAGGCTTGAGTAGAAAACTTGGTAACTTAACAAACTAATATTTGTGTGATTGCATGTTATACCTTGCTCGAGGACTATCAAGAGTTAAGTTGAGGGTGTTTGATAGCACCGAAAATGTGTGATAACTTGTAAAAATACAAGTTATTTAACCTTTTTATTGAGAACAATTAGGAAAATTCTGAGAAAAATGCACTAGTTAGATGGAAAAATCGTGCAATTAGTAATTCAATACCTACAAAACTATAAATCATTGAAAATTATAAGAACTATCACTTTTTTGACGTAGGATTCTATCAAGAATAAAGAAAATCGACAAAAGAAGCAAATCACGGCTGCAGACGCATAGAACTTAGGCTGCGCATAACTTGGTATCACATAGTTCCATGCGATGAGATGAGATTATTAGAATTACGACAGATGCGTGGGCGGTGGAAGTCAAATAAAAAAGATCAAGTTGGTCGTGATATGAAAAGTTTGTGGCAGAACCAATGAACCTTTAACGTGAGGCAGATGACGCGATAGGGCATAGAATTTAATGCGAGGTGTCTGCTTAATCATTAGAAAGAGGTACGGAACGTTCCTTTTGATGCATATAAATAGCTCAATTGTCTAATTATCAGATTTTTAACCAATAAATTGGTCAGAACTCTTCTCGTTTTGGAACCCACGTCTGCCAATTTTAGATGAAAACTCAACTTTCCTTTCTGAAAAGGGAGGAAACCATCACCACCATTACATCTAGGGTTGGCAATGGAGTTGGAGCAGGGTGGGGGAGGATTCCCCGTTCCCGTCTCTAATGGCGGTTTTTATCCCATCCCCGCCATTTCAAGGCGGGGATGGGGACGGGGATTCCCTGCCGAGGAAACGGATCCCCGCGGGGATGAGGACTTTTTTTTATATATAAAATTATCTTTGGTTTGGACTTGGACACTTTAGTTGGGCTTAGATTGGGCTAAATTAAAAACTAAGTTAAATGTAAAAAGTTAAATATCTAGTATATATATATATGTAAAGAGAGAGAGATAAAGAAAATATTCAAAAAAACTATTTTTATATATATAGAAAAAATATTTAAAAACCTAATCGGGGCAGGATCAGGGTCGGGGACGGGGCGGGACACCCTCTCCATCCCCGCCTCGATCGGGATGGGTCCTCGCAAGGACCCGACCTCGCGGAAAATTTTGCTAACCTTAATTACAACCACCGAGAAGTAACCATTATTGGAGCCAAGGAAGCAAGAAACTGCAGTCCACAGCTTGACATTCTCCACCTTTGTCTTTTATTTCATTTTCTTCATCATTAGTATTTGTATTATTTTGTAGAGATTGAAAAACTCTCATTATCAATATGAATGTTATGACATTTCTCCATCCATCCAAGTTTCTCCCATTTAGCATGACCAACTAAATTCATAATGGGTTGGAAAATATCACACTAACATATTAACTAAGTAATACATAAGTTCACTTTCATCTTATTTAATGTATGCTTCATAAACTATTCTAGATTAAATTGAGAGATTGCCCTAGGTAGAATCAATCGCTGCTTGAGAAAGTAAAGAATTTTAGAATTCATTAAATAAGAGAACAAGTAATCTTAAAAAAAAAATTAATTCTCTGTATAAGAGTACTCGTCGCATGCATCCTATAGATAAGATATTGTGGTTCGAAACACAGAGAAGTAAAGTTTATAATTCATGTCATTTGCATGAACACATAGCTTATTCTTTGCTTGGGAGATGTAGAAATCTTTCTCAACCCTATTTTATTTATTGAAATCTCATCTCAACACTTGTTAAGCTTCTTTACTTTTCGTTGTAATTATAATTGCATACTTTTCATCAACCATCGCATCATCACTCACACCCACTGTCATTTGCACTATAATTATAATCAATAAGATAGAACAAGTAGACCCACATCATCATATATTTGAAAAAAAATCCGCATTAAGGTCAAAATAATTATCTCATGACATAATTAGGTGTGATTCCTGTGTCTGACCCTAGACTCACCAGGATTCTGATTGATCTTATACTTGGATTCAATTAGATAAAACAATGTGTTCATATATTTAAAAGGCACGACTTAGATTAATTCTCATCACATCATTTAAAATGCATCAATGTGCTATCTTCTTTGGGTCATTGGTCTATTTAATGAGTTTAATTGATTTTATAGGTCTCGGGTGTCTAAGAGATAGAGCGAGCCATTCAATACGAAAAGGTACTAAAACAGTCAAATTTGGAGTTCTGCACCAAGGGAGAAAGAAGTACGTGAAATTACAATACTTCCTTGGACAGAGCGTAGCTGCAATCTGTGAAACGTGGCGTTACGCTCAAAGGAAGTAACATCAATATTCTGGAGAAATAGGAGAGCATAGCTACGCTCAGTGAAGCGTAACGTTACACTCAAAGACAGAAGCATCACATTCGGGAGAGGTGCTAGAGCGTAGCGACACTTTGCATAGCATAGCACTACGCTCTGTAACTTGACGAAAAATCTCTGTCGCGCGTGCAAAGAGTGTAAGACCTCAGCTGTTGCTACACTTGAGGCTTACACTATGACAAGCGTAGGCCAGCATCGCGATGCTTCGTCCTAGCATTGTGACGTTGTACACCTATTATAAATTGTGTTTTTGCCCGATTTGTCTAAGTATCACGCCCTTTTCCTCTTTTGCTCCTATTTTCTTCTCCTCTATGTTGTAAACAGTTATCCTTTTCCTTTTTGGTGATTATTAAACTTCATTTACTTGATTTTGAAGATGATTAGATGCTAGAGGAAAGTACTTAGCTTGGATTTTATAATTATTTTTCCATTACTTAGCTTGGGTTTTGGACTTATTTTTCTATTTCTCGTATGTTCTTGAGATTTTGATATTAAAATGTTGAGATTCTACTCGTATTCAATAGATTTCATCTTATATTAGCTATCCAATCTTTTGAACATAGGATTATCTGAGAAATTAGCTATGTTCTCTTAATTGTTTGCTTAAGATTAATCACTAATACGTAATTAGGAGTGTTCAAAAAATTCAATGTCCTAAAAAAACTGATCAACTCAACCCAACCCAACCCATACGGTTTGGGTTGGGTTATCAAATTATGTGGGTTGGATTGGGTTCAAATAAATGAAAATTTTATGGATTGAGTTGGTCTATGGGTTCACCTAAAATAACCCAAAATCAATCTCAACCAACCCAACAAACTTATTATTAACTTTAAAATTTATATATTTTTTACATATAAGACAATTATATATACATATATTTATTTTAGTTTTATTTAATTTCATTGTTTTTGGATAATTTATACTCCAAAAATTCCTTATTTTTAGCACTTTGGGAAAAAAATAATTCATTATATAAATTGAAATTGAGATATTAATCTTAATTCAATATATGAAAATAATTAAATTAAATTTTTACGTATTAATATTTTACTTTTTTCTATAATAGAAATTTAAATAAATGATTTGATTAACTCGAACCAACCCAACCTAAATATTTCATAGTTGGGCTAGGTTGGGTTCATTTTCTAATAAGGGTTATTTGGGTTGAAGAAATTTACAACCCGAACAATTGGGTTGGGTCTAAAAAGTCATTCAACCAAACTCAAACCCACCCACAAACACCCCTATGCCTAATTGTTAGGAAGTTAATCGCTAGGAATCATGGATTAAGTTAGATTGTTAAATTGAATAGGAATTCCATTCAAGAAGCATATTCTAATTAACCTAGATGATGTCTAACTTAGCGTAATCGATTAGATGGTGGAAACTGATTACTCGACTTAGCGAGCCCTTATCCTTAATGTTTGTTAATTGGTTAATTAGGAGAATATTTCACTTAAATTCTTAATTAATTCGATTCGATTGACTTCTATTTAGGATTCTAGATGAGATGGGTAAGTATTAAATTGGTAGAATTTTGTCCTTATCTTAAGATTAAATTAATGATAGAATTGTAAGGAATAGGAAAGGCTCGATCGACCCAAGCTATGAATTTCTTTTATTGATAATTAACATGTCATGCACTCATTTCGCCATTGCATCCCACAAATTCACTCTCATTTTATTTTATGCAATTTGCGTTTATTTTGCAATTACTCATCCAAAATTAAGCATTTTCCTTATAAGCATACCGACTATAAGCATTTCAATTAGAAATTTTAGATGGCTCTATGTGGTTGGACTCTGTATTTTCCTTTACTACTTGTTTTTAGAGTAAGGCACGAAATATTATTTGGTTAGGACCGTAAGGTTTTATGACACCCTATTGGTGCTTATCATAAACATCTCAGCCATGAGAGTTGTTGCTTGAAATGGGAGGCTTCTTCTCCTTATAAGCCAAGGTGGTTTAGGAATGGCCTAAAATCATGCTCTAGACTTTTACCCATCATTTTAGACATTGAATAATAACTTTGATCGAGAAAATAACAACCATAATTGACTGATGCGAGCCTGGAAAATTAAGACTTTCGGATGCTGTTGCAGTAGATATGCTCACAGTGAAGTGAAAATCTGCAAAATAGTAAAAAATTAATCTAAAAGCTCATGTAATTAGCCTAAATCACTAAAAACATAATTTAAACAATTCAAAGACACGTGATTGTGCATTTTATCCCAATTCAAAAACACAATTTAAACAATTCACTAAAATCACTTTATTTTTTTTGGATGGGGTTCAAATTCAAGCTCACTACGTCAAGTTCAAGGAGAATGTGCCTCTATTCTAAATAGCAAAATATCCGGGAGAATATATAGCTTACATCCAAACAAACTCTCACCTTTAGTCAAGTTTCAATTCTTCACAAATGTCTTTACGTACGAGAAAAGAACACATGAAACATGATTGAAGATCAAACAATGCATGATTTCTAAGTTACAAGAAAATGAACAACCCCATATGAACGAGTCCAAAAAAAATGAACAATTCCAAAGTAGAAAAATTAGACCAAATACTAGCAAATTCACCACCACGGCAATATTCTTACATGTTCAAATGCTTCAACAACAACCATACTATTGCCCCTAATTACCTGAAATGGAAAGAAAAAAAAATCAATTCTTGACTATACTGGTGGTGATTAATGAAAGCAACAAACATGAAAGAGAGGTTGGAGCATGATTAAACTAAATTAACTTTTGAAAACTAATGAGCTAACACATTAAATTAAACTAATCAACAAACTACTAAACTTAACTTACAGGCCATTAATATTAAAAGTTAAGAATACACTAATAATTAGGGAAATGCACAAACAAAAACAAAGTTTAGTGTCAAATAACCCAGATCACACCAAATAACCAAGAAATTGGAAGAATATGTAGTAAGGAAGAAACTTGGAGACATTTTCCCTTTGAGCTATTACCATTGCTAATGTAACTCACAAAATTATCCAACATCACCCCCAAAATGACATAATCAATTCTCCATTGTAAGATCACCAAGTAAATGATAACCACTATTGAATCTAATTGCCAGCTTCCAGTCAGTTTCTAGTAGAAAGGACAGAGTATTGAAAAACAATGGAAGGAACAATAGTTCAATAGTTGAAGATCTGTATCCATGTTATTGAATCGAAAGAAACTCCAGGAAAAAAAAAACTATGCATAAGCTTACCACGCATATTCGATGTTCTAGGAAATAAATACATTCACCACATACGGGAACCTTATGGACAAACAATACAACTTCGTGGCCTGAAGCACCAAAAACACAAAATAGAAGTATTAAATAATAAATAACAACAACAACAAAGTACAATTCAATTATATAGAAAATCAATTAGCAACATAACGAAATAAATTCAGACATTTCCACAATCCGAATAACGAATGTATCTCCTCTAGCCTTGCAGAACTTAACCATCTACAATGACGGAGTGACCTCATAAATCTGAAAAATAATACTATAATAACTCAACTAATTAGCATACAATAGATGCTTCTAAAAAATAAAAAAGTAAGAAGCGAATCACCTCTGTTGCCACTGATAAATGGCCTTTACGACCTGTCTTTTCACCTTGAAATTTTAGCTACAAAAAATGCATCAAATTATGACATACACTCAAGAGAGAAAATTTAGATAGAAAATTTAATCTTAATGAATAAAAAATATTTATTAACGACTTTGACAAAGAGTAAGAAATGGCGTCCATTAAAAGTGCTTGTTTCCCGTTTTACAATCTCCTTGTACCATAATTTTCATCAACTCATGTTTGTGAATAAATCATCACAAAAGAGTTGATAGGCTATGGATAGCTCAACTAATATATAGCAATTTAACAATAATTTATTGCTATAAGCAAAAACTATTTTATTGAAGAGATACAATGATAAAGCTTTTCTGCATAGGTAACAAATTCGAACCCTATTAAAGACAAAGCAAAAAAAAAAAAAAAAAAAAAAAAAAAAAAAAAAAATCATAATCGCAAACATTCGCCAAATACATCATGGTCAATTCAAAACTCCAACAAATGTAAATCAAATATCATATCCAAATCCCAACAACAACCCTACATGCCCTTCCAAGCTAAAATCACAATAATAATCTAAAACCAAAAGCTCACTGCAGTCAGAACAAGCTCATCGGAGGAACCCCCAACATGGATTGGAACAGAAAGGCATCAACAAGAAGATTTAATTAAATGGATCAATCAAGGTTTATTAAAAGTACTTCTCCAAAACACCAAAAAAGACACCATAAACACAAAATGAGAGATCCACGAGTGACTTGAGATGGCAGAAGAGGTATGAAAGAGGTTGACAAGTAGCAGCGCCAAAGGTTCGACGACCAGCATGACGGAACTAGGATGAGTCAAAATGTGCAACGTTTGAATGGCGTCATGGCGCTAAAAAGAGAGAGAGAGTCGTTTGACGATGTGAGTGACCGACGTGAGAAATGTGCGATGTGACCAATGTGAGAGACCAGCGGAGGCACGACCGGTGGAGGCATAGTTGATCGGAGGTGCGACCGCGTAAGAAGCTGCATGAACCTTGGACGGACGTATGTGTATTTGGGGGTAAAAAACTTTCCCAATTTTCCTTTATTTTATATATATAATAATGAAACTCTAAAAAAACTCTATCTTGATGCTCATTAAGTGTCAAGTAAATTTAGGAAAATTTTTGACGTTTTAAAATTTCAAGTTACTTAATAGCGTGAATGTTTCGTTAGTAGTAAAGAATCTACTTGAAGGTTCAACTTTATTTCTAACTAAGGCTAAAGACAAGATAAATTCTGAAATGATATACCAAATAACAGTAAGAAAAAATATAGTAATGGAAATAAGAGAGTGGAGTTCTTTTACTTTCCCAAGAAATGTTAGGTCAAAAGTCATTATAGAAAATTAGAAGAGGATAAAATTGAAGAAAAGAAGAAGGAGAAGGGAAAATATAGTTGAAATTGATCACGCTTGTAGTTGAAATTGATGACGCTTATGTCAATATTTAGAGTAACAAGACAATAGTAGCTACTCATTTGAATGGACAATTAAGAGTGTAACTGTAGTACGCATAGCTTATGATAGGAGTTTGTTTCGATCTTTCACAGTTTAGGGTGTTCAAATAACCCGACAACCCCAATAACCCGGACTACCCAACCCAAAATATAAGGGTTAGGTTGGGTTAAACTTTTTATATTTTTGTTGGATTGGGTTGGATCGTGGGTTGGCTAAAAAAAACTGGGTTAACCCAACCCAACACGAATTTTATATATATAATTAAAATATATTATATATATTTATCTTTGTTTAAAATTTGATTACTTTTAATTGAATAATTTATGAATTTTAAATATTTTCTTTTAAAATTGTTATGATATTTATCTTTATTTAAAATTTGCAATCAATATCTTAGATATTTAGTATTTAGCATTTGAACTTTATAAGATTTTAGTTATTAGTTATGTGTTGTATATAAATTTACATATTTTTAATTAAAAATAAAAAGTAAATTATAACCTGACAACCCAACCCAACCTAACCTGAATTTTAATGTTTGGGTTGGGTTGGGTTGGGTTAGAGACTTTATTTGAGTTCTTTGGATTGTGAACCTAACTAATCCGAATTTTCAGGTTTGGACCCAACCTAATCCAATCCATGTACACCCCTAATCATAGCAAGGCATAATGGTCTAGTGTGAATAGGGAATGGCAAAGTTTCCAAAACTATTGGGATTAGGGGTATTAGTCTGAAGATAGAGTATGCAAAAAGTTAATGCTTGGATTTGTGCCTAGGATGAAGATGAATCTCATCTCTAATAACATATTAGATGGATGAGGGTTATAATTGTGAGTTTGATAATTGTCAATATAAACTCATGTTAGAATTCCAAGTAGTGGCAATAGGCCACAGAGATTGACATACTGTACAAACATATGTTTAGTGTTGCCAAAGTATCAGAGATAAGTGGATCAATTAAAATTGCAGATGACAACTATAGAGGTACAGACCGAACAATTAAATTAGCAGCAATGATAACCAATTTTGATAAACTAGATCAAAATTCATTTATTCATAAGCAATTGAGAAGTTAAAGAGAGAGAAAGTCAATGGTTGTTACGGATCCTAAGTTGTCAAACATTCAAATGGATTGATGAAATCGCCTATACTAGTATATGCGCGTCAAAGTAGAAGGACAAGGAAAGAGGTTTAAAGTAGGGTCTTCAGCTTGGAAGCATGGCTTGAAGAAAGGAGCGAAATTATTTGCAGAATGTACTTATTTTAGAGATTGAAAAAGATGTTAGATGATACCACTTAGCTGTGAGAATATATGACTATCTTTTATATTTGAGAATAGATCCATGTAGCTTGTTCATACCTCAAAACAAGTATAGATGAACTACAGTTATTTAGAATGGTTTCACGTTTCTGTTAATTTGTTGATTTTATAAAATTTCAAACTTTAGAATTTTAAATATCAGAATTAGTGAGAAACAAAATTATCATTGGATTTTTGTGGAGACAAATTGAGGCTACAGTGGTTGATAGAGGAACCCCTTCAGGTGTGCTTGTTTTGCTAGCAAATATTTTCTTTTTGGGCTTTGGCCCATTTATCTATTTTAGGTCATTTGATTTCCAACTTGATTAGACAAAAACCAAAACCCAAATAGTAATTAGACAAGTCTACACAAAAATTATTCAACAAGACCTACAATTTTTTACCCCAACCTTTCATTCAAGTTGCATGAAGAAGTAAACATCATACCATATAAAGAGGAGCCACCTCTAAATTCAAATAAATGTTTTAAGAAATCTTAATCTTCATATCAAAACATCTAGATATAAAAGTTCTTATCGTTAATATTTTCATTCATATTTTTACATATCATAGTTCGATATCTAATCTAAAAAGAAAATTAATATTTTCATTATAAAAATATCCATAAAATTTAAATTTTAAAATTTAAATTATGGTTGATAAAATATAATATAAATAATAAACATTTACCGTATTTAAAAAATATAATATATTTATTATTAACTTAAATAAGATATTTTAAATATCATTTTTTATAAATTTTCCACAATATTACCATCAATATTTCTGTAAAATTGAAACCTCCCCAATTTTTTTTAAAAAAAAAATATAATGACATTTTAACCCATGGTTTATTATATTGGACTATAACAACTAATAAAAACAAAATAGGATGGTTGGAACTTAGAACTTTGCTCCTTCCCACTAAAAGAATCTAAACCTTTACATGTGTGTTTACCAAAAAAAAAGAAAAAGAAAAAGAAAAAAACAAAACAAAACTAGACTAAAAAGGGGCTGAGACAATGTCTCTAGGTTGATACAGAGATTGTAACTCATCATCTTCTTCCTCATGATAGTAATTTCCCATTATTGAATCTTTATCTTGAATTGCTTTACATTCCACTGGTTGTAATCCCTGCATTTTCCCATATGATTTCACCATTCATTCACATCTCAAATAATATAATTCACTAATATTACCATCATTAAATTTGTAATTGGTAAAAGATTGATGTTTCTAGCTAATATTACCTCTGTGAAAATCTTCATTGCTTCTTCTATAGTGGTTGTGTTTATCACATAAAGTGCTGCTTCCTGAAGTAATAATCCAAATTCATCAGAAAAAAATGTATTAATTAATGATTTTTTTGCTTCAACAAAATCCTCTTCCTTTTTCTCTGCTAAAAATATTTGTAATTCAATTACCCAAATTACCAATTATTATTTATTAAAAAATAAAAGAAAGAAAAAAGAAACGACTTACCCTTGCAAATTGGATTTGATGCATTCTGAGAGTCCTTGGCTCATTTTCAATAGATGATTTTCTATCAATATTTCCCATTATTCCTTCAACCTTATCTCTTCTTCTTCAATCTTCTTTAACGACAAGTCGTCCCAATACACAGCTCTAGAAACGACGGATCGAAAATGGCTTCTAACTATTTTATTTTTTGCAGGGGAGGAGAATGAAATTCCTCTTACAATTTGATGTTTCTATATATATATAATGGGGTAGGAAGTTGACAGCTTGGCATGTGGCACTGATCCATGGGTGAATCAGGTCAGCCACGTGGATTCCATCAACCATTAGATTCGGGTACACGTGGCAGGAGAACAATGGGATCTCTGACCACGTGGCTTTTCATGTGCCTGTCACCGTACCTCCAAATCCCTTGTCTTGATGATCGGTCTTCTTCCGCTCCGTGACAGACCAACCAGCGGGTGCCACGCCGCCACTCCGGTGGGGTCATGTCCTTGTGGAGAATCGCGTCCCAACTGGACACGTGTGTGGTTGGTTTTTCGGAATTACTTTTTTAATTTTTGTGTGGGCCCCATTGGTGGAGAAGGTGCATTGGACATCATGCACGTGAGTAGTCGTAGATTGAATTTCTATTACGTGAAGTGAACCAAATCTTTCTTATAACGAAAAGTCTGATAATATTTTTTATTATTTTTAAATGGATTTAATGAATTCCATAATATTAATAATAAAGTATGAGTTTGATTAATTAATATTTTCCGTATGCCTCTTTTCTTAATAATATATAAATGGCAAGTGATTGATTAGGTTGGGTGGTATTATGTTATCATGTTGGATACCTAATAATTATCTCTACCCTAAGAAAATCTTTATAGTAATGCATCCTTGTACTAGTATTTTAGAACTAAACTCGTATAAATAATTCGATAATTATTTAGATTCTATTTAATAATCAATTGATTTTTTAATTTCTTTTTAAAAAAAGTTGTAGTTGTTTGTTTCTTTTAACATTTTCTTCAATATAATTTTCATCTTTGTTAAAGAAATATTTAAATTCTTAGCAAATTTTTAAAAAAACAAATACAAATTTTTATAAATTGGTTTTTTAGGATCATCAAATTATCATTTGGTTTTTTAATTTTAATTAAACTTATAAACACTACTTTTACGGTTCGTTGATTTCTTTATTTTTGTTATCTATTTTTGGGAGTGTTTTAAAATACCATGGAAGTTGTGAAAACTAAAAAAATATAATTTTAAAATTTATTTTTATTTTTAGAATTTGATAAATAATCCATATGTTTAGTTAGGAGAGATAAAAATGATGAGAAGATAATAGTAAGAAAATAAACAAACAAGGCTTAAAACGAAAAACGAAACCGAAATGATAATTAACTGATTACCATGCCAAATGTGAAGAGCCTACGATAGATCAGCATGTGCAATATGTAACAATAGAGTATATGATTAGAGAGAATTTTGTCTTTTTGTTACCATCTAAGTGAGAAATCATGAGAATCTCTCTTATATGCTAACAACAATAATATTGTAGCCTATGCTTAGTTATGTTTCTCAACACAAGTTGGAAAAAAGCAATCTCTAGAGGATTTTATTGGAGTAATATTCATGATCACAACATGGCCATTTTGATCGGTTTCAGTACATAAATATAAACTAAGAATCGGAGAAATTTGGAGGATAAGGAAGTATAGTTAACAAAGATTTTAAATAATTTAAAACTATTAACTATACTAATAAGGTACATTTTATTTTTTGGTTGCTCATTCATAGAACACAAAAATTAAGCATGCTTAATTTGAAAGTTCTATATAAAAGTCCTAAAAATTTTTCTTAAAAACATGTGAGTGATGACAAAATATCTTGAAAGGATTCGTGTTATTTTATTGAAATAGTCATCACTTTTAAAAGTAAAATAAGACACATGTAGATGACATTGTTAGGTTACATGTGCATGTATAGCTGGTTTTGGAGAATTTCTATTTTAAAAAGGTGCATTGGACATCATTTACGAGATGAGTAGTATGCGGAATTTGTATTAAAGATGAAATGAACCAAATCTAAGGAAAGTCTTTAGGATAATTAATGGTAAATACTAAACATTTTTCCTTTTTCCTTTTTTTTTTGTAAATAAAAAATAAATATGAATCAATTCCGTGATTAAGTATGAGTGTGATTAGTTAATATTAATTAATTGTTCCGTAAGCCACTTGTCCAAATAATATCTGAATTCCAAGAAAAGTACACTATCCTAATTTTCAATAATGCATCCATTTGACTTGTATTTTAGAATTAGAGTGATATGAAATGAACCATTTAACTAGCACCTTGTCATGAGAGTATATGCTAAGAATTCAAATCAATAAAGTTTCTAGAAAATTTCAAGCACGTCTAGTAAATCATGAAGTGTTTGGCAAAGAAAAGAGATTAGTATCAAATGATTTGGCTTGATAGGTTCATTAGTGGATCTAGTTTTGTAATACTTTTGAAAATTTGTAAGAAAGGTACACAAACTTATTCTTCATATTTTCATTTATTTCTAGTTATTAGGTATATTTAATGTTTCATTGCCAATTTAAGGTCCGTTTGATAACGTGCATCTTTCCTATTCGTTATTTTTGTTTCTCATTTTTTAAGAAATTGACCTATTTGATAATCATTTCTATTTCTTGTTTCTAAAATTTGAGAAGCATTCCTGAAAAGACCACATATTTTATTTGTATTTTTATTTAATATTGGTCCTAAAATACTTCAAAATGTAGACTTTGACCAGTAGGTGGCAAAGCTTGCTTGAAACTCTTCTTAACTTCATGAACTTGGAATCAAATCTTATATAAGATTTATTTTATTTTATTTTGAATTTTGAATTTTAAATTTTCAAATATTTTGATTTATATATTATTTTGATTTTTAAGTTTCAAATTTTCAATAGGGTTGTTTTCAAAAATAGAAAAATGAACCAAAATATTTACAAATATAGAAAATATAATTTTGAATTTTCAAATATTTAAATTCATACATTATTTTGATTTTCAAATTTCAAATTTTCAATAGTGTTTTTTTCAAATATAAGAAAATGAACAAAATATTTAATAATATAATAAAATTTCACTGTCTATCTATAATAGGTCGTGATATACTAGTATTTGTGTCTAAACATAGATAGTAGTCTATTGTAGATAACTGTGATATTTTACTATTATTTATAAATATTTTCAACAGTTTTAGCGTTTAAAATAATTTATATTTTAATGTGTATAGATAAATATTTTTTTGAATTTTGAATTATATATTTTGCAATATGAATTTTTATTTATATTTTTAAATTTATTTTTTTTATTTTTCTTACATATGATACCAATTGTAATTTTACAATATATAAATTTTGTTTACTAAAATATTCATTTAAGTTCATTTTTAATAATTTTACAACCACAACATTTTTATAATAATGTAATTGAGTTAGATTTGAGTTTACATCATTTAAAGTTTAAAAGAAATGACCTGAGTGAGAAATAATATTGTAAATCAAATTTTAGTAACATATAAATAATAGAAACAATTGTATTATAGTTATTAATTTTACATTAGGACTTTTGTGTATTTGATCATTATTTTTTTACATTTTAATGGCTATATATTTTTTAATTTTATATAATTAGATCATATTTAAACTAAAAAAAATATGAAAAAAATGTAAAAGAAAAAATACAAGAAACAAGAAACAAAAATAATTATCAAACAAGTTTATGTTTTTGTTTCTTTTTTTTTTTAAGAAATAGAAAACGAGAATAGTTATCAAACATATTCCTATTTTTTGTTCTTAAAAAAAAAAATAAATAAGGAAAAAGAAACAGAGAATAAAAAACAGAAACGTTATCAAACAGGACTTAGAATCTCGTGGGTGACTATATATATAATAAGCAAACTTAGAGTTGAGAGTTTTCCCCTTTTAACTGGCATGACCTCGTTTGTGTGAACATAATACATAGTTTGCACAAAAATTCTATAATTATCACATTTAAGTTTAGGTTGAATAACAAAAGTTTGGGGGAATTTGGGGGAGTTTTGAACCTTGGTTGTTTTTTTTCTTCATTTTATTATTTATTTATTTTTTATGTAACCTTCATCCCCTACCTGAACACTACCCAATAGATTAAGACACATACTCTTATCAATAAGGGTGATGTTGGATTGCTCCAATTTTACATGTTGAACTCATGATAAAATTAATAAACCTCTAAGTCAACCATAGATTCTTCTCTTCTTAGATATATGGTAATGTTTTGACAAGATATTAGAAGAGTCGTAATCTCACATTGAAAATGGTCAAGAAAGTGATGGAATCCAAGCAAATATACAAAAGAAGTATATGACTTTGATTTAAATCGTCCTAATTAGAAATATTTTAAGCTTGTATACTAATTACTCTAGTTAAATTTCCTTTTTGTATACCTTGTTTGAAAAGTGAAAAATTTGTATAAGTAGTATAAAAGATTTAAGAGAGTATTCTTGTAATTGAGATTGGTAGAGAATTTAATGTGATAATAATAAGTTTATACATAGTGAAATTTTTTCTAGTGGGCTATGGTTTTTCTCCAAATTTTCAATTTTCTATCTAAATTCTTGTGTTTCCTTGGTTCAGAACTTTAAGTTCGTATTTTCTTGAATTCCTGAGTATGTTATATGATTGCAATATTATGTTTCAACTTCCACATAAAAAAAGATTGCTTGAAATGGATTATAGTATTATAGTGGATAGTGTGAATTGTTCACTATTTACAAATTTGCTAGGAGTGTAAAGAAAATATGTTAGTGGTAAGTGAAAGTCACTAATGTGCTAATACAATCTTGTTTACACAAAACCTTTGAGGAAAGACTGAGTAATGATGCTTTTGAATAGTCAAGCAATGGTGATAGTCTAGTGGAGTCCTAGAGTGATCTAGTATAAGATCTAAGAAAAAAAATACTTTGTATAGAAGAAAAGTTACTGAGTATGCAAATAATCTAGGTAGATAAAAAAGGATTGTCTTAAAAACAAGTTCGTTAAAGTGTTATGAATCAGATGTTGATGTTGTCTTTATTGCAAGGGAGTAGGTGACTTCTTTGGAAGGAAAAAAAATCATCTTCCATGCGATATCTCACTTTACCCTAATAAGGGGCATGATGTTAGTGGTTCCATGTGAGATCTGAGGAGACTTGACTTGAGCCCCAAAAGTAGCTTGGGTGTAGGGGGTCAATCTTGATTTTATTTCTCAGAGTGCTTTAGATCATGGGTTCTTTTATACATAATTATTTGCTTGGCAATAATACAAGATGTGTGTGGTAGAAGTTGTGTTGATGGTCGAAGAACTTCCAAGTGAGCCAAGTAAAGTGGAAGTTACATCGTAAATTTCAGTATGATTTTAATGGAACACGAGACATACGCAGCGGAAAAAAGACCTAATTACACTCTAATTGTTTTTAATTTAAAGGAAATAAGTATGCAAATGAGGAAAAAACAGTAAATAAAAGTTGATAGGAAACAACCTTTGTAACTCCCGAACAACGCTTTTCTTCGCTGAATCTTGACTCGAACTTTTTCGGACCACCACTAAAGTTGACCTACTATCCTCTGGACTCAGAACCATGTCATGGGACACGATGGATGAAGAAAACCGAGAGAGAGAAAGAGATGGAAAAGAAATGGAGTTTCTTTTGGTTTGGGTTTTTCCTTTTTTTACAGCCCAATTTAGGAAAATAATTTTGCAAAAATTGCCAAAAGTTTTTCATCCATAATTGAAATCCCATTTTATAGAAAAACTCATACAATATTTGCATATAAAACAAATCCATAAAAACCCAACACCTAGAATCCACTATCTAAGTGGGCTTAATGTTTTTACTATAAGCCAACACCTAGCCCACTATTTTGTTAGTGGAATTATTCAATAAAAGTTTGGATTTTCCCACTAACTTTAGTCAAAGGGCAAAATAGTCATTTGGTCAAAGTTAAATTTTGACCAAAAAGTCAACATTTTGACTTTTTATGATTTTTTCCTTGTTGACTAATTTTGACCTCCCGAGCATGAATCCGCATTCATTTTATCGAAATTCAAATCACATTTGAATATAAGGTCGGTCAAAGTTTGACTTTTCAAAATCAAAAGTCAACTCTTTGACTTTTTACATCTTTGACCATTTCCATTATTTCCGAGCTTCCGCATATGAATATATTTATATTCTTGATATTTAAATCAAATTTAAATATTAAAGCTGTATCTCTAAACTGAAAAACCGACCACTATATCACATATACTTGTCGGTTTTTCTCTCTTCACCTAATTCGAACAATTCGAATTATTCTATTATACTGTTCTAAATTTATTCCATATGAGCTAGTAGGGGAACCTAATGGACCTATAGATCATGGGCTCTAACGATCCGAGATTAGCTGGCTAAACTCTTTAGACGGAGCTAATCAACATTCGTTAACTAATGGGTCATTCCACTATAGTCTCGTAGTTGAACTCCCCTCACTATAGATATATTTGTGTCTATTTGATATAACCCTGATTAGTAAGCTAATCCTTCACAGGTTGTTCGTAATCTCGGCTGGGTCATAAAAATCGTTTTACCCCCAAGGCTACATCTTGTTCCTTAAGTTCCACTGATCCTCTAATGAACAATTGATTTAAGGTCCAACCTATAAACCGAATCCCTCTCGGGCCAAGGAGAGGGTGGGGCCCCTTGTTCAAGACCTAGATTCAGTACTAAAGGGAATATCTACTATCCCTATAACGGGTAGGAGTGAATTCTGTCTTGCACCCTATGTTCCCAGCTATCCATCTGATCTTACCCTTGAAATGGGAGGCTTATTGGGTCAACGATAATGAGCTGCCCTCACCTATGCAGATCTAAGGATAATTTCGAGTGAACATGAGTTCATAGTTAGCTCAGGATTAAGATTAAGTTACCTAGGTCATCAATTAACGAAATAGTCAGTTTTATACATAAAACGGCGTTTAGAACATAAAAAGTGACTATTCCATGGTTCAGTCTTATGCAAACTCATTGCATAGGACACCCTCACTCACATATCTCTATATGAACGATTCAGGATCACATAGTTTGTATTAACTATAAAGTGGGCCTCATCCATAGCGTCCCTAGAATAAAGCGCCCAACCTTATTCATATACTATAGACCATTTTGGCTATATATTTGAACTTGATCCACATTTATGTCACTACATAAAGTTCAAACTACATTAAATAGCCTCAGAACCTTAGTTTATTGAATTCAAGATTACAATTTCAATAACAACTTTATTGAAAAACAAAACAGAATATGTTTATTAATTTACAAACTACGAGTTTTAGGACATAAAATCCAACAAACTCCCACTTGGACTAAAACTCCTAGTAGAGTATCACAATGTTGAATTTAAGTGAGAAACATATGAGTACAATAAACTACGGCATATACCCAAAAGTTCTCCCACTTATCCTAGTTTACAAACTTCGTAGACCTAGACTCTGTAGGTGACCTTCAAACACTTTAGCCGTAAAGGCCTTTGTAAAAGGATCAGCAATGTTTTGCTCAGAAGATATCTGAGTTACTACAACGTCTCCACGATGTACAATCTCCCGGATCAGATGGTATGTGCGCTCAATATGCTTGCCGCGCTTGTGGCTTCTTGGTTCTTTTGAATTTACAACTACACCACTATTATCACAATATAGGGTATTAGGCAAATGCATATTTGAAACGACTTCCAAATCTGTCAAGAATTTCCTCAACCATACTGCTTTCTTTGCTGCTTCGCAAGTAGCTACGTATTCAGCTTCCATTGTGGAGTCAGCTATACAGGTTTGTTTTATGCTTCTCGACATTACTGCTCCTCCGTTAAAAGTGAACACTGATCCAGATGTAAACTTTCTAGCATCTTTATCAATTTGAAAATCAGAGTCAGTGTATCCAGTAAGGATCAAATTCTTAGTACCATACACGAGCATGTAGTTCCTCTCTCTCTTAAGATACTTGAGGATATTTTTAACGGCAGTCCAACGATCATATCCAGGATTGGACTGATACCTACTGACTATCCCTACTGCGTAGCATATGTCAGGTCTAGTACATAACATTGCATACATCAGGCTCCCTACTATGGAAGCATAGGGAATGCATCTCATATCCTCAACCTCTTGAGGTGTCTTAGGACATTGATCTTTTGACAAATAAATTCCATATCTGTAAGGTAACATACTTCTTTTGAAATTCTGCATCTTATACCTAGACAATATTTTGTCTATATAAGTTGCTTGAGACATGGCTAGTGTTCTGTTCTTACGATTCCGAATAATCTGAATCCCGAAAACATACTACGCATTTCCTAAATCTTTCATTTGGAATTGCATTGCTAGCCATTTTTTGATGTCATTTAGGTAACCTACTTCATTCCCAATGAATAGAATATCGTCAACATATAAAACTAAGAATGCTATAGTAGAATTGACGATCTTCTTGTAAACACAAGGCTCGTCAACATTCTGTTCAAAGCCATAAGATTTGATCACAGTATCAAATCTTATATTCCAAGATCTAGAAGCTTGTTTCAACCCATAAATGGATTTTTGAAGCTTACAAACCTTTTGTTCTTGACCCTGTGCAATAAACCCCTCTGGTTGAGCCATATAGATACTCTCTTCAAGATCGCCGTTTAGAAAGGTTGTTTTGACATCCATCTGCCAAATTTCATAGTCATAAAAGGTGGCAATGGATAAGAGTATTCTAATCGACTTAAGCATGGCAACGGGAGAGAAAGTTTCTTCATAGTCCACTCCCTCTCTGGGTATAACCTTTTCCACAAGTCGAGCCTTAAAAGTCTGTACTTTACCGGCTTTGTCTCGTTTTCTCTTGTAGATCCACTTACAACCAATTTTTTTACATCATTTGGTTGATCTACAAGTTTTCAGATATAATTTAAGTACATAGACTCTATTTCGAGGTCCATGGCTTTGACCTACTAATCGCGGTCCACATCTTTTATCGCCTGTTTATAGGTCGATGGATCCTCTATGCCGTCATCAGGTATGATGACTTGTGTTTCTGTTAAATCCAAGTAACGTTCAGGCTGATGAACAACCCTCCCATTACGTCGAGGCATTCTCAACTCTTGAGAAGGATGTGACTGACCAAATATACTAGTTTTATCTACTACTTTAATAGATGAACTAGCTCTATCTGTAGCATCTTTGGAAATTTCATTCAATACTAGTCTATTGCGAGGTTGATGACTTCTTATGTGGTCTTTCTCTAAGAATGTGGTATTTTTCGATACAAATACCTTATTCTCTTGAGGATCGTAAAATAGACCACCTTTTGTTTCTTTTGGATAACCTACAAATAGGCATAGTTTTGAACGGCATTCCAATTTTTTAGGATTTACACCAACACGTGTGCCGGGCATCCTTAAATCCTAAAGTGACATAAACTACTTTTACACCCTTTTCATAGCTCATAAGGTATTTCTGAAACACTTTTAGAGGAAACATTATTCAAAATATAGACAGCAGTCTCTAAAGCATGTCCCCAAAAAGATTCAAGTAACTTAGCAAAGCTCATCATTGAGCGAACCATATCCAACAAGATTCAGTTTCTTCTTTCAGATACACTGTTCTACTGAGGCATATTAGGTACAGAGAGTTGTGACTTGATTCAGTGTTCTATCATATAATCCTGGAATCTTAAGTCCATGTACTCCCCACGTCGATTTGATTGTAGTGTCTTAATTATTTTACCTAACTGGTTCTCAACCTTAGCCTTATATTCTTTGAACTTTTCAAAAAAAATCAGACGTGTGATGCATTAGGTAAATATGACCATACCTTGAATAATCATCAATAAAATTGATGAAATATTCATACCCACCTCGAGCTTTGACATTCATCGGTCCACAGAGGTCCGAATGTATGAGCTCTAAGGGTATTGTGGCTCTGAGACCTTTTCCAGTAAAAGGTCTCTTAGTCATTTTTCCCTTAAGACAAGATTCACATGGAGGTAAAGAATTGTTTTCTAACTGATTTAGAAGTCCATTCTTAACCAATCTCTCAATCCTTTTGAGATTTATGTGGCCAAGTCTTAAGTGCCATAGATAGGCATTAGAAGAAACTTTTTGTCTTTTATTCTGAGTTTCGGCTGTTCTAAACATCTCAGTATTTAAGACAAAATTTTCTTTAGTTAGTCTTAACTTATATAAGTTGTTTTCAAGTATAGCAGAACAAATTTGAATACCTTTTCTGAAAATGAACGCTTCATTAACTTCAAAAGATATTTTATACATTTGTTCCAATATACATGTGATAGATATCAAATTCCGTCTCATTTTAAAAGCATACAAAACATTTTTAAGTATGATATATCTATCGTTGAAAAACAACTTCAAGTCTCCCACTGCTTCGGTCGAGACAACCTCTCTTGTTCCAACCTTGAGGGTGATCTCACCTTCTTCAAGCTTTTTCCAGGAACTAGTTTCCTGAAAAGAGAAGCAAATATGATTAGTGGCTCATGAATCCAATATCCAGGTTGAGGTATCATACTTCACTAAATATGTTTCAGCAACTAGTAAATCATATTTACCTTGTGCTTCTTTCGAGGCAGGGGTGCTTCTTTCGAGGCAGAGGCCTGAGGACATTCCTCAGTTAAGACAAATCTCAGGTTATCTATTACTAGTGTTGAATTCAGATTGTTTTTCCATGTTGAGTAATTATCACCATTTAGTTTCTCGGAAGCTAAGAGTTGAATTATTGAGCTATTCATGCTAAAAAAGACATATCCTTTTTAGTAAAAAAAACATTAATCTTTTAAATCCAATCAAGTTTAGCAAAAAATCTAATAATGTACTCTTCATCATTATATTTTGTAACGATATTTCAATGGTTTAGAATAACCTTCATCGAGGGGTGATCGACTATTCCTCCGTTGAACCAAGACTATCTTGACTAGATACTATCACCAGAATAACTCTTATTCCTATAGTAACTTAGTTATCGCTACTTTGGTCAAGAATTTACTAACACTTAGTAATTCTCGTAAGTGTGACCCTCCATTCTCAGACCTCAAAGATCAGAATCATTATGCTCCCGAAATTGAAAAGACAAGAATGAAAATGGACCTAAGAGACCCTATCAATTTCTAGAGTTCGCAGTGTTCCGAATCCTATAATACAGCCCTCCGATTGGTAAGGTCGCACCAAGGCAGACATGCAGACGCATTATAGGAATCTCACAGTGCGACCTAATGGAAGAAACCGTAGGATGTGTTGACACACTTCCTTCTCCCACTTACTATGAACAACTTCCCCTATTCACCTTGGTATTGACTCATGCAAACACTCTCCGAATGGAGTCCGCTCCTAGGACAGCCCAAAGCCAAGCATGAATCTCACGGTGTGAACTCTTAGGGACGCTAGAGCTAAAAGTACATTACTTCTCTCCAGCTGAAGTGTTCTAGATGATTAGGGTATAAAAGAACTTAGCGATACATTTCAGCTAACTAAACATATCCTAAGTCTAGGTGATTCATCCGAGTATAATTTTTATACTAGATTTTTAACCTACGATGTCTAGGTGATAAACAAATTTTATTACCTCATACCACTCACGCATGCTCATAAAACCAATTTAACCTAACTCAGACGTCGGCTCCATCTCCAGGTAGTAGGTGTTCCATGAACCGTTAACTTAAAAATCTTCAACCTTAGTCATCTTATCTGACTTTTTGCCAAGATCTTGTCGGGTGAGTTTTCTTGTAACTTCGGTTTTATAAGATATCGACCTATTTTCTATGAAAATTGGGATTGCTCGATGGTTAACCTTAAGTGAGCATGCATCTTATCTTTGTTATAGATTTTAGAAGTCTAGGTTATTTTATAACAATTATAAAATAAATTATAACAATTATAACCCTAGAGCATTCATCTATAACATGCTTCCTTCAGTCAAACATGCTTTACTATAACACTTATATTAAAACTAAGCATGCATAGTATATATTTTATAACACTTATAAGATATAATAAATGCATGTCACATGTTTTTCCTATGATGGGATTTTAAAACTATATGGCATACTATATGCATACATAATCAAACAATATTATATATCACATGTATAATAGGTAAACAACACTAAAGTGGACCGATTTTGACATTAAAAAAAATAAATAACTAATTTATTACACAAATCAGCAACCAGCTTCCCAAAACTGGCTTCAAACACTTTGAACCATCTAGAACCGCTCAGAAGCCACTCGAACCAGCCTAAAAACTCCAGAAACCAAGTTGAACCGATCAAACAGACTGGTCCAGACCATCTGAACCAGCTGGTCAATGAATGCTGGGGCAGTCAACGGAGGCGCGAGGCGGGTCGGGTCGACGAAAATCGCGGGTGCGCGGTGAATCGGGTCGATACACGGCGCGTGGGTCGTGGGTCACGGGTGAACGACGCAAGCGAGGAAGCTTCGAAACGGGTCGGGCCGGAGCGCGGATCGGTTCGAAAACTTGTCGATAGCTGGCACATGGGGCTTTTCCAAACTGGGTCGGACCGCTACTTGGGTCGTGTCTGGGAGCTCTCTTCTCGGGTCTGTGAGCCATTTTTCTCCAATTTTGTTGCTATCCTCTCTCCCGGAATCAAGCAATTACAGCCTAATTTTGACTCTAATGACTCCAACAAATTTACAAATCCCTTTTCACATATTAATGCTCATAAACATGTGAGCAATTACAAATTTTCACAAGAAATTTAAAGAGAAACAATGTCAAAATCATAATAAATCTACTTTAGTTCATATTTCATTCAACACTTGAATAGAAAGGAAAAAAAAACACCCACCAAAAGCAATTGAGCGTAAAGCATGCTCTGATACCACATGATGGAACACAAGACATACACAACGGAAAAATGACCTAATTACACTCTAATTGATTTTAATTTAAAGAAAATAAGCATGCAAATGGAGGAAAAAACAGTAAATAAAAGTTGATAGGAAACAACCTTTATAGCTCCCGAACAATGCTTTTCCTCGCTGAATCTCAACCCGAACTTTTTTGGACCACCACTAGAGTTGACCTACTATCCTCTGGACTCAGAATTGGGTTGTGAGACCCGATGGATGAAGAAAATCGAGAGAGAGAAAGAGATGGAAAAGAAATGAAATTTCTTTTGGTTTGGGTTTTTCCTTTTTTTTTTACAGATTTATCGACATTTGATGGAAAAAAAAACTAAGACTTTTGGAGGACGTTATAGGTCTTATAGCTGTGAATGATGATTGTTGGTGAAGACAATAGATGTAGTAAGAGCTATGAATTCTTCAATATCTTATCAAGGTGGGATTTGTAAGGTTTTAGTAAAATATTAGAATAGTAACAACCCCACATTCAAAAAGATTCAAGGAAGTGATGAGCTCTAAATACTATAAAAAATTTTATGACTTTGGTTTCAAATCATCACATTAAGAAAAACTTAGGGTAAAATACACTATTGGTCCCATGGGTTTGGGGTTTGTATTTATTTGATCCCTGAAATTTTTAAATAGGCGTTTTTAGTCCCTGAGGTTTGAAGAAATGTTCTAAATGGTCCTTAAGTTGATTAAACTGTTAATTGAATAACTTAAATATTATATGGCAGTTACTAGTTTGCTGGCTTGACATCTTTTATTAGTTATATATGAGTTATTGATGATTTAGCATGTGACTGGATAATTTTTTCTCTTATTCTCTCCCTCTCGGTCTCTTCCTACCTTCCTCTAGGGGAACTTTGCAAACATTGACCCATTCATCCACGACCTCTCCACTCTCTTTCTCCTTCTCTTCTTGTTGGGGCTGATTAGTGTAATTGAAACTAAGAAAGGAACTTCCCCTACAAATTTATTAAAGATGAAACATTTATATATGGAAAAATTTAGGGGGTGTTCTTCTTCCACCTGCAATCCCATTAGGTTTTTATTATAGATGGCCTTATATTTGGAGGCTCAAATTAAAATGGCCACCTGTTGAAAAAGAAATGGAAAGTGGTCATTTGCTTGCATCATCCATGTGTGATTTTACCGCTTCGCCCCTAAATCCACCCTGCACACCTACCACTATCAATGAACTCGATCCTTGATGATTTGTCACTCGTTACTCGATGACGAGTTACTCAATACTCACTACACAGTATATGACAGAACCCGACACATGCTATATCTACTATACTCAATCATGGCTATGTCATACTCGATACTCGATTACTTTATACTCAATCCTTTTGAATTACCCGCACCATGTTTGTCCTTCTCTGTAGTTAATACTTATGTATGAACATACACAAATTGAAAAAATTCCTAACAATTCTCACAATTCTTTCAAATCAATTTCTTGAAAATTGAAGTAATTTTTTTTATTAACAAAACAAAAAAGAGAAAATTATGCTCACTTTCCTTCCAGAAAACCCACTTCACAAAACCTGAACTTGTTGACATAAAATAAAGTTATAAAGATATTCAGATCGTTGTAGACAACTAATTTCATACGTCAAGTAAGTAAATGTGCTAGTTTTTTGCTCAGTTTTTTACTTTTTTCACGTTGTGTGAAAGACCTATGAACATAGCAAAGAGAACGAGTGAGTGTGAGTTTTTTAGTGTGCACTGAGACAGGCGAGTAGCTTCTAGTGGAGCAAGGATGAGGGGAGAGAAAACTATGAACTAGTAAGCATCGAGTTGAAGAATCTTGAGTATCAAGCATCGTGTATCGAGCGTCGAGTAGTTAAGAGCGAGTATCTAACAAAAACCTATTTTCCTAACTGCTCATTTTTCATATTGTTTTTCTTTAATGATGGAGGAGTATCTATTCATATGTTATGGTGGTGGGATGACATAAAAGAACACTATACTGGAGGCCGTTTGAAGGGTTTGCTAATTTTGAGCATATTGACATATAATGAGTTGGTAAATCTAGTATATGAGATCATGCAAGTTAGTTCAAGTGAGTTCAAGATTATAATGAGGGTGACATATAAGATGAATATTGATTCTCCTCCAGTATGCTTAATGAACAATGATGATGTTAGGTTGTATGTCCTGAAACTCGCAGTTTGTAAAATTAAACATATTCTATTATCAATAAAGATGTTATTCAAAATTACTTCAATAAAGTTGTTATTGAATCTAAAATTGCACTTATAAAGTCTAAATCTAATAAACTAAGATCCATGACTTTGATATGAATACTTGAACTTTATGTGGAGACATAAAAGTGGATCAGGTTCGAGTAAATAGCCAAAACGGTCTATAGTATACGAATAAGGTTGGGTGCCTCATTTTGGTCATACTATTGGATGCGGCTCACTCTGTAGTTGTTAGAAGTTGTCGTAAAGGTGCTACAAACGAAGTGATCCTGATTCATTTATGTATTGACATGAGAAGTGGAGTCCTATGCAATGAGTTTGCATAAGATCGGACCAAAAAATAAGTCACTCTTACTTTATAATGTTGTTTATGTTTGGATTGGTGTCCTAATTCTCCCGGAGTCTCGTTGTTTGTAATATATACACATCGTTATGAATAAAATAAGTGTAATTTCATTCTGGCATTTACTCATATCCAATAAACAAAGCTCCATGGTTATCATATGTAAACTTAAGCATGTATATGAGATATACAAGTGAATCATGCCTTAAGTGATAACCTAAATAGGTCTGCAGTATAAGAATTAAGGAGAGATTTCCGATCCTTGTGACACTATGGATACGATACGCTTTGTGGAGGTTTGCAAGTATTGTGAACTACTACAAATGGTAGATCCTAACCATTCATGTGGAGACATGGTATGGGAGTGTCCTATATAAAAAGTTTGTATAAGATCGGACCATGAGATAACTAGTCTCTGTATATAACGTCGTTGATACTGAAGACTTACATCTCACCTAAAGAACCATAGGTGACATGACCCCAATCCTAAGTGTTTTGGAAACTCCTACTTTTGAGGGCGGTTCTTTGATTACTATGGGTGAGAGTGGCCAGATTGTCAATTCAACATGCATACCTTTTTGGGGACTTGTCTGATTTGCGAGCTGGGAACATAGTTACACAAGATGGAATTCACTCCTTCTCCAAAGTAGGGGTAAGTAAATAGATTGCTCCCTTAAGGGCTGATTCTGGGGCTTGAACATAGTGGCCACAACTTCTCTTTAGAAGAGAAGACTCAATCATAGTAGAACTATGACTTATGTTCGTTAGAGGGATCAGTGGTACTTGAGGAGTTAGATGTAACTACAAGGGCATAACGGTTATTGGCCCGACTATACTTATGAGCGATCTGTGAATGGTTATCACACTGTTGATTGGTTAAGATGGACACATAATATATCTATAGTAAGAAGAGTTCAACTGTCGATTTTTAGTGGAGTATTTGGTTGTTAACGGATGTGGGTCCCGTGACTAAAGATTTTAGTCATTTATTCATGTATCGTTAGAGCTTCGTACTACAGTACATAAGGTCCCCTTGGTAGCTCAATGGATTTAAGTTGAGGATCAGTTCTTGGTGTTGATTTGAAATGTTCAAATTGACAAGAGGTAATTCGATTATATATGATATGATCGGTATGATGTATGAGATACATCTAGTAGAGGATTAATGTAAATTAGATTTACATTAAGTGCCATGAAATAGAAAAAGAGTTATGGTTTATATGTTCCATGAGATGAAATATTAAAACTATAGGTTATAAATATACTATGGTAAGTTGGTTATCATATGTATTTATAATAATATTAATTATTGGATAATTATCTCTTTTTCTCAAATAACCAATTGAGTGGGAGGTTATTGGTAGTTTCATGGTAACCGTGAGATAAAAGGAAAAATGTTTTCCTAAATTTAGTAATAATTTAATTGAGATTTCCATTCTTAGAAATTACTCACGGAAAGGTTGTCAAGTAAATACAATTTACTAAACGATAGCTTGGAGAGACTAGACGATCATGGAGTGTTTCTACACGATAGACACTCAGTTGGCCGATTAGCTAAACGATCGCATAGCGTTTGTTAAACAATTAGTCTATACGATAGACATTATCATATTTCACTTGCTCAATCGTTTACACGATTGTTCTCCTCCAACCTCTTCCTCAACCAAGTCCACACAGAGCCCACACTTCTGGATTTTCACACAGAGAATACCAAGGTAGCCATTGTGGGGTGTCATACTCAACTCGACATATGGAGGTCGTTCACTGTGTTCGTGATCGGGGTGATCGTTATGTTCGAGATGGTTGTGGATAGTGCAGTGTTGCGGTCAAAGTGTGCGAGCATTCGTGTATTTTCGTGTTGCTGTGAACGAGTGTTCGTGATCAAGGGTTGTTGAAGATGAGTCTTCAAAGGTATGTCAATTCTTCCCTTGATCTTTAGAAAAGCATGTTGTAATTTCGTTGTATGCATAGCCTGTTTGTTTCCGTTTGTTGACTGTTATTATTAATGTTCATATACGATTGAAAACGATCCTTCCACTGCTCATGGAAATTCTCATGTTCGATTTCCTTCAGTTTACTATTTAAGACTGAATATTTCGGTTAGATGGCCTAGGCAACTCGATCTTAATCCTAAGCTAACTATGAACTTCTTTTTATTTAGGATTATCCTTAGATTTTCATAGGTGATGGTTGGCTCAACAGTGTCGGCTCAATAAGCCTCCCATTGCAAGGGTAAGACCGGGTAGATAGCTGAGAACATAGGGTGCAATAAGAAATTCACGTCTACCCGATTTAGGGATAGAAGAAAGGTTGTTCTCTTAAATACTAAATCCAGGTCTTGAACAAGGGGTCTCACCCTCTCATTGGCCTGAGAGGGATCCGATTTAGTGATTGGATCACAAATCAATTGTTCATTAGAGGATCAGTGGAACTTAAGGAGCAACATGTAATATCAAGGGGTAAAATAGCATGTTGACCCAGCTATTATTACGAACAACCTGTGAAGGATAATTATGATTAAATCAAGTGAACACAAATAATTTACAGTGGGAAGAGTGCAACTATCGAACTATAGTGGTATGACTTGATAGTTAACGAATACTGATTAATTTGGTCTAAAGATTTTTAGCCAAATAATCTTAAATCGTTGGAGCTCATGATCTGTAGGTCCATAAGGTTCCTTTACTAGCTCGTAAAACATGAACACCTTAAATTATTAAATTGAGTGAATTTGGAATGATATCAATTTGAATTGTTCAAATTGAATTTCAGTTCGAAAATGTTCAAATTGAAATTAGGGTTTGAATCATAATAAGTTCACGTTCAAATTAGGATTTATACAATTATATTCGATATAATTAATTAATGTTTAATTTATTTAAATTAAACGAAATTGGAGAGTTTATAATATTTAAATATTGATTTAAATATTAATTATATGAATAGGATTCATGTTTAAAAGTAGGTATGTGATTAATTTAATATTTGATATTAAATTATGATATAATTAATTAAATATGTTTAGTTAATTAAAATTAAATTAATTTCTCATTTTATTTCAAATTTCAGAATTTGAAATTATGATTTTGATTTTGATTGATTTTGAATTAATTAAAATTTGAAATTGAAAAAGTGGAAACACCCCACTCTATACAGAAGAAGGTGTTTCCTCCTTGAATCACCACTTAGCCCATTATCTTCATCATCTTGATGCTTGTTGGGTTTTATGTCCTAAAACTCGCAATTTGTAAAAGTTAAACATATTCTATTATCAATTAAAAAAAATGTTTTTCAACATTTCTTCAATAAAGATATTGAATCCATTAATTGCATTCATAGAGATTAAATCCAATAAACTAAGATCTATGGCTATTACATGAATATTTGAACTTTATGTAGTGACATAAAGATGAATCAAGTTCGAGTAAATAGTCAAAATGGTTTATAGTACATGATTAAGGTTGGGTACCTTATTCTGGTAACACTATTGAATGCGGCCTACTCTATAGTTGTTACAAGTTGTTGTAAAAATACTACAAACGAAGTGATACAGATTCATTTATGTATTGACATGAGGAGTAAGGGCGTTCTATGCAATGAGTTTGCATAAGATCGGACCAAGAAATAAGTCCCTCTTACTTTATAACATTATTTATTGTTTAAGACTGACTATTTAACTTAGATGACCTAGGTGACTCGATCTTAATCCTGAGCTAACTATGAACTCTTATTTATTCGAGATTGTCCTTAGATTTGCATAGGTGAGGGTTGACTCAACAGCGCTGACTCAATAAACCTCCTATTTCAGGGATAAGACCAGGTAGATAGTTAGGGATATAGTGTGCAAGATGAAATCACGCCTACCCGATGTAGGGAGAGGAGAAATGTTGTTCTCTTAAGTACTGTATCCAGGCCTTGAACAAGGGGCCCCACCCTCTCATTGGCTCGAGAAGGATCCGGTTTAGTGATTGGATCATAAACTAATTGTTCATTAAATGATCAGTTAGAACTTAAGGAACAAGATATAATATCGAGGGTAAAATAACACATTGACCCAGTCGGTATTACGAACAACCTATGAATGATTGATTTACTGGTGATGGTTAAATCATGTGGATACAAATATATCTACAGTGAGTAGAGTGCAACTATCGAGCTATAGTGGTGTGACTCAATAGTTAATGAATACCGATTAATTCGGTCTAAAGAGTTTAGCCAATTAATCTTAATTGTTGGAGCTCATGATCTGCAGGTCCATAAGGTCCCTCTACTAAATCGTAATACATGAACACCTTGAATTATTAAATTGAGTGAATTTGGAATGATATCGATTTGAATTGTTCAAATTGGATTTCAAATTTGAAAAAATTCAAATTGAAATTAGGGTTTGTATAATTATATTCGATATAATTAACGTTTAATTTATTGAAATTAAACAAAATTGGAGAGTTTATTATATTTAAAAATTGATTTAAATATCAATTACATGAATAAGATTCATGTTTAAAATTAAGTGTGTGATTAATTTAATATTTGATATTCAAATTATTTAATTGATTAAATTTGTTTAATTAATCATAAATCAAATTAATTTCCAATTTTAAATTCAATTTGAGAAATTAGATTTTGAATTTTTGAATTTGATTGATTATGAATTGATCAAATAGATTTTAATTAATTTGGAATTAATTAAAATGGAAATTAAGGTTTTGAAAAATATGAAAAAGTTGAATTTTGGGTTTCAAAAGTGGAAACACGCTCACTTCATTGAAGTAGGAGGTGTTTCCACATGAAGCACACACAAATCCCACCATATAGTTACTGGCCTTGTCCAAATTCTGAAGTGCTTGCATGGTGGTGGTGGATAAAAACACTCTAATTTGAAGGAATGGGTGGATGATTGAAGCTGAAAATTGGTTTTATGTAGACTTCATCTTCTTCCTCCCAAAACCCATAACATTAACTTACCAAATTCACTCAAATCTGAGTTCCAACACTCAAATTCAAGGCTGAGAATAGTAGAGAAGATCTCTTGGTGGTTCACTCTCGATTTAGAGTTGAATTAACGTGAATAGCAACTTGGGATTAGAAGATTTCATCAAAGGTATGTTTATTTCAAACCCTCTTGTGAAAGCATGCTTTTAGAACTCAAATTAAATATAATTAGAGTACTTATTGATTCTGTTTGCTTCTATTGCATGCTAGTATATCCTTTCAATTGATATCAGAGCGTGATTTAAGCACTTGGGTGAATTTCTGAAAAATGTATGTTTGGACTGATATGGATGATTCTTCAACTTTGACATTAGATTTTTCTTTGATTTCTAAGTTAAATTTGTAATTGACTCTTAATTGATGAGCTTATATGTGTGCTCTAGAGTCTGTAATTTATTTTGAGATATTAGACCAAATTAAGTTGTAATTTGGAGTTTGAAGCAAGCAAGGTCGGGGAGAAAATTATACATAAAAGCTTCTGTCCAGGCAGCGTTGCAACGTTGTTCTTCGCGCCAGCCCAGATTCGTGATGTTCTTCGCGCAGCGTTGCAACGTTAGGATGAAGCGTCGTGACACTATTCATCCCAGCCCAGAAACGCGTGTGCCCTTCAAACCAGTTCCTGTGAGATGGTTCCGGTTCAATCGGTTCTCCTCCAAACCGGTATGGTTCAATATCCTTTGGTGCCTTGGTGGTCTGATTCAGACAGTTCGGGTCCAGTTCGAGTCGATTTGAGCGGTTTTTCATCAAATTAAAATTGTCCTTAGCTATTTTTGTAATAATTTAGTTTATTTGTTTGCTTAGAATGCCAAAGTTGAACCATATCAGTATTTATTTTACATAATTATGCAGATGTATGTTGTATTTAAATTTAAACATGTTTGTGCATATAGTATGACATTTAGATTTAAATCTTTCAAATCTCATGAACGAAAAGAGTTATTTTAAAAGTTCAGAGATCAAATAGACACCAACTCCAAATTTCGGAGACTAAAAGTATCTTTTGCCCAAAAACTTAAGATTTTGTGCACTAATTCTAATCAAATTGATATTCTCTAATTTGAGAATAGAGAAATGGTGTAAAATTTAAATAATACAAAAGCTTTGAGAGTCTTCTTATAGTTAAGATGGAATGGAGAATTCTATGTTATTGTAATGATTTTTTACATGGATTTCATTCTGATGGTTCGTGATATTTCTCTAATTTTAGAATTTTTCACGACATTCTTTATTGATTTTCTTAATTATTTACTTTTATTCCCACTGCAGAAGAATTAGAAATTTAGGGGCCATTAGAATTCGTAAGGGAATGGGTAAAAGTACAACTATGATTTAATATAGAGTAAAATTGTGGTAGGTTATGTATATTATACGTAAAACGAATCTGTAACAACATTAGGTTACGCTAATATTATATTGGAACCTATAATACATAATAAGGGTCTCATAAAGGGAGTAGTTGCTGGTAAAAGAGGGAAAGCAATGCACAATCCATCTTATTGAACATGAGTTAGCGATCTTTAAGAGAAGTTGGGATGTTGTGTTCCTCTTCTTTTCAACTCTAATATATGAATGAGCTTTCATCTGGGTTTCACTTATTCTTCTTCCCACCAGCCAGAATCCTTTGGATTTGGAGACCTCTGCTGAATGCTTGGTTGAAGAGGAGCCTCGTCTGGAACTCCGACACGAATGGGAACCAGGCAAGCACAGCCACAGGTGCGAAAATGACAACGCCCATCACGTACTCGTACCCTCTGGCTAAAGCTTTCACTGATCCCCACATCCCTACTGCTTTCATAATAGGTCTACAAGCTTGTGCTATCTATATAACCACAAAAAAAAATAAAAAATAAAAAGAAAGAAGAAAACCCGAATCCAATAACATAGGATTTTATAATGAGAGGAGTAGTCCACCTATCTTATAAGGAGTGTGAAATCCTTAAAGGAAAAAAAACCTTTTTTTAAAAAAAACAAATAATCTAAAATACTCTTCTTCCTTTAAGTGAAGAGATATTGGTGCACTTTTTACATGTTAGGATTGAAGAACAAAATCTAGGAATTGTCCAGCAGTTGTCAAAAACAGATTCTTGCTTTAGAATTCTGTTTTATCCATGGGAGGGAACATTATAGTCAAAATCAAAGCCTAATATTTACTACCCAAGTGAAGAACAGACAGACGAAGTTAGAGAGTGAATGAAAAGCAAAGGGCATTTAGGTGACATACTTGCAAAATAGCCCAGCCTGTGGGCATGAAGGCTAGAATACTTGCAAAAATGTCGCCGACCGTGAGATGTAGAAGTGTAAACAGCATTGTGACTATGACCACTGAACCAATAAACAGGAACAACTTCAGAAGCCTGAACAATAGCTGGAAGTCTGCACTGAACTTCTTTCTACCCATGGACACAATCTGCAGTTCAAAAGTTCATCAGAGAGTCAGTAACTCTGGAAATAAATTGGGTTCATTTGATGCAGGAAAAATCATTGGAGTTCAATAATTAACCTTCAGTATAACCATCACAGCAACAATGACAAGCCACGATAACCCATACACCTGAAAATGATAACAGAACAAAAATCAGTTTTTCACCTCATTTGTTTGTTCCCTAAAACCAAATAGGAATCAGAGGCTTACCGTGATGCTTTTATTATTTCCAGCAACGTGTAGATGATACACTATTCCATATTGATAGAGAAAGAATCGGATAGATAGTACGATTTCCCAGAAGCGTCCAAGGAATCCAGTGTGCTGAAGGTGTTCTTGTTCCTCATCCCACCAGGACTCCCAACTTTTAGTTGCAGGCACACCAATACCACCTCTGCTATTGATCCATTTTGACCAATCATCCCAATCATCCACTATCTTTTGCCATTCAAAACCTGAAGGGTTGAAAAGGAAAGGGGCAAATAACCAGGAAACAACCAGGAACCACATTGAGGATGTGACAAAAATATAAGCTATAGCATCAGTAGCAGCTGTTCCATATATCTGGTAAACTATAAGCAATATTGTAAGCTCTAGTCCTTTGACAAAGTGACTCCTTGAATACATCCTATAGTTCTCAGCATATTTCTCATGTCGCACGACAAAACCACGACCGGTAGCCCTATACTTTGCCCCACCGTGAAGGATTGTGCGCCCATAATAATGCACCTTTGTGCCAAGAGAGAAGGTGAAGAAGACAGATGCTAGTTGTAATTGCATGATTATCAGGTCACCCATTGCAGTTCTGAACCCTCTCTCAAGACCAATTTCCATGATCATTGGCAAGGCAGTTAAAAGACCCAACTGAACAACTGATTGTGAAGCCATGGCCGCCTTTAAAGGATCATCTCCTTTTGACCTCGCATATTTCATTATGGACTTCTCCAATCCACTCAATGACAGATAAAGTCTACCATATAAGAAAGCATATACTGTAATGATAATCATCTGCATGACAAAAAATAACAAATAATCATCGCAAGGGAGAAAATTTCGGAGCTAATAAAGCAAATCAAATATACAAATTAATTCAGGAGGTAAAAGAAAACATTTAAACGTGAAAACTTACCATTGCGCTGATGTAAAATCCTACCGTCGTGAAGTAGAAAGACAGCATGCGGAAAAAGTCAAAACGATGACCCAGACGATAGACATCTCTGCTGAGAACTTGCTCTCCATTACCACAAGCTACCTTTGCCTCAAAAAGAGAGATTTGATTAAGACCAACATCTCTCCCTTTCCCAACTTGAATATACTCATGGTGGGTTACATTTCCTCGTCTCAACGTTGAGTTGAAGCCTATGGGGGAAAGTTTTTTTTTAAAAAAAAAAAAAAGATAATATAAATTGAGAAGAAAAATTCACTTAACTAGTGGAAGTGAAGTGTAAAGAATAATACCAGCAAAGATATCCTCACTGAGGTTGATGCCTCGAGAAGCTTTGCTCATGCCCCCACGAGTAATATGGAAGATTCGATCGAAAACATCTGGATGACCATAGTGGAACCTCACCCTAGAACCAGCCAATACAGGTTTATCGAGCGTAAACAAAATATGCTCACATTTATTTGGGCTGACCACTAAGCAATAAAAAAATCATGTTCAATCTATTATCAATCTTTTCTAAATATTCACCATTGTGCAACAAAAAAAAAAAAGGTTAAGACTTCCACGTTAAGTCATGAAAATTGACAAGAGAATTAGAATTAAAATTTTGTTCATCAACATATTCTAATTCTATAAAAGTTTTGAATCATTCAGTTCTGCTTTGTTTTAACTACTTTTTAAATGTGATTTAGTTCATTTTGAAATATGTACAACCAACAGCAACTTCAGAGTAACTCCTTTCTAAAATAGGGATAGTATCTATGTTGGGTATAAGATATGTAAAATAAATTAAGTCCAAGAAGGAAAACATACTTTAGAGGCCTTGCAAGAACCCTCTGACCAATAGTAACAAAGCTAGTTTCTTGATTTGACATAAACCAAGCCAGAGAAGAAACACTGCAGAGCGCAAGTTGAAGTTAGAAAAAGAAGATATAGCAGCTTTCTATAGCTCTTGTGTTAATAAACCTAACCTTCCAGTAAAGATATGTTCACGCACACCCAAAATTGTAGGAGGACGAACACCATGGTCCTCATTGAACTCTTCTAGAAGGTTTCGCATTTTGAAAGCTTCTTCCAAGTAGTTGTCCTAAAAGGGATCCAGAAAGTTAACCGTCATTATTCAGCATCTAAATCATAGCTAAAAGCAAGCAGCAATATCTAGCTTTTGATGGTTTACCTGATTCATGTCAATTGCTTGAAGTGCTTCACCTCTGGTAAAAATTATAGCATGGTTTTGATTTTCAGGTTTCCCTTCTCCAATCTTAGCTGAACCCGGTAGCTTAATCCGATAGATTTCCTTTAAATAAGAGCAAAAAAAAGAACAAGATTACTCTAATAGTGAGGTGAATTAACATTTTTAATCCTTCAGTATATCTAATTATTACCTGGTCAAGATTATCAACAGCTTTGACCAATACAGAATAGTAAACTTTTTGTGCTTTTCCACCTTCTCTCTCTTCAACTTCATCAATATATGCCACTCGAAGAGATGGATTACTGTGCCCAAAAAGAAAGTGAAAGGAAAAAAATAGTTTATTTAATGAACTGCACCAAGCAAAAACAAGTTTGGAAAACTCATTAACCCAATTACACTAAAGAGGTTGGGAACATACTTAACCATCAGATTCAAGATATCTGTAGCTCGGCGATCCCCACTTCGTTTCTGATTTCCATAGTTCTGGCAAGTAGCAACGTATGTAAATTTCATGTCAGCCACGGCCTCTAATTGAGCATATAGGGATCTCTGGCTTCTTTTATCCTCTTCTGATGGAACTGTGATCGCTTTGTAGCCTTCAAGTATCTCTATCATTATCAAAAGAAACCATTAAGGAAATCATAGTTAGTTAATAATAATTAGAGAGAAAGCACACGAACAGTGCTGATAAGAAAACAAGACATCTCAACCACAAAATGAGTGAAGGAATAAGAAACAAGCATTCTTGAGAAGTAAATCTGACTGCAAATTACTAGAAAAGGTTAACATGCACATGCTTACCACTTTCAGAAGCCATGTCAAGAAATGCCTGAAGCTTCAGAGCCCTTCGATAATACATCATACCCCTAACTGTGATAATTGTGTTAATGCCAGCAATGGAGATGCATAAATGAACTCGAAATTAAATGTAATGCGTTTAAGCTACCTGTTCTTGATAGAGTTTGTCCTCGTAAGGATGCCCAATGGCGGAGGTGTAATATGTTTTCTTCATTTTCCCAAATCTCACTATCTTTTTTACAGTTAAGTCGCTCCATGAAGTTGTTCCATTCATCTAGCAAGAAGGAAAATGTTCGTGAGATAAGTCACTCAGAAATCATTTATCAAAGAACCAAGAGATATTTGTGTTGCTTCCATAAATTACTCACCTGGAAAGATCTTCTGCAAGTAATATATGATGGAGACACCATCCTCATTTTCCATCTCAAGGTCAGTTTTAGAATAGACAGTCTCTTCACTATAGTATGGAGTCATAACGCTGTGAACAACCCAAAAATATTCATCTCATGGTCAGTTTTAGAACAGACTTGTATTTTCACTATATTTTGGAGACAAAGTGTTGTCAACAACCCAAAAATATTACCAAGTACAGGAACTGAGGTATATTAGTATCATTTAATTTTTAGTGAAAGATGTTTCTTAAGAAAAACCAAAAAGTGATTTTTATTGGAAGTACCAAGAGGTAGGATAAAATCTCTAATTTTTTTATCAAAGCTTAAAAGAAAAATCCATTCCTGCATTTACAAGACATGAAACTTGAATGTGTGCTTTAATAAAGCTGCCAGAACATTTATAACTTATTTTTAGTTTGTAACCTCTCATATCTTTAATCTTAGATCAGCCGCAGGGACAAGCATAACTCTAGAGAAAGGGTGATGCATCCAATCTCAAATTTGGAAAGAACTTATCCCAATAGAAGAGACATGCTTTCTGCTCATATAGAGTTAAGGAAAACCAGACCTGAATGATAACATCTTACGAACTCGTGGAGCACGTGGCATATCCATAAACAATGAATTTGTGAAAAATGCAATTCTTCTTCGTGCTTCAAGATTTATGGGAACTTCAGTGGCAGATTCTTTCACAGTCAATAGTAGATAGAGGCGTCTAATCTGACATACACCCCACAAAAACAAGATTGTTATTTCAATTAATCAGTTAAAATCTTAGAATGATACATGATTTCTCGAAAGTACGATTATTTATTTTCAATATGCCCACCTGCTCTTCCCATTGAGCTGTAACTGAAGGAGGAAAGTTTATGGCAGGTCTAGTGTCAGTACCAGCAAAGAGTTGCCTTCCAGAGTCCTTGTTATGACCCAGTTCTGCCAATTCACTGAATGATATAACAAGGAAAGTTACCATTTTAGCATATAACAGTAATCATTTGAAGGATGCCAGTAGACATAAATAAATTTACTTCAAATTGCACAAGTTTTATTTGCTAACCGGACTTCGTTGAGCATCATATCTCGAGTGACAACTTCTAACATATCTTGCAGCAAAAGCACCACTGAATCTTGCTTGGATGGGTCTCCATCTTTCTGAAACAGGAAACAAGAGCAAAGTTTACAATCTGAAATAAATATAATAGACCAACAGATACTTAAGAATTGCATCATAACTTACCAAGATCTCCACGAGTTCCACAAATTTCTTGCACAAAATGAGCAAGGGACCCATTCTGAAGTTTGTGAGAAGTGTGTTCTTCCCAATATTATTTTCAACTTCTTTAATAATGGTCCCGATGATCCTGTAAAAGTCAAAGTGAAGTTAGAATTCACAAAAACAATTGACGTAGTTTCCCATTTGTACATTTAGATAGCATCCTGCAGAAACATAATTGCAGTTTATGCATTATTTCAACCCTGGATGATTAATCGGTTTTTCCTCCCTAGGCAGTGAGAGAAAACGAAGAAAATGATGATTTATTGTTTATAAAATCCCAAGGCTGCAATTTCCCCTACATATGAATACTTGGCTTTACAAATGATATAGAACTCCGGTTAAGCTTTTGCATGTTTTCTCTTTGCAGGAAAGAAAAACTATGATCATTTGATGATGTTTGGTTCAATAAGTAGGACTGTAGCTTAGAACCTTTTCTCATTTTCACCAACCACCAGAACATTCAGGACATTTTTGAAAGATTCATAACACTCTATCACTGCACATTTCATGTACTCATCTGCACAAATACGCTTCCATAGGTCGGAGTCTCTGGATCGAAATTCAGCCGCCATATCCAATGCTATTGGAATCTGTGGCAGTAGAGAAATAGTTAATAGTCGCTACAAGTATGCCCAAAAATAAAGAGGTAAGATATACATAAAAGAAAACATAAGGGACTGTATCGACCTTGCTGGCTAGTAAAAAGGGAGGCCATTGGATTATTTTTAAGCTGGGATCTGATGAGTAAGGAACCAGCAAGAGATCCATCTCCCTGTTTCATTTGAAAATCCAGTTTAGTATTAAAAATATAATTAAAAGGATGCTTGGAATGAAGAAATAAAAGATAGTTTATACAGTCTTTCCTGTCACTTATTAGATCTTCCTCTCGAAAACTGCATATCACTTCATTCCACAACTGTGCAAACTTGGCAGCTTCACTTCTCCTGCTGGTTGTAATCTACTCAGAAATAAAATAGAAATTACTAAAGATATAAGGCTTGAACCACTGATTTTGTAAATCTTAGAGAAAGGAAAAAAAAAATTTTAAAATTTAAAAAATAAATAAAAATAAAATAAAAGAACAACCTCAGCAAAACGCTTTGAGAAAGAGAATCCCCTTTTCTGAGACTTATCTGATGGCACCAAGTATGTGTTAAATGCACCTGGTAAAGACTGAAACCTAGACCTAAGCATACCCAGAGTTCGTATCTGTAATAGAAAGTAAAATCAAGTCAAGTCAAACCAATCACATTTAACCTGATGAATAAAATAAGTGATTCAGATAAACATTGTTAAACATTCTTCTATCAACATGAGAAACATTTGTACTTTAATAGAATGCACAATTATGTTCTGAGTGAAAAGTCAGTACAGTATAACAGTTTCAACCCAGAAGATACGATTCAAACAATTACTTTCGGCATAATCTTCTCATAGATCAAAAGTACTAATTTCTAAGCCAGTCCAAGACGTTAGAAGATACCAAATTATTGTGCATGCTAGGCTAATAGGAGGTTGGAGAAAAATATGTGAACAGATATTGCATTGAGGATGATGAGTCACTTCGTAAGATTAATAAATAAAATAAAATAATAATGGTTGGAAAAGCAGAATATCACCTCTCCTAATCGATCACAAGCTCCAATGAAACCACCATATATGGTTGAAAATATAGCATACCAAATTTGAGTATCCATGAAATAAACCTGCATTTAAATTAGAAGGTACAAGAGGCTTTATCCAAGACAATACAAAAATTCTTCCATATGTTGTACAGCAACGGCATAAAACAAAATCAAAGAAGTGTGAATAGAGAACGCACCAAAACTACTGGCATCCACAGTGATACAACTGCCCCATAGTTGTTCTTGGCTGCATGGAAAAGATAATTTCAGCACAAACAAAAGTAATCGAAGCATTAACGTGAACAGATCGGACAGGAAACAAACACCTTTAGGAAAAAATTCATGCCATTCATATTCAACTCGATGGATACTCATTATATCCTTTGTTGGCTTCACCAATGGCCTTATCTGAAGGGATTAAATACAAAGTGGTTAGAGGACCATAATGCAATTACCATCGTTACCATTTTGAAAATTTATTTACCTGAACAAAGTAGCTAAAGGAAAATTTGCAGCACAAAAGTGACACCCAAAAGATGGTATACCTGAAATCAGAGAACGTCTTACCATGAAGCACATACTAACTAATCAAGAAAACAAAATTTGTGCTTTCATAAATAACAAGGAAAAAACTGAGATCCATAGCATGTGAACTCACTTTATAAGTGCAAATTGACTTTCATGCATTCCCCTTCCAATATATATTCTTGGCTGCAGAAATAGAAACACAGTTATCTACCTGAGAAAGAGAAACAAAAATTGAGCAGCATATCTACCTGAGACCACCAAAGTAGGAATCTAATAATGTGCCAATCTGAGTTTTCAATCCAACGTCGAAGCATTGGAAATATGAATAAAGCTGCTGCAAGTAGATTTGGCAGTAGATACAGAGCAACTGCCATTATATATAAAGGAGGAATGCCCCTCAACGAGTTAAGAAATGACAGTACGTCTCTGAATTTCTCAGAAACCATCTTGAAAGTGTGAAGATAGCATAGGGGAAGAACAATAGCCCAACCAAGACTGACAATAACCTTCAGAATATTTCTAAGCACATCAGTGAACTTCCAGCGATGAAATCCCGGGAAGTTTAAAACTAAGTCCAAGATACCTGCATTAAAAGATGCTATGTCATTTATTGTAAAACTAAGTCATATCATTAGTAATATTTTTCCAAGTTTGGCCAGTAATTTCACCACAAATTAAGGATGTGTTTGGTTTGACTTTTCAAGTATTTAATTTTGAAAATAAGTCATACCGAAAAAAATTGAAGTATTTGACAACCACTCAAAATAGCTTTGGAAAGAATTTCAAAGTGTGTTTTTAAACAGTTCTTATCAAAAGAGTTTAACAAAAAATGATTTTTTGAAAAAGCACTTTTTTCTCTAGTCATTGCAAACAGGCCCTAGATCATGGAGCGATTATGTGAACATCATGTAAAAGTTCGATCACTATAGCATTCTCATCAGCTTCCTCGCAGGAGCAAGAGGGGAAATCAAGAAGGATTTTGCATCAAATTCATTCAAATAATTTTACTTTGAAGAAGACGAAGGAGTGCAGCAGTGATGAAAATGCTTGATAAGGCGTACAACACATCCTTTTGGAAAATCTCCAGTGGTGAAACTCCTTTCCATGCAGCAATGACCATCGCCTGTGACAAACAAATTGAAGAGTAGATTAAATATATAGTAAAGAACCCCAAATCAGAAGTAATATGAAAACAGTCTACAAATTTAAATGTTCTGTAATTGAATACCTGAAGAGCTAGTACATAAAAGGTCCATAAACGATCAAAACTTCTGAATGTATGCCAAAATGTTCTGGTCTCAACAAAATAAGATTTTCCTGTACTTCCAGATTTTCTTTGTGATCCTTTTCGTCCCTGGTACAACAATTTTTTTCAATATAAAACTGCTTGAACAAAGGGATCAATACAGAATTTAACAAAAAGGTATTTTAAAGAAAAAAAAACCTGTGCCATGTCACGCGTTGATTTGAAAAATTCACCGTCGTCTCGCATGGGCCAACCAAGAGAAAAACAATCAGATGACCTACAAATTGAAATGTTGAAGAAAATAATAAACTACTCGACAACATTCCAAACTAAATAAAAGATCAGGTCTTTGTTTGAGGCTAACCAGAAGTACTCGTTGAGATCATCATAGTTGCACCAGGCTGAGTGCGGAGCTTTTCCATTTTGGCTCTTTTTGGCCTCCTGGAAGATCAAAAGAAAACCATTGTTGAAATGAGGCCACTTTTACCAATCCTTAGAAAAAATGGTGTAATTGTGATGGGATTCCATTGATGGATCAATCATAATGGGCATAAATCACAAATGTAATGTGATTGTTTTTTATCGTATTTATTTAGAACTACGAATTTGTTACATTTACTACAGATAGGTAACAGTAACAATAACTATAACGGTAAAGGTGTGGGTTCCACACAATTTTTAAACACAATCGGATTGAGCACCTCCGTTCCTCAATCGGATTACACTTGTTTATTACAGATTTTGGAGTCGGATTCCACCGTTCAATACGATTACCGAATACAGGTAAACAACAACGAACGTAATCAACTGTGACTCACTTTTCAGATTACCATTGATGGATTACGTTTCACCTGGTTAATGTGGCCTAAAATGGAATGTAGCTCAAGTATTTGGCTGAAATAAAATGATTTATAGCTTAAGGATTTGATTGATTTACCTTTTCGATAACCCGGTAAAGGGGAGTTATAACCTTCCGCAAGAAAGCCTCATCATCCCCACCATAAGAAGGCTTAATATTTTCACCAGTAACAATGCTCACGTTTCCAGCCAACAAGCCATGAAGTTCATATGCCATCTAGTTATAAAGAATGCCAAAGACAATAATGTTAAGGGAATATATTAACAAATTCTGTAGTACAATGATCAAAAAGAGAAAAAAGAGCCATATACACGCAAAAAAATAATAAAAAAATTGTCTCACATTATGAAATATATAACTCAAACATTCTGGCATGAAGCGAACATTTGCTGCTTCACCCCAGATGAGAAGATACAGACCCATGTAGAGTATCTTCCTTTGTTGAATTTCCAGCTGACCTTGAGGGAGCCTACACAAATTAAGATTTTAGTCATTTAGGTGCCCTGTGATAATCATTTGATTTTTTGTTTTTAGTCATTAAAATTTAAGCTTATAAACACTATTTACACCTATAAATTTTTTTGTTTTGTCATCTACTTCTATCGATGCTTTCAAAAACCAAACCAAATTTTGAAACTAAAAAAAGTAAATTTTTTTTCTAGAATTTGACTAAGAATTAAAATGTTTCTATTAAGAAAAGTGAAAACCCAGTAAGAAAATTGGGAGGAAACATGCATGACTTTCACAAACATAAATCTAAAAAGAAATCGTTATCAAACAGAGCCATAATTTTCACATCTTCCCATCAGTCAATGATAAATTCAAATATAAGATTGCAAAAGCACATGGCGCATTTTAGAATTTGCAAAAAAGTTGATGTCTCACCTTAGACTATGTTTCCGTCCCAAAAATTTGCACCACGTTTTGTAATTCTTAAACAGTTTGTTCATTACTGCATCAACTGCTCGTTCATCAAGCTGCATTTATAGAACCCAAGAATATGCTCAGAAAAGGGGGGGAAGAAAAGCAATCCCATAATTTGATAAACGAGATTTTCTATGCACCAAGAAGAAAATTATATAAATGAACTCGACAATTTGTGAACTCCATGTTTGAATCAACAAGTATATTGGATACACATATCCTTAAAATGACATGATTTGCATGTAAGAGTACGTTTTGTACCTTGTTGAGAGGTTCAGGCTTGGGGTGAAGCCTTGTATGAGAATTAGCAAGCAGAAGGATCAAATGTTCCCGTTGATTTCTAACGTTATCTCTCTGTAGCCACAAAAATGTCAGTTGCATATTGTTTATCCCATAAGACAGTTGTTAGAATTGATTACCTCTTGTTATGATAAACGTACCTGAAATCCAAACATTGCCCTTAACCAATCCAGTAGGTCCAGATCACCTGCTTTCTGCCTGCGCTGCTCAAACGTACTTGGCCAGTTTAAGCCACGAGTATTCCACAAGGCACCCACAGCAGCCTTAACCTAAAGGTAATGGAAAAAAGAACAAAATTAAGGTTGAATGATAACATGATGCACTGAGAAGCACAGATACGAATATGAGACACAGATACGACACTACACAGACACGGCAACACATCATATTTTAAAAATATAGAACACAACACGGCAAGGACACGTTTATTAAAATATACATTTTTTAAAATATATATCAATTTTATACCAAACAAAAATTCAAAGTAAATGGATTGATGGATCATAAAAAAACTTAGCCTTATGTATTTCACACTCAAAGTTATTATTATTGTCATACATGTGTCTTTATAGTACTACTTAATAAGTGTTCTATGCATATCTAATACATTTGTTGCAATAACAAGTATCTGATAAGTGTTCAACTAGTGTCGAAATGTCCAAGTATCCTATATACGTTAGTCAAACTAAAATGTTCGTGCGATGGTGCACGTTTTCAATGGCAGGAGGCAAACCTCTTCGAGCTGCATTATAGACTGGGAAGCGCCAGCAGAATCAAGAGGTAGAATGTTATAGGGTGCATAAATTTCAGTCTTTTCTTGGACATCCCTAGCTGCAGCGATAATCTATTGATGTATTGTAGAACATTAGTTTAGACAATCTTCGAGTCAACCAATTAGGCACAATGGTAAGATCAATTAGACAATTGACACTAAATTGAACGAACCTCGGGAGCAACTTCTTCAACTTTCTCGGTCTTATTAACGCCACAAAGCACTTCGAAAAGCACACCGGCTGTCTGGTAAGCTTTACCGAGCTGGGCTCTGACAAAAGTTTAGAAGGGAAAAGAATCTGGCATTCAAACAGAGGATATACAATATAAACATCGAAACAGAATGAATGGAACTTGGGAAATTTACCTGTCTGCTTGCTCCCCTTGATCAAGAGCACTAACATAATGCTTATAATATTGCTGATAGAAGGCCTCGATTTCCCTAGCATCTGTTTTTTTCACTCGAGAAGCAAGACTCGGTGCATTGTCCTGGAACAAGGAGTGACGTCAAATCAGTTCTCCATTAAGTTATTCGTCGGTAAACATTTTACAGGCTTCCGACTCCATTCCTAGACTTCATTTGGTTTTCAACTATCTAAATATGGGAGAAAAACTGCAAATATACTCCCAATTTCTATTCAATAATTAATTATTAAGAATAAGCAATACTTAGGTGCAGTTAGCTCCACCTAAGTTTCATGCTCCACTCCTACTAAAAAAATATCTTTTTAATTCATTTTTATTAGAAAAAATTATATTTATTTAATATAATAAATTTACCTTCTTTTGATAAGAGATAATCATGTTATTAAACGTCTCATTAAATATCTTTTCGTATTTTTAGTTGTTTTAAGCAACTTTATTATACTTAGATATTCTTTTTGCATATCATATTATTTTATTAATTTAACATGTTGATTGATTTATTTAAAAATAATAACAATAAACGTGTCAATAGGGTAATAATTCAATTGGCATAAAATTTACATTTTCATCTCGAGGTTGGAGATTTAATTTTCTAGAATATATTGTAAATAAAAATAAAATGGAATGAAAAAGTTTTCTAATTTTGTAAGACTACAATTCTTTCCTTCTTCCTTTTCTCCAAAGCCAGGTTCAATTTTTCCAACCTTATAAATTACATCTAGTTGGTTGTTGGCATAAAACTACAAAGCTACGATTCCAACAAAATCCAAAAATTTTCCTATTCACAAGGGAGGAGAAAAATTGTCCCCTAAATTTTGTACCTTAGACTTAAAAAAAAATTCATATTTTATTTTTCTTAAACTAATTAATCCCCCTGAATTTCTTCCTCAACTTCATCACCTCATGGATTTTTTTTTATTTTTTTTGTTGAACTCATCAATAAATTATTCTAAAAACACTAGTTAATAAATGTTTTTCTTAAAAAAAAAAAAAAAAAAAAAAAAAAAAAAAAAAAAGAGAGAGAGAGAGATAATTTGTTAAATTACTTATCTCGTTGAAATAAATTATCTTTCATACTTTTAATGCCAAATTCTTGTTATTGGGTATACCATAATAGGTATAAAATATATATTTAGTTCGAAATACTTTTTTTTTTTTAAAAAAAAAGAAAGAAGCTCGAGATGATCATAATAATAATAATATGAATACATTATTATTGTTTGATCAAGCTTCACTCAATTTATTCTGAATGGTGGATTCTCTTTTAGTATATGATTTTGTTTTAGGACCATTTTCTTGTAAAGATGACGTCATGTGATGACATCACATAATGACGTCATGCAACATCATGTATTCAACATAAAGTCACTAGCTGGTAAAAATACCTGGGGATAATTTAATTACTACATTGCACAGAACTAAAGAAATTGCAAATTTGCACAATTCAAATATGAACATTTTTTTTCCCTTTTTGCATTTGGACAGTTATTCTGTTATTATATTCCATTTATAGAGGATGTTACACATGGTTTAAGCATGTAGATAATTCCTTAAAGAGTTAAAAAAAGAGTCTTAAGAAAGTCAAATTTAAAAATATATTGTTTTATTACATAATTTAATAGAAATTCAGAACCTTATAGAAAAAGAAATATATAAACGGATATGATAAACGTGATTTTGAGTATAGCTAAAATTAATTATTAGAAAATAAGAGAGTCATTACATACGTACCCTCTCTAGTCGTTGGAAAAGTGCAGTCTTAAACTGCCTGACACCACGTCCACTAGAGCTGGGATCCAACCTATGGGCCTTCTCAAAGGCGTAAAATCGACCTAATTTTGGCACATGGAAAGATTAAAAGAAGATGAATATAATAATAATGATGAGATGAGATATAAAGCATAACTTACAGAGATAGGCAACACGAGGGCGTTCAGCTTCGATCTCTGTAGCGACACGAAGAATGGGAGCGATGGAAGCGAGAGAGGAGGGAACCACCTCATTGTCGAATACCTCTGTCGAGAAGACAGTGGTAGCGGCGCTACGAGATGGCCGCCTCGTCAGCCCTTGCGGGCCAGACTCGAGCGTCGACATTAATCACACGTCGACCACCACCAAGGCGCTAGATGTATGCTGTTAAAATGACGCCCTGTGCCATATAATTACAAAATCAGATGAACGGAGATGGATCTAACAACCACAACAAACAACATGGAGATGGAAAGCATTACGTGGAATTTATATACTTAACGTCTACGATTGAAAAACAGAGGAAATGAAAGTAGAGTAAAGGAAAGGAAAGAAGAAACTTACGTAGTTGAAGGGGAAATGGAAGAGGGAGAAATGAGGGCAATGGAGAGCGGCTTCTCCTGCGAAAGCCGAAAGGAAGGAATTAGGGCAGAAGAGAAAGAAGATGAAAAAAGAGGGAAGATGATTGGGGTGTCACCTAGCTAGCTGCCGAAGGAAGCTGGAGGAGAGGCAAAAATAGAAGGGGAAGCGGGAGAATGATTATAAGAAGAGAGAGAGAAAGAGTATGTGATATATTCTTAACAGTTATTTTGTCAATGGACACGTGGCGCTCACAGAATGGAAAACAAAGAGTATGGCTGAACGCCCTTTTTGGAGGTTTGTTTTCCCTTTTCTTTCTATTCTTCACCACTCTATTTCCGTTTCTCTCTTTTCTGTTTTTCTTTTTTTTTTTTTTCCTATTTTTCAACAAATATATATATAAATATAACGGTGACATTGGATTTTTCTTTTTGTTCTTACGGACATTATACTACGCATGCTAATTGCTTTTAAGAATAAAGAAATGATCCCTGAGGATGAATTCTATACTCTTTGCTCATAATTTCGAAGTGCCATAACTTATGGATTATTTCAAAAAAAAATAGTTTTAAATCTTATTTTAGTCTCTAAATTTTGAATAATGTTCGTTCAAGTCTTTAAATTTTTAAAAAGTGCTTATTTCGACTATGTTATATTCAGATTTTGTTCATTCTTTTAACAAAATGGCAAGGTAATTTTTATTTTTGGATGACTGAGCTATCTAATAAGTTAGATAGAGTTTTAATTTTGAATAAGATGACAAAACAGGAGATTTAAAAGATGTTTTTAATTCAAAATTTTGGTCATTCAGTATTTTGGTAACAACTTCATCTTGCTTAATACATCTAGAGCCTAGTGATCTAAAAATACAAGCTGCCTCATATTTCTATCGAAGAGTTAACATAATTTTAATGGTAAGGATTAAAATAATCACTTTTTAAAAATTTAAAAACTAACTCTACAAGAAATCTGACTTCTCCCGACATCACAATTCGTTGGAAAAGTGTAGAAAATACGTCGGGAGAGCCTCTCTCAACGCATAAAGAGTCGTCGGGAGTTTGGTCGGGAGAAACCCGTCAGGAGAGGAACTCCCGACGCACTTTAAAACGACGTCGGGAGTTCCCGAACTCCCTACAGTTGTTCCATGCGTCCGGAGTTTCGGAACTTCCGACGGTTTTATTTAATGCATCGGGAGTTCAGAACTCCCGATGCAGTAATATATGCGTCGAGAGTTCATTCATTAATTGAAAATTGTCTATCGAATATTTTAATTTATCATTTATAATTTTTTAAAATTTGATCTGAATAATCTATAAAACATAATAAACCAAATAAAGATTCACATAATTAAACAACGAAAATGAAGTTCATATTATAACAAGTAAATCAAAAATTACAATATCCAAACAAAGTCGATACTAGAACGTTCATAAACATCATATCACAAATATATAGAAGAAATAAAATGAAAACAACGTCTAAAACACGTCTGGAACATAACATCTTCAACAATTGTCCCAGCTCATCTCCGAACAACATTCTACAATAAAACAGAAACATTCAAATGTCATATCGACAAAAATCCACAACACGTTCAAAGTTCAATATGGGTGTAATGAAACTCTACCCACCCCCCATGACAAACATGGAACCTCCCGAACATCAAAAACCCACAAAATGAGTAAACAAGAACCAACACACATAAAACTCAAACTTTGTCCCTAAAATGTTTTAAGCTAATCTCAACCCCCCCTCCCCCACAACACATTAGAACTTCGTAAACATTCATTAACACACAAGAACTCCAAGTTCAAGGACAAGACGGGTGTAATGAAACTCTACTCACCCCCACAATAAACATGGAATCTCCCGAACATAAAAAACATACAAAACGAGTAAACAAGAACCAACACACATAAAACTCAAAGTTTGTCCCTAAAATGGTTTAAGTCAATCTCACCCCCTTCTCCCTCCCTCTACAACACATTAGAACTTCGTAAACATTCATAAACACACACAAGAACTCCAAGTTCAAGGACAAGACGGGTGTAATGAAACTCACCAATAACAGAATCATAAGTTCGCACACCAATTGTTCATAACTCTTTCAACTCTTCAATCGACGGTTGCAAGTAAACATCAATTTCCTTTCCAGGAGATTTTGGACCAGATATGAGCAAAGGCATAAAGAAGTTTGTTTCCTTCATGCATTTCCAAGGGGGAAAATTATAAGGAATTATCACCACAGGCCACAGACTATAAGAAGTGCTCATATTTCCAAACAGATTGAAGCCATCTGAAGCTAATCCTAAACGAACATTTTTGGGATCTAAAGCGAAATGAGGAAATTCATGATCAAAATGTTTCCACCCCTCTGCATCAGCTGGATGTCGCAATACATCCTCCGTTTCAACTCGCTTATCTTTATGTCATCTCATGTCAGAAGCGCCTTCTTTTGATGCAAACAATCGTTTTAATCTCGGTATCAATGGAAAATGACGCAATACCTTATGTAGTATTTTTTTACCCTTGCCATCATTAACTTTGTACTGAGACTCACCACAAACAGGGCATTGTTGCAAATCAGCAAACTCTTTCCAATATAATACACAATCATATTTGCATGCATGAATAGACTCATAACCTAGGCCTAAATCACGCAATTTTCGCTTGGCTTCATAAAAGGAAGTAGGTATAGAGGTGCCAGCTGGAAACGCTGCTTTTAACAATTCCAGCAACATGTCAAACGATTTGTTACTCCAGTTATTGAGAACTTTGATATGTGATTTGTTACTCCAGCCATTGAGAACTTTGATATGCATACTCTTCACTAAAAAGTTCAAGGACAAAAATTGCGAACAACCAGGGTATAATTCATTACGTGCTTCGGTCATTAAATCCTCGAATACGTTCGTGGTATCTCTTTCTTGACCATTAAAGGATATTTCATTCTCAATCCTTCCTTCATTTGCATTTTCGTTTTCAATTAGAACTTGTAAATCGTTTATAAGATTCAACATCTCATTTTCTTCGACAGCATTACTCTCTATACTATCTACTTTAACATTCTGTATTGAATGACTTGTATGACTTTCAAAACTTCTAGATAAGTTTACTGGCTCTTCATAATATATCCATTCACAATATGTATTACCTATTCACAATATGAGAGAGATATTCCATATGTTAATAGATGTCGTTCCACAATATCTATCTTTTCCCAAATTGAATTCATACAATTCTTGCATAGACATCTTATTCGTCCGGAATCAATAACAATAAACTTTTCCATATCTAAAAACTGGGATATTCCTTCTCTATACTCCACTAATAACTTATTCCTTAGTTTAATCCATTTTTTATTCATCCTTAAAAATAAATCTTTTTTGACCAACTTGTAATCCAAAACAATAACCTGGATTAGAGGACAAAGTACAAAGTATTTATTAAGCATGAACTTTGATTAAAAATTTTCAAGTTTGTTCGGAGTATTTAAAATTTTAACTAATTTATAATAGGTGATTTGACTTTTTTGGCCCCTAATGTTATTGATGTTTTTTCCCTAAACTAAGTCCAAAATTAAGTAAGTTGAAACATCCACAATCCATGGCTTATATAAAAAACAATGCTAATTAAAAATAATTCACAATAACATTCATACTCCAAAAAATTGCATAAATTGAAACATCCACAATCCACAATAACATACTATAAATTAATCCATAATCCACAAAAAGTTTCATAAATTGAAACATCCACAATCCACTATAACAACTTAATCCATAGGAACATGCTATAAATTAATCCACAATAACATGCTATAAATTAATCCACAATCCACAAAAAATTGCATAAACTGAAACATCTACAATCAACAATAACAACTCAATCCATAAATTAATTCACATTCAACAACAATAACAACTCAATTCATAAATTGAAACATCCACAATCCATGGGAATCTTGTTTTGGTTTAATTTTTGGAGCTTTTGAAAATGGTATTTAGAAAGTCAAATTAATTCACATTCAACAACAAATGGGAATCGATCAAATTAATTGAAATATCTACAATGATTAATTGAAACATCTACAATAACACAATAACAATTTGCATAAATTATTTAAACCATGATTTTTCAATTAATCAATCAATAATGATTAAATTAATATACAAGAGAAAATAATGATTTAAATAAATATACAAGAGAAAATAAAATAAGAAGATTAAAGGCAGCGGCGACGGGTGGTTGAAGGCAGTGGCTGAACGAGAGGAGGAAACGACGGCGGCGGCGGGCAGTTGATTGCGTTGCTGACCGAAGGGAGGAGGCGGCGGCAGTGGGAAAGGAAGGGAAAAATGGGAGGGGGGGAGAGGAGTGGGAGGAGGGCAAAGGGGCGGCGGCAGGGAAGGAGGGGAAAAATGGGAGAGGGAGGGAGAGGAGTGGGGGAAGGGCGAAGGGGCGGCGACGGTGGTGGGGAAGGAGGGGAAAAATGGGAGAGGGAGGGAGAGGAGTAGAAGGCGAACGAAGGGGCGGTGGGTTAGGGTTAGAAGAGAGTGAATAAATAGGGAAAAATGGGGAAGAAGGGATCTAGTTTAAACCAGATCCCATCTCCTGATGCCGCCCAACGGGCATCGGGAGAGTCTTCGGGAGTTCCAAAGGAACTTCCGACAGCTAATGTATGGCGTCGGGAGTCCCCGGGAACTCCCGACGCCCCTTTTTAATCGTCAGGCCTTTACGGCGTCAGGAGTTCTTTGGGAACTCCTGACGCCTTCTTATGTCGTCGGGCGAGACTGCTTCTCCCGACGACCAAACTCCCGACGCCTAAGAACTCATTTTTCTTGTAGTGTAAAATGAACATTTTTTAATGTTTAGGAACCAAAATAGAACAAAATTTAAAGTTTAGGAAATAAAATATGATTTAAACCTCGCACTCTATATATATCGTTAGCTATGTTACCATTTAGTTAGTTTTTTTTATTAAATATTTACTTGAATGGAGAGAATTTCAATTTTTGCCAAATAATAATGGAGAGGTCCAACGGTTCGACTTGTTTATGTATTTATTTTAATTATTATTATTTATTTCATCTTAAATGTAAAGTATAGTATTTATAAGTTTAATTTTTGAAGAAAAATAAATAAATAAATAAATAGTGATGAAATAGGGTATAATTATTTGATTTATTCAGTAAATAGAAATGGAAGAAAAGTGGAGGCAGGTCCCATCGTATAGATATGAAGAACTTTGACTTTATTAACTCATAAGGGAGAACGTAGTCAAAGGGGAGGGGAGGATATACTAAAAATCTTCGTGGAGACACATGGTGGATTCAAAACTCTGTATCAAAAGGGCATGATATATATTGATATCAGTCTGTTCAATCAAAATCATGACTGATTTTTCTAAGGTTAAATCACATTCTTTGTCAGTAACAATATAACTAATTTAGTTTTTGACTATGCATTATAATAATTTAATCTATGTAACTTCTAAATTTCTAATAATTTAATTCATGAACTTTAATATATGATAATTTAATCTATATACTTTAAATTTATGATAATTTAATCTTAAATTAAAAAAAAATCATCAAAATTAAGCATTAATTTTTATTGTGTAACAACTTTTTGTTGTTCATAAACATCATTTGATCTCTAAACAATCAATCGATCTAAACATGCAAGAAACTTCATTAGATATCAAGAATAATTTTCTTTAAATAAATAAATAATATATATATATATATTCTTGCACATTTAAATAAATAGAACATACACTAAAAAGAAGAAAATGCCCCCAACAATTGGGGGAGGGAGCTTACATGCTTGCCATCTTACCAAATTATTTCGGCCCCATTTGGTAATCATGTTATTTTTTGTTTTTGTTTTTTAAAATTAAGTCTATGAACACTACTTCCACTTCCAAATATCTTCCTTTGTTATCTATTTTCACCAATAGTTTAAAAAACTAAGCCAAATTTTGAGAACTAAAAAAGTAGCTTTCAAAAAGTTGTTTTTATTTTTGGAATTTGACTAAGAATTCAATTATTACACTTAAGAAATATGCAAATCATTGTAAAAAATGTGAATGAAATTATCTTAATTTTAAAAAACAAAAGTAAAAAACTAAATGATTATCCAACGGGACCCTTTTTCAATTGCTACAATTACAATGAACGAGAGATCAAGTCATTGACTTGGTAGCTTACCTTGATTTGTTGTTGCAACCTGCTGGGAGTTTACTAATATATTGATCAAACTTCATAATAAACATTGCTTTTAAATAGATCAATAGACAATATAAAGGAAAATGTTAGTAGTTTTTGTAATGAGCTAAAAGATAATGAAATTAAAAGGAGAGACCAAATTGTTGACAAAAGTTAAATGACCAAAAACCTAAAAAATATATATGTATATTTAAAAAAAGATATCTATTGTGAAATTGCGGAGCACAACGAAATACAGATATGGAAAAAATATAATTAATTAATTAATTGATATAATAATAAAATAAAATAACTAAAACTATGAAAATTTTATAATATGAAATTTTGAGTGGAATTTTGAAGTAGATTTTCTCACCAATGTGTGTTTTTTCAAGATCCACGAAATGCCACTATTTAAGGCAAAGTAGTAAGTAGGACGTGGTCTTACGGATACCAAGCATGAATAACTATAAGGCACATGTGTTGGATTGATGCCCTAAATCTCAGTGAGTCCTGTAATTTGTAATTGTAATGTACAAATAATTTATTTATTTAAAAAAATCTGAGGTATTTTATTTGATATTTAGTAGCATTAACTGAAGAATTGAATTCACGGGGGAGCTTGTGAACGCCTTGCATCTAGACATTCATTTTTACGAAAACAAAAAACAGTAAAAATAAAACATGCATTTGTAAGATAAACAATCAAACGAAACTATAAGCATGCTAGAAAATAGGAATAAGAGAAAAAATCAAAACTCACTTTTGAAGACTCTTCTCATTTTTCTCTTTCACCGTTATCAATGATCTCAAACTTCTCTAATGAAATACACTACCAACAAAGTTACCTCACTATTCTCTAGGATTCCAAAGAACTTTTAAAGAGGAAAATGGTAGAGAATTTTTAGAGACAAGTTAGAGAGAAGGTGGAGGCTTGTGTAAAAAACTCTGTCCTAAATGGGCTATAAGTATATATTCATATAGAGAAGGGTTAACTCTTCTCCAAGAATTTTTCTTTATACCTTTAGTGCTAATTAAGTAAATAACTCTTATTTAATTAATTGACACATTAATTAAATAACTATAAATTAAATCCTATTTGATATCCATTTATTTAATTATCATAAGTATCATATATTTATACTGACCTCCAATCTCAATTATTTCTTAATCAATTAATTAACCATTAATTAATCAATTAAATAACTATATTAAATCATAATTAGTATGAAGTTAATTAACATATAAATATCACATATTTATATGTGTACATCTCTTTATGAATCCAATTCATATAAATTTAATATTTGAATCTTATTCAAATATATCTTTCTTACATAATTTGGATTATAGATCATATCTATATTTAACCATTATATATTAATCTCATTAATATAAAATTTCTCATTTCATTTTAACAATTTAAATCATTTCTCATTACTATTCTTTAGTGAGCTAACAAGGGGACCTTATGGACCTACATATTAGAAGCTCCAATGATATGAGATTAATTGATTAAACTCCTTTAAATCCAATTAATCAATATTCATTAACTACCGATCACTCCACTAAAGACTGATATCTGCACTTTTCGCACTGTAGATATATTTCTGTGTTCATGGATATAAACAATGAACAGAGCGATGATCCTTCACAAATACTCATAACTATACATAGGTCAAAATATCATTTTACCCCTACAGTTACATCTAACTCTTTAAGTACCACTAATTTCTCTAATAAACAAAAAGTTCATAGTCAAACTATAAACTAACACCTCTCGGGCCAGTGAGAGGTAGAGGCCTCATTGTTCAAGACCCGAAACTAGCTATTAAGGGAGAAATTTATCTACTTTCCTAAAGAATTGAAAGGAGTGGATTCCATCTAGTGTAGCTGTAACGACCCAACCCCCTAGGACTCAAGTTATGTCGTTACTAAATACATGTATGCATGGAACTTAAAACGACACCCTTTTATAGTGAAATAAATGTTAAATAAATAAGTTGAACTCAAAAGACCTTAATTAAATTCAGATATTAAAAACAAACAATATGGTACCCATATATCATAAATGATAATAAATAGGTTTGAAAACAAATCTTAATAGTAAATTTCAAATCAAAACTGAAATTTGAAAAAACATGAAAAGAAATCTAAATATCATGAGTGGAAGCATAAAATTGGTCCCAGTGGCTCGATCACGAATTCCGCTTGTCAATCGCCGGTGCATCTCTACCTTTATCTGAAACAACAACATGAGAAAGGATGAATATAAAATACTCAATAATAACCCCACTACTGAGGTCAGGCTAGGCATCTATATCCTCTAGATGCCTTAGATGCCTACCTCTGGTAGAACATATACACTTCTCTAGTCCTCAGGGGACACATACATACATGAAAAGCTCATTTTTTATCCTATTGTAGTTAAGTATGCCCACTACCTCTAGTAAGTCCCGTAGGACCCACAACCTCTGGTGAATCCCAAAGGAAAGCACCACCTCTAGTGAATCCCAAAGGAAAGCACCACCTCTGGTGGATCCCGTAGGAAACCACCACCTCTAGTGAATCCCAAAGAAAACACAACCTCTGGTGAATCTCGAAGGATAACACCACCTCTAGTGAATCCCGAAGGAAACACAACCTCTGGTGAATCATGAAGGAAACCACAACCTCTGGTGAATCCCGAAGGAAACACAACCTCTATTGAATCCTGAAAGAAACACAACCTCTGGTGGATCCCGAAGGAAACACAACCTCTAGTGGATCCCGAAGGAAACCACAACCTCTGGTAAATCCCAAAGGAAACTACAACCTCTAGTGAATCCCGAATGAAACATAACCTCTGGTGAATCCCGAATGAAACACAACCTTTGGTGAATCCCGAATAAAACACAACCTCGGTGGATCATGAAGGAAACCACAACCTCTGGTGAATCCCAAAGGAAACACAACCTCTATTGAATCCCAAAAGAAACACAACCTCTGGTGGATCCCGAAGGAAACACAACCTCTGGTGGATCCCGAAGGAAACCACAACCTCTGGTGGATCCCGAAGGAAACCACAACCTCTGGTGAATCCCGAAGGAAGCACAACCTCTGGTGAATCCCAAAAGAAACACAACCTCTGGTGAATCCCGAAGGAAACACAACCTCTGGTGAATCCCGAAGGACACACAACCTCAACCTCTGGTGAATCCCGAAGGACACACAACCTCAACCTCTGGTGAATCTCGAATGACACACAACCTTTGGTGAATCCCGAAAGAAATCACCACCTCTAGTGGGCATCTAACTAATCAGTGAGGACACTATCACGATCCCAACATCACGAGTATCATAACATGGTTCTATAACATACATATACATCTCATCATCATGGTTCTACAACATACATATACATCTCGTCATCCTAGTTTCATAACATACATATACATCTCATCATCATGGTTCTATAACATACATATACATCTCATCCTCATGGTTCTATAACATACATATACATCTCGTCATCTTAGTCCCATAACACACATATACATCTCATCATCCTCAGATTTAGTAGATCTCCAAGAATAATAATATACTCAAATTATGATAGCATTCAAACATCTCTATGCATATTTAGTCTTTTAAATCCTCGTGTCAGCAAGACATACATAAACATCAAACCATCAATATATCCTCAGTAAATCATAATTATCAATAAATGACTCTAGTCCTTTCAAACCTTAGTTAATGAAGGCATATATGAATATCATGTTAACTAATGATCCTCTATAAATCATAATTATCATTGCCTGGCACTAGGGCAGTTCCAGTAGTAAGATTACTTACCTCAAATTGCACGATGAAATTATCCCAAGTAATTTCTCCCGTCTTAAACAAGCCCAAGATTTAACCTAAGGACAACATACTTTTAACATCAACCTTTACCAACACTTTCAAACCAAAATCCATTCCTCTATTCCATAACGCTTACCCAAACGTCTAAAGAAATGGCCTCGAACGAGTTGGGCAACGAACCAAAATTCTCGAAACTTGATTCTAGCAACAAGACATCAGGAACAAGTCAAATATTAAATCAAAATTCAATAGTTTTTAGGACCTCCAAGAAACCCATAAAAAGTAGCACAACCTTACCTAAGGCCCAAAATTCTGGTGACTGGCCACAGGTTTCGGTTGCTGTGATGGGTTGAAGAAGAGATCGTCGGCCAAGCTGACGAGCGAAGCGAGGACAGCTGGAGTTACGGTGTGCTTCGATTGAGACGACGAAGACTGACGGCGTCGCGCGGTGAGGCGGGGATCGCATGGCTGGGGCTAGAGTAGATTTGGGCAGTGGCTTCCGTGGTCGATCGACGAGCGCGAACGGACGACCCAACCGACGGCTGGATCTCGCAAGGACAGACAAGCAACGAAGGTCTCTTGCGTGGCGCGACTAAGTAGACAAAATGGCGCGGACGTGAGTGGCTGGGTGTCACGGTTGTGCAAATGCGAGCAGAGGCGCGACACACGACGGACGTTCGGCTTCCGATCTGGGTGGCGGCTAAGGTCTTGGCTGGAGAGAAAATACGAGGGGGGGTTCCAGCAGAAGAAGAAATGGGAAAGGGATGAGAAAATAAAATAAAAATAATATAATATAATATAATATAATATAATATATTTTATTTTATTTTATTCTATTGTATTTTATTTTATATTATTTTATTTCTTCCCTTCAATCCTTATCCTTTTTTTCCCCAACAATTTCCAACTCAAAACTCAGCCACTTTTTCCCAAAATGACTTCAGTTTTCGACAATAACTCCAAAATTAAATTCAGATGACAAAAAGTCCAAAATTCACAATTTTCTCTGAATAAAAAATTAAATTGAAACATCCATTTTTTTAGTAATTACAACTCAGTAATCCAATTAAATTTCCAAAATTCCAAAAATGTTCTCGAATATTACAAAATAATGAAATTACATTACAAACAAAATTCGAGATGTTACATTCTTCCCTCCTTAAAGAAATTTCGTCCTCGAAATTTCATTCTTGAAAAGCTCCGGGTAATTGGCTCTCATCTCATCCTCTCGCTCCCAGGTAGCCTCCTTGAACTGGTGATTCTGCCACATGACTTTCACAAATGCAATCTCCCTGCGACGCAATGTCTTTACCTCTCTAGCGAGAATCTCTATGGGTTTCTCCTTGTAGCTCAAGTTGTCATTCAACCGTAATGGTTCATAGTCCACCACATGTGACAGATCTATTACATACTTCCTCAGCATCGAAACATGGAAAACATTATGAACTGAAGAGAGTGACGGTGGCAACGCCAACCGATAAGCTACAAGACCAATTCGCTCCAAGACCTCAAAAGGTCCAATGAATCGCGAACTTAGCTTCCATTTCCTTCCAAACCTCAGAACACCTCTCATATGTGCCACCTTCAAGAACACCTTACCACCAGTTTAAAATTCTACGTCCTTACGCCTGACAACAGCAAAACTTTTCTGCTTACTTTGAGCCATTTGCATACGAGCTTTGATCTTCTGTATTGCCTCATTTGTGGTCTGTGCTAGCTTAGGCCCTAGCAACTTCCTCTCCCCTACCTCATCCCAACATACAAGAGACTTACAACTCTTCTTATATAGTGCATCAAATGGCGACATGCTGATGGTGGCCTGGTAACTGTTATTATATGCAACTCCATCAAATACAGGTGAGAGTCCCAACTTCCTGAAAACTCTAATGCACGGGTGCACAAACATATCTTCCCATATCTGGTTCAAACGCTCTATTTGACCATCAGTCTGTGAGCTAAAACCTGTAATACATTCTGACTGGGTATCCAACATCTTCTCGGAGACTTTTCCAAAATCTAGATGTAAAATGAGGGTCGTTGCTTGACATAGTTGAAACTAGCATCAAAGAGGTGTGACAACCCCTTCCATACATAACTATGAAACTTAAGATGTTGAAAACCAATAATACTTTAACACATTCAAGCTGAGAACTATGAAAACTGTAGTGAGCTTAAGAAAGTCTTATCCACTAAAAACATATATCTGAGCTTACCATTCTGTCACTGGGAAAACTTCATATGTGTAGTGGAGAAACTGGTCATACTATATAATGCGTAATCTAAAGATACGTACCACGACAAATCTGATCAACTAAAAACTACTTCTACTCTTAGAAGTGTCGATTGTTATGTCTTTCTTAGGGTCTACATGTCTGAGAATAACTCTGTCTAATTAAGTCTCACATTCATGAGAAACTCATCATGAGGCTCTATACTGCCACAGGTTATAAACTTGCTTGAGTCAATCCTTATATTATTCTTTAGCTTTAAAACAATCACATATCCTTACTTAAACCCTACTGCGAACGAGTCTGGAATTCCTTTCGAAAATGAGGTTTTGAAGTCCCTGGATACTAAAGTATCAGTCAATTGATAACACATTTTCATAACCTCATAATAACTGTAATTGATCCTTGAAGTTAGTTTTTACGATAAAACCTTCTTGATTCATAAGTCATAGCTTGAATTACTCGTACTCCCTAGCGCTAGTTAATTCATTGCCCATGCAAAGGAAAACATACTATCCTGTACTGCTCCAAACCCACCTATAGCAACTTCTTGTTATCAATTCAACTCTATTACCAATCTATCCCTTATGCCAATGGTGATATTGGAAGATCCAACTTACTTTTGTGTATATACCACTTTTGTCTACCTCAAGCTGGATTAATTTCCTTTTTCAATCAAATTGATGGTCTTTCTAGTTCATGTTTCGAACTTGCACACTACGTCAAAATCCCTTAAATCTTACTAATGCTCTCAATGGTTTACCTCTTAACTAATGAAGCCTCAACATACCATGTCAATAGTTCATGAACGTCTACTGTTACTAGTAACTCCATTTTAGCATATCCCTTCTCAACCTTTTATTTTGGTAACAGATTCTTGTGCTAAAATAAAGTTCCATACCGATCACCTATGTAAACTATCTTTCCATCCAACTCATATTCTCCTAAAGTTCCACATGATAATGGATATTTTTCTTTTACACCAAAACAAATTTCTTGTAACCCCTCATATCATGCCTCCAAACCATACTTAACTAGGAGTTTTGAATAAATTAAATTCCTTTCTCTTTCCAAAAGAGTAAACTTTCTTGGATGTTTTTTTTTCCACTTTCCAAGTGGAACATAATCTCTTTACTAAAGTATATTTTACTTAACTCCTCCATAAGTCTTATCTCTCTCACTAAGAATTTTCATCTTGTAGAATTGTCCTTTACCAATTTTCATGCTTTTAAACTCCAAAAGACTTCCATTTGTTCAAATTTGTCCAACTTTGATCTCCTCATCACAATAAGGCTATGGATTTAGTTAATCTAGGTACTCTAAAATAATCCTTCAACCCAAACAAATAACACTTTGCTTTATCCCCTCTATGTCTAAACTCATATCCAACTTTTTTGGCTTCCTTTAATGACATCAACTTAGCTAGATATTCTAAAAGAATCCTTCATGTCACTACACATACTTTACCTACCAAGTCGTAGTATTACCAAAGTGATTATGACTTATTAATCCTTTCCAAGATTCCTCTCAAAATGTTTGGTTTTAATATCTTATAACCTTTAATAAATCCACAGTCTCTTCTTTTTCTCCTTCTTATCCATAAAATAACTTTTAACCTTATACTTGAGTACGTGGCCTGTGAAGGAATTTATTTATACTAACACCAATTGCATTACTCAAAAAAAAAAAAAAAAACAAAACAAAACAAAAAACAAAACAAAAACAAAACAAAAAAAACAAAAAAAAAAACAAAAAACAAAACACTAGTCCTTAATGAATTCTTATCTAGACTATTTCATTCCTTGGCTTAAACATTTAAATACCTTTATTCCTAAATTGTCATAACTCTACATAGTTTCATCAACCTTTAAGATCTTTGAACTAAGGTATATATTTGTTTGTTTCTAACCTAATTTCCATGAGATAAACTAGTGCCAAGTGACCTCATAATTTTATATTTTTTTCTCCTTTTATAGCGTCGTACCTAAATAATCCGCTTATAATAACTTCTAACGGGTCACTGACCTAGCATTAAAATATAACTAGTGCATTTAAGCTAAACAAATATTTTAATGCACAACTATCATAAAACTAATAATTGATAAGATGTACCTGGTGATGACGAGGAATCTGTTACTGGGCCATAGAGACTATCTAGACTTACGTAGTAAGTCAGTCTTCAGAACCCAAAACATGGGCTCTGATACCAACTGTAACGACTCGACCCCCTAGGACTCAAGTTAGGCCGTTACTAAACACATGCATGCATGAAACTTAAAACGACACCTTTTTATAGTGAAATAAATGCTAAATAAATAAGTTGAACTCAAAAGACCTTCATTAAATTCAGATATTAAAAACAGACGATAGGGTACCCATATATCATAAATGATATTAAATAGGTTTGAAAACAAATCTTAATAGTAAGTTTCAAACATTAAAACTGAAAGTTGAAAAACATGAAAAGAAATATAAATATCATGAGTGGAAGCATAAAACTGGTCCCAGTGGCTCGATAACGAATTTCGCTTATCAATTACCGGTGCATCTCTACCTTTACCTGAAACAACAACATGAGAAAGGATAAGTATAAAATACTCAGTAAGTAACCCCACTATTGGGGTCAAGTTAGGCATCTATGTCCTCTAGATGCCTACCTCTAGTAGAACATATACACTTTTCTAGTCCTCAGGGGACACATACATATATGAAAAGCTGATTTTTTTATCCTACTATAGTTAAGTATGCCCACTACCTATAGTAAGTTCTGTAGGACCCACAACCTCTGGTGAATCCTGAAGGAAAGCACCACCTCTAGTGAATCCCGAAGGAAACACAACCTTTGATAAATCCCGAAAGAAACAGAACCTCTGGTGAATCCCGAAGGAAACATAACCTCTGGTGAATCCCGAAGGATAACACCACCTCTATTGAATCCCGAAGGAAACACAATCTCTGGTGGATCCCAAAGGAAACCACAACCTCTAATGAATCCAGAAGGAAACACAACCTCTAGTGGATCCCGAAGGAAACCACAACCTCTAGTAAAATATATTTATTTTATTTTATTCTATTGTATTTTATTTTATTTCTTCCCTTCAATCATTATTCTTTTTTTTTCTCCAACAATTTTCAATTCAAAACTAAGCCACTTTTCCCCAAAATGACTTCAATTTTTGACAATAACTCCAAAATTAAATTCAGGTGACAAAAAGTCCAAAATTTACAATTTTCTCTGATTAAACAATTAAATTGAAACATCTCTTTTTTAGTAATTACAACTCAGTAATCCAATTAAATTTCCAAAAATTTCAAAAATGTTCGAATATTACAAAATAATGAAATTACATTACGAACAAAATTCGGTATGTTACACCAACTCTCTAATCAGACAAATCCCCAAAATGGTAGGCTTATTAAGTCGGCTATCATGGTCTCTCTCACCCATACAGATCAAAGGATTGTCGTCATAAATAGGAGTTCACAACTCACTCAGGATTAAGGTCAAGTCTTCTATAGTCATCCTAGTGAAATATTAGTTTATTCAAGTAACGGTATTGTAAAGAGAAACTAATTATTTCGTGATCCGGTCTATGTATAAACTTCTTTATACAGGATACCCCCACTCACATGTCTTTACATGTAACACTTACATCTCATGTAATAATTACAAAGTGGGTCATATCTACAGTGTTACCAGGATAAGGCACCCAACCTTCATCCATTTACTGTAGACCTTCTAGGTTATTGCTTGAACATAAACCACCTATATGTCAACCACATACTGCTCAAGTGACATCATATAACCTTAGATCTTAGTTTTTTGGATTGAATTAATGTTTTTTTAATGTAAAATAAAATACCTCTGATTTTATTAGATAAATAATTTATGTTAACAAAACGACAAACCATAAGATACATTAAATTTAGAACATCAATCCCAACAATCTCCCACTTGTACAAAGCTAATGGAATGTATCAAAATACAATAAAAGATGAGTGAAAAAGTAAAGTATCAATATACTGTACAATAAACTAGGACATACAATATACCCAATAAAATCTCCCATTTGCCCTAGCTTAGACGACTCATATCTCATAGACCCAAACCCTTCAGGTGACCACAAAAAACTTTAGCCGTGAAAACCTTTGTAAATGAATCGAAATATTGTGCTCCGAGGCAATCTTTGTGACGATCTCATCTCCCCCATTGCACAATCTCTCTAATAAAATGATACTTGTGCTCTATATGCTTTCTACATTTATGGTTGCAAGGCTCCTTGGAGTTTTCCACAGCACCACTGTTATCATAATAAAGTGTGATGGGTAATAACATATTTGGAACAACTTCTAAATTTGTGAGAAATTTTTTGAGCTAAACGGCTTCTTTAGCAACTTCATAGGCAGCTACATACTCAGTCTCCATGGTGGAATCCGCAATACAACCTTGTTTAATGTTGCACCATACTATAGCTCCTCCATTTAGGGTGAACACTGATCCTGATATGGATTTCCTTGAATTCTTATTAGTTTGAAAATCAGAGCCAATGTATTTTGTAAGGATCAAATCCTTAGCCCCATACACAAACATATAGTTTATTGTTCTCCTAAGATACTTGAGAATAGCTTTAACTGTTGTCCAGTGATCAAATACTGGATTGAATTGATATCTACTGACTACTCCTACTGCATGGCAGATGTCGGGCCTAGTACACAACATGTCACATAAGGCTACCCACTGCAGATGCATAGGGAATTCGTCTCATCTCCTCAACCTCTTGAAGTATCTTAGGACATTGTTCCTTAGACAAGATAATTCCATACCTGAAAGGTAACAAACCCTTCTTGTAATTTTGCATTGAATATCTGATGAGCACTTTGTCAATATAGGATGCTTGGGACAAGGTTTGTGTTTTGTTCTTTTGATCCCTTATAATTTGGATTCCTAGAATAAATCGTGCTTTGGCCAAATCTTTTATTTGGAATTGAGCAGCTAGCCATTCTTTAATGGTAGTCAGGTAACCTACATCATTTCCAATGAGTAAGATATCATCCACATACAATACAAGAAAAACAACTGAACTGTTGATGATCTTCTTGTAAACACAAGGCTTATCAACATTTTGATCGAAGCCATAAGATTTAACTGCAGCATCAAACCTTATACTCCAAGATCGAGATGCTTGTTTCAATCCATAAATGAACCGATTAAGCTTGCAAACCTTTTGCTCTTGACCCCAATGTATCCCTTTGGTTGGGTCATGTAGATGATTTCGCTAAGATCACCATTCAAAAAGTTAGTCTTGACATCCATTTGCCACATCTCATAGTTATAATATGTGGCAATAGAAAAAAGAATCCGGATAGACTTAATAATAGCAATAGGTGAGAAAGTTTCTTCACAGTTCACTCCCTCAACTTGGGTATAACCCTTTGCTACTAGTCTAGCCTTAAAGGTTTGCACCTTTCCATTTACACCCAGTTTCCTCTTGTAGATCCATTTGCAACCCATGGGTTTAACTTCATCAGGTTGATCCACAAGTTCCCAGACATGATTGGAGTGCATAGACTTCATTTCTTAATCCATGATTTTGATCCATTCATCTTTGCCAACATCAACCATTGCCTTCTTGTGAGATGATGGATCCTCAACCTTATCATGTAATATGACGATTTGAGTTTCTGTTAAACCCAAATAGCGAGTAGGTTGGGTTAAAATCCTCCTATTACGTCAAAGCTCTTTCAACACTTGAGAAGGATGAGTTTTACTAGATGAAGCAACATCAACAACTCTTGTTGATGTGCTCGTCTCTTCAAAACTCTTGTTGAAGTTTCAATAGTTTCTCTGAAAATTTCATTTAATACGATTTGGCTCCTTGGCTTATGTTCTCTAATATGGTTTTATTTTAAGAAAGTAGCATTTGTCGATAAAAAATACTTTGTTTTCTTTTATATTGAAGAACATACCACCTTTCATTTCTTTAGAATAACCTACAAATAGGCATAATCTTGAATGTGGTTCCAATTTCTTTGGATTTGTCACAAGCACATATGCTAGACATCCCCAAATCCTGAGATGTTGTAAACAACTTTTATGACCTCTCTATAATTCAAAAGGTGTTCCAATAACACTCTTTGATAGAACCTAGTTTAAAAGGTAAGTTGCAGTTTCCATGCATAACCCCAGAACGAGATAGTAGAGAAGCATAGCTCATCATAGAGCGAACCATGTCCAATAGGGTATTTCTCCTTTCTGATACACCGTTTTGTTGAGATGTACCAGGTGATGAGATTTGAGATGTGATTCCATGTTCTATCATATAGGTTTGGAATTCAATATCCATATACTCTCCACCTCGATCTGATCGAAGTGTTTTAATCCTTTTACTTAAAAAATTTTCAACTTTAGCCTTATACTCCTTGAACTTTTCAAGTGTGTTAGACTTATGTTGCATTAGATAAACATTCTCATATCTTGAATAATCGTCCATAAAAGTGACAAAATATTCAAATCATTCTCTAACTTTTACACTCATTGGACCACAAAGGTCTAAATGTATAATCTTCAAGGGTTCTTTGGCTATAACCTTTTCCAATAAAAGGTCATTTTTGTGATTTTTTTCCTCTAGATAAGATTCACATACAAGTAAAGAATTTTCTTCTAACTCGTTTAGAAGTCCATTCTTAACCAACCTTTCAATCCTATTGAGATCAATATGACTTAGTCTTAGATGTCAAAGATGAACATTATCTTTAGGAGAAAAATTTTCTCTTTCTTAGTTTTAGTGGTTGCAGTGTTGAAGATTTCAATATTGTGGAGACTTTTAGATACTAGCGACCTTAGTACATATAAGTTTCTTTCATTTGTTGCAAAACAAATATCAATACCATGTTTCGAGACAAATGCTTTATCCTGAATAAAAAAATACATTAAAAAAGTGTTCTAACAAACATGAAACTGAAATCAAGTTCCTTTTAAAATTAGGAACATAGTAAACATTGTCTAACAACATAAACTTTTATTCCAAAAACAATTTCAACTCCCAACTACAACTGCCAAGATAACCTCTCTTGTTCCAACCCGTAGAGTCATCTCTCTCACTGCCAGCTGTTTCTAGGAACTAGTTTCCTGCAAAGAAGTACAAACGTGGTTTGACTCTGAATCAAATATCCAGGCATGGTTATCATTTTCCATCAAACACATTTCCAGAACCAGTAAATCATATTTACCTTCTTTTTCTTTCTTTTTCTCGGCCAAGTAGTTTGACCAATTCCTTTTCCAATGCCTATCTTGGTTGCAATGATAATAGGTTCCATTTGTAACTTTGACCTTCTTGCCCTTTTGGGCAGCAACAGTGGTGGCTTTATTCCCTTTTCCACCATTCTTCTTTTTCCACTTTATCACACAAGATGAAGAGGGAGGCATAGATTTAGTTCCAGAGGTCGAACTTCTGATGAACTTTTTCTTATTGAAGAAGGCAACATTTACCTCCCTATTATTTATTTTCGCTTTCAATAAAGACTAAAAAATCTGTAGCTCATTAAGGAGGGTGATGAGGTTGTAATTAATTTTGTTCATAACACAATTGTTACATAATTGCAAAAAGCTGTCTGGCATGATTGAATGATAAAGCTCACCTGACTGAGCTCATTTATGAGACTTTCATTCATCTCAGCAGTATTGAAATGGTTCATCATGTTAAGGACATGTTCCCTAATAGACCATCCTTCAGCCATTCGCATACTAAAGATGAACTTAAGAGCATCATGTATGTCTTGTGAGGATGGTTTTCCAAACATGTCTAGTGATGATTCCATGATCTAGCATGCATTGATTATGGTCTCATGCTTTTTGGCCAGGACTTCAAATAAGTCTGCCAAAATATAGACCTTTGCCTTATCATTGGCCTTTGTCTACTTCTCATAAGCACCACAAACACTTCGTGATGTGTTGTGCCTAGGGGCTGGAGGACATTCCTCCATGAGAACGAATTTGAGGTCATCCAGTACCAATAACATATTCATCGTATTTTTCCAAGTTGTATAATTTTCTCCAATTAATTTTTCGACTCCAAGTAAAATAACGTTTGAGCTAGACATATTGATACAAAAACAAATTATTTATATTAGACACTTACGCAAAATTCGTTTTTCATTTTAATCCAATCAGTTTAGCAAAAATTAATGAACCCCAACATCATTGGATTTTGCAATGATACGTACAGTGATTTGGAATAAATGCACCTTAGGGTTTCAATGATTCCTTATCACTAAAGTAAGACACTCTCAATCAAATATTATCCCAAAATAACTCCTTATTCATATAATATTTAATTATTATTCATGTGGTCAATAAATCATTAACCGCTTTAATGTTTTATCGTAAGTGTAACCCTTCATTTTCAATCCTATAACCCCGCTCCAACCAGTCTGCCTCAGGGAAGAACATAATTAGTGTAATTGGTTATAGCAGTCTTACCCATTTCTGGAGTTTGTAATGCCCTTCCCCATGCAAATACCTTCCTAAGGGGGGGTGCGCCCAGGGCACCACGAGGAAGAGCATAAAAGAAACATTACAAACTAACGAAGGAGACCACATGATATATTGTCACACGCCTTTCTCTCACTTACTGTAAACACTTTCTCCATTCACCTCGATATTGACCCATGCAAATACATTCCTAAGGGAGGGTGCGCCTAGGGTACCATGAAGCGGAGCATGAATCTCACCCTGTGAACTCTTTAGGAGAATGTGAGTAAAAAAACGACATATCATAGACATCATTTTCCTCCCACTAAATGTTCTACCTTTTGGGTTTATTAACTTAGAAAAAGTAAGGCTAAATTATTTTAACTAATTCATTGTTAAATTTGCTCAATATAACACTTATATTGAATAGTCTAACAATATGTGCTTTTGTTCATTAAATTCTTTTAATGAAATTAATCACTTATTGCATGCTTATAAAATATTTTCCCAATTCACCTTCTAGGTCCATTTCCATGTAGAGAAGTTCTATTTCCGTTAGCTTAAAAACCTCAGCCTAAACAAAACATTCTTTAGACAAAAGCCCATTATGAGCAATTATTTTATAAATTTAATCTTTTAACTAAGTTCATTCTAATCCTATTAAAACGAATCAAAAGATTAACCTATTTCTAATCTTATTAGAAATGTGTTTAACATAAGTCTAGATGAATCAATTTTAAACCATACAAAAAATTGAACTTATGTTTACATACAACTCTTTATTATCGATTTTAATCTAATTCATTAAACTTAAAACCTTTATAAAACAATGAATTTGTCAAAATCCTTTTCATTTGAATTATGAAGACTTTGATTATATATAACGTTTATATTAATCTAAGTAATGTCTTACTCAATGCAAAGTTCATTTTTCATTTAATTATAACGCTTATAGTTATCATACATGAAAAACAAACATATATATTCATTTCTCTACATCATACATGATAACATTTATGATGCATGAATATGCTTACTCAAAACATGCATTCAAATAATATAACAATTATATTATAATGCATGAGCATGCTTACATTAATCATATAACCATATAACATATATATGATGCATGATCATGTTTATCCTAAGGTGAGATTTTAATACTATATGGCATACATTATGCAACATATAAAACATATAGTTAAAGAAAATATCACATGCATTTAAAACTATATAAAAGCTATGATAGACCAAATATCGGCACCCTAATTTTAACAAAATTAAAATTACAAAGGAAAGTTGTCATCCTTGCGTTAGAAGAGACTCTTGGGATCAGCTATCTACCAGGTACCTTCAATGATGCACAAATTGAGACGGACAAGAGGTTTCCATTAAACTCCACGCATGGCAGACGAAGTGCTCGACGCATGGTGCTTCGCTCGACATATGGGTTTCGAATACCACATGTGTTGGACAATGAAGTTCAACACATGGGCACCATCCCTCCACACACAATCGTGAGCATTGCCTCCACCGCGCCTAAATCCTTTCACCATGTGGGCATTTACTCGTCCATGGGTATGCTACTTGTTGCATGAGTTTGTGTTCAACTTTGTAAGTGTCAACACATAGTATATGTTGATGCGCTTATATTCAAGCTCTTCTGCTTTGCAAGGCCATCACCCTATCGCATAGAATGCATCCTGCTATAAGCCATCATCACATGCCAAGATACCAGGGGCCACGAGACAGAAGCAGATCCTCTATTTTTCTTTGAAAATCTGAGCTCTCGACAGCATTATTTCTGGCCCCCAACGACCCAAAAAATACAGACTCGATTGCAAAAATAAAATGCCAAAACAATATATTGACCAAATTAACATTGATCAAATCAAGATACCAAGATACTAAGCCCTTACATTGATCAAATCAGGATACAAAGATACTAAGCCCTTACATTGATCAAATCACATGTCGAGATACCAGGCCCTTAAATTGATCAAATCTACATAAAATTTTACAGTCTATGGAGCCAATAAATGAAATTATCTATCAAAAAAACATCGTACATTTTCAAGCAAGAGGCAAAAAAATAACCTACCTCATGAACTGATTTTTGTTTCAAAAACAGAAAATCAAAATGCAAAAAAATATTGGCTCTGATATCAATTGAAGGAATCAAATTCCCACGGAAGCGTGTGAACGCCTTGCATTTAGACATTTGTTTTTATGGAAACAAAAAAAAGTAAAATAAGACATGAATTTGTAGGATAAACATTCAAACAAAACTATAAGCATGCTAGAAAGGAGGAAGAAGAGAAGAAATCAAAACTCACCTTTGAAGATTCTTCTAGCTTTCCCCTTTCATCGTTATCAACAATCTCGAACTTCTCGAATGAAGAACGACACCATCAACAAAGTCACCTTCTATTCTCTAGGATTCATAGAACTTGGAAGAGTGGTCTCCAAGAACTTTTGAGGAGGAAAATGGTAGAAATTTTTAGAGAGAAGTTAGAGAGAAGGTGGAGGCTTGTGTAAAAAACTTCTTGCCCTAAATGGCTATAAGGATATATTCATATGGGGAAGGGTTAACCCCTTCTCCAAGAATTTTCCTCTATAACCTTAGTGCTAATTAAATAAATAACCCTTATTTAATTATTTGGCACATTAATTAAATAACCATATATTAAGTCCTATTTAATATACATTTATTTAATTGTCATAAATATCATATATTTATACTAACCTTCAATCTCCATTATTTTTTAATCAATTAATAACCATTAATTAATCAATTAAATAACTATATTAAATCATATTTAATATGGAGTTAATTAACATATAAATATCACATATTTATATGTGTACATCTCTTTATGAATCCAATTCATATAAATTTAATATTTGAATCTTATTCAAGTATATCTCTCTTACAAAATTTGGATTATAGATCATATCTATAATTAACCATTATATATTAATCTCATTAATATAAAATTTCTCATTTCATTTTAACAATTTAAATCGTTCCTCATTACTCTCCTTGAATGAGCTAACAAGGAGACCTTATGGACCTACATATTAGAAGCTCCAATGATATGAGATTAATTGATTAAACTTCTTTAAACCAATTAATCAATATTCATTAACTACCGATCACTCCACTAAAGATCGATAACTGCACTTTTCGCACTGTAGATATATTTATGTGTCCATGTATATAATCGATCAACATAGCAATGATCCTTCACAAATGCTCATAACTACAGATGGGTCAAAATATCATTTTACAGTTACATCTAACTTCTTAAATGCCATCGATTTCTCTAATGAACAAACAATTTATAGTCCAACTATAAACTAACACCTCTTAGGCCAGTGAAAGGTCTAGGCCTCACTGTTCAAGACTTGAAACCAACTACTAAGGGAGCAATTTATCTTCTCTCCCAAGGAATGGGAAAGAGTGAATTTCAACTCGTGTGGTTGTGTTCCCAACTCTCTAATCAGACAAATCCCCAAAATGGTAGGCTTATTGAGTCAGCTATCATGGTCACTCTCACCATACAAATCAAATGACTGTCGTTAGAAACAGGAGTTCACAACTCACTTAGGATTAAGTCAAGTCTTCTATGGTCATCCTAGTGAAATATTAGTTTCTTCAAGTAACGATGTTATAAAGAGAAACTAATTATTTCGTTGTCCGGTCTATGTATAAACTCCTTTATACAGGATACCCTCACTCACATGTTTTTACATGAACAATATGGTTCATATTGTTTGTAACAATTACATCTCATGTAACAATTACAAAGTGGGTCGTATCTGCAGTGTTACTAGGATAAGGCACCTGACCTTCATCCATTTACTACAGACCTTTTAGGTTATTACTTAATCATGAACCACCTATATGTCAGTCACATACTGTTCAAGTGACATCATATAACCTTGGATCTTAGTTTATCAAATTGAATTAATGTTGTCTAAATGTCAAATAAAATGTCTCTAATTTTATTAAATAAATAATTTGTGTTAACAAAACTATAAATCATGAGATACACTAAATTTAGGACATCAATCCTAATATTAAGCCACATAACCAATAAACTAAGATCCAAGATTGTCTTCTGTAACTTGAGCATGTATGTGGAGACATACTGGTGGATCATTTTCTAGCGAAAACCTAAACGTTTTTGTAGTAGATGGATAAGGCCAAGTACCTTATCCTAGTGATACTATGAATACGATCTGCTTTGTAGTTTTTACAATTATTGTAAAGTGCTACAAATGATATGATTCTGATCATTCATGTAGAAACATATGAGCGGGAGTATTCTTTGCATAGAGTTTTTATAAGATCGGACCAAGAAATGAATCGTCTCACTATATAACATCGTTGATAGAAGAGTCTTACATTTCACCAGGATGACCATAGGTACTTAACCTGAATCCTGAGTGAGTCATGAACTTTTACCTATGAAAGCGGTCTTTTGATTTGCAAGGGTGAGAGTGGTCAGTTCGCCGACTCAATATGTTTTGCTACAACTCACCATTAGCTGTGGGAATAGGTTAGCCGTACTTAAAATGTGAATAAAGCTCCTCTTTCAAACTCTTCGACTTACAACTCTTCAAAAGAAGTGAATACTTTTTCATTTGAAATTTGTGGTAAAAGTATGAACATCTATTACTCCGGGTGAATCAAGGTTAGGAACAATGAATCTCTTTATGATATATAGATTCATTTTACAAGTTCATTATTATGGGTAGTTCCTACAAAGGATCAGGTGAGGTCTTACCATATATATTACTTATGTTGTTGCATATGGGTTCTTACTTATTAGTAGCATATCCACTGTTAATATCTTTATGCTCTTAACTTGTCACGGAGAAGTCTTGCGCTATTTACTAGTGAGTGGTATTATTGGACTGATCTTTTGGTGGGAAATTTACTTCATTTTAGATAATGAAACCATTCCATTACTACCAACCCAAAGAAATACGACTTCTCTTAGATATACGGTTTATGCCATAAAAGTACGAAGTTTGACTGATTTGGAAACATTGGGCAATTTACTTTATAACTAAGTTAGCTCCTAGGCTAAAGCAATGGGACAATAGACAATGTTATCAGCATTGCCTCACCGCATGGACTTTCCTCTAGGCTTTGTAATGGAAGAATTAGGCCAACAAAGAATTTCATTGACCTTTTTGCTATAGCGACTACTATTAGTTGTATTGATGAGCCAGTTGACTCTTTTTCTTCTGTCTACATGGTTGATTGGTTGGCTTCCTCATCACAATAAAAGATGGGTTGCAATAATCTATTCTCTTGTTGGTCCTATGGTCTTCTGTTGAAGAGCGTATGTACTCTAGGGATAGAGGAATACATAGAGTTGAACATAGTAAAATAAGAAATTGAAAGATTTAATTGAAACCGTTCGTTTGGAAATTTTTCGAAAAGCTAATCATAGGTTCCTCTCCATTAAAACAATAGGATCTTATGTTCATCACTAAACTTGTTGAAGAGATAAAATATTACCAAGGTATATCTTTTTTATCAAAGGTTGAATCGATCATCAGAAGAAGAATTGGGCTAAAATTAGGATACATTCTGGAAAAATAAAACTTCCATCGAAAAGAAGCAAATGAAAGGCTTTCATACAAATTCTCGTAGAATCGAGAATGAAGTTTTCATTCTGTACATGCCAGATCATGAATTAGTAACTACATCCAATCTCAAAACTATTTGAATTTTGCATTTCAACTAATTTACATGATACATCAGAATAAGCATTTCTAGGATTTAATGATTCATAAAACTTTGGTATTCACATTTACAGTTCATTTAGCTAGTCAAACAATATTGGCTTACTACCTTCAAGCATAAAAGCTCTAGATGAATTACTTACTTCAAGTCCTAGATCACTGTTGTTGTTGATGAAGCTATGTAGCAGTTAAGTACCCTTGTTCACTTTCAAGTATTTGGGATTAGCTTCATCAAACTGAAATGGGTGATTAGCGTATAGAAGCTCTTTTTTTCCACATTTTAGGGATTTGTCTGATTAGAGAGTTGGGACGCAGCTACACAAGAAGGAATTCATCTCTATAGTTAGAGAAAGTAGAGAAATTGTTCCCTTAAGGGCTGATTTCGGAGCTTGAACAATGTGACACCACACCCTCTCTTGGTCCGAGAGAGGTTTGGTCATAGTTGGACTATAACTTATTGTCATTAAAGGGATCAGTGATACTTAAGGAGTTACATGTAACTAAAGGGGCAAAATGGTACTTTTGGTCCAATTGTACTTAAAAAGCAATTTGTGAAGGGTCGTCGCATCGTTGATTAGTTATATTCAATGAACACAGAAATATATATGTGTTGCAAAGAGTGCAGTTATCGGTCTTTAGTGGGGTGACCAACAGTTAATAGAAGTTGGACAATTTAATTAAAGAGTTTAATTAATTATCCATAAACCATTGGAGTTTCAATCTATAGGTCCATAAGGTTCCTCAGTATCTCAACTGAGATTATTGAGAGTCAAATTTGTAACAACCCAGATTTGTACGCATACACTATAGGAAATTAAATATTGAAATTTATTGGATGATAAATATAAATACCCTAACCTTAATTTAGGAAGCAGAGAAACAATTAAAAAAATAAATAAAAATAAAAATAAAAAATATTAATAATATTAATAAATAAATAAAAATAAAAGAAAATTGGAAAGAACGAAGGTGGAGAGAGCGAGACTCTAATTGAATGATAAATAAATAAATAAGTAAATAAAAGAAAATTGGAGAGAGAGAGAGAAAGATGGAGAGAGCGAGATTGAAGAGAAAATTGGAGAAAGCGAGAGTGGAGAGAACGAGATTCCTGAAGAGAACGGGATTAAAGAGAAAATTGAAGCATGCGAGAGTAGAGAGAGCAAGATTGAAGGAAAATTGGAGAGAGCGAGATACTGAGAAGAGAGTTGCGCGATCGAAGAGAGAATTGGAGAGCGAGAAACCCCAGCGAGCGAGGCTAGTGAGATTGAGGTTGGCGAGAGTAGAGAGAGCGAGATCCCTGGAGAGAGCGAGATTGAAGGAAAAATCGGAGAGAGCGAGAATTGTAGTGAGAAAGCTGGAGAGAGCGAGACGGAAGAGAAAATTCGAGAGCGAGAGTGGAGAGAGCGGGATTCCCAACGAGAAAGCTGGAGAGAGCGAGATTCTGAGAGCAGGGAGAGCGAGATTTGGACAAAGCGAGAGTGGACAGAGCGAATTCCTAGCGAGAAAATTGGAGAGAGCGAGATTCTGAGAGCAGAGTGAGCGAGATTTAGACAGAAGCGCGAATTATGCGTTGAATTTGGCCACGATATTATAGATTATACATAGAAAAACCCTAAAATTGAATACAAATAAAGAATGATGACGTAAGGGCAAACGTTAGCCAAGATTAGGTGTCTTATTGAGAGGAATCCTTAAACCCTAAGTAATTTTAAAGAAGCCACCTGTACGATGATTTGTCACACTGAGAAGAGCTGAAAACTACTATAAATAGACCCTTTGCCTAAAGATTTAACCCAGTCTCAAACAAATCTCAGTAACAAAGAATCGTGTGAAAGAGTAAGTGTGAGTGAGGAAGTTTTGTGAGGTTAAAAGAGAAAAGCTCGGGTAAGGTGCTGCCCAAATTTCTGCCCAAATTTCCTTCTAGTTTAAAAAGGGAAAGCTCTACTGATCAAATCATAAAGAATAATAAGGAATAACTAGATCACGGTAAGTAGTTTATCTCACCCTCTCTTTAAATGTTCTATGGTAGTGTACCTTTATTATATTACATGATTATGTTAATTGTTATATTGCATTACATGTTTAAAACACGTTTCTCTACAAGGGACCCTATGCATTATGTTTGTTCACGATTACGTTAAAATCAAGTTTTAATTAGGTGTAAGTTATGCTTCCAGTCTAATCTTACGTTTATGTTAATGCTTGATGTTGGATGCGACTCTAGCCCTACTGACTGTATGTCCCGCTAATCATCAGATGGGTTAGTTTCTGTTTAAGTCCCCATCTTCCTATCAGGGCGGAGAAATTTATGCTTCCAGGGCTGGCAGGGCATGTATGATTGCACCCCTCCAGGCCTAATCTTACGTTATGTTTATGCTAGGGACTAGTAGGGTATGTATGGTTGCACCCCTCTAGTCCAATATTACATTTATGCTAATGGTTGATGTTGGATGCGACTCTGGCTCTACTGACTGCATGACCCGCTAATCATTAGATGAGTTAGTTTTTGCCTAGGTCCTCATCTTCCTATCACGACGGAGAATTTTATGTTGGAAGCATAACCGATCACCACATGTTATTATACGTTTTCGGTCCGATCATATGTTTTCATGACATGTTGCTTGTGATTGTGCATTTGGTCACTACCCTATGTGAGAACTACTTACTGGGTATATTATATACTCATCCTATATTTTTACAGACTTTGTAGGTAAGAACACAGCGTAGATGGCAGAATTGGACATCGCTCAAATGGCCAACCATCAAACTCACTATTATAGGCATATGCATTTTGTACCACCACGATAATGTTTTATGGATCCCGATGTTTTGATAAATAAACTTTTTATATAGTTTTTCTATCTAATTAATAAAATTTAGATATGTTCTTTGAAATTTTCACCAAAACTCATCTCATCATAGAAAAGTCTAAGTATGCATGTCGTAGCGGTCGGATTATAATGTGTAAGGATCCGGTCGTTACAGTTTGGTATCAGAGTGTTTGGGCCAAATAGGCTCTATTGCATTAGAAGAGTCGTGGTGTTTGATGGTTCGGCCTGTTAAGTGATGCCCATAGCCATGCCAAATATGCTGGTAAGTGGAATTTTCAAACGAGTAATTTAGTAAACATAAGGTATGAGTTAAAAAAAAAATTAAATTAGATTGCTTCCTTATTATGAAAATAAAATGTGTGCACCAGATGCCACCACAAAGGGCTCCAACACGACGAGGCAGACCTCGGAGTGAATCCACAAGGGATCAAAATCAAGGACATGGACAGACGCCTTATGTGTTACTTAAACCAGAGGCGCTACAACTACTAATACAAAATATGAGCAATGGAAACACAACCTCGTACACCACACCAACAACCAACTATACAAATGACTCGAAGATCATTCGAGAATTCAGAAAGTTCAACCCTTCAACATTTGATGGATCATGGATCCAATTATAGCAGAGAATTGGATAACAGAAATAGAAACTATTTTCCGCCATATGAACATCCCAGAAGAACAGAAAGTAAATTGTGCCACCTTCATGTTAAGAGGCGATGCAAAGTTCTGGTGGGACTCCACACAAAGAACAGTCAAAGGTACAGTCTCATGGCAGCAATTCAATCAGGCTTTTTACAACAAGTATTTCTCTTTGACAGTGAGATATCAAAAGGAAGTGGAATTTCTTAATCTTTGTCAAGAAAATATGTCAGTGGCAGAGTATGAACAGAAAATTGATCGCTTGTCTCACTCTGTCCCTCGACTAGTAGACACAGAAGAGAAGAAGGTGGAAAGGTTTATTTGGGGAATAAAAGAAGGCATTTGAGGCATTGTTACTGCTTTCCGACACAAAGAGTATGCCCTTACCCTCGAGTCGGCCTTACTCATGGAAGTAGATCTTTCTGCCAAAACCTTAACTTCTGAACGAGGATGCATGCCAAATGAAAAGAGGAAATTCTCCCAACAGGGCTTCCAATGCTCACAACGGCAAGCAAAAATTTCCCAAAGCACTCAGGACGTACAGTCACCACAGAAGAGTCAAACATTTACATATCCTAAGTGCAGAAATTATGGAAAACACCATCAGGGGTGATGTCTTCGGAACTTAGGGGTGTGTTTCAACTACGGCTAAACAGATCACTATACAAAGGCTTACCCAAAGCTCATCAACCAAGTATTAACGGCCCAGACCACCCAGCCTACTAGTAACAAGATTACCCAACAACAGAAAGGACGGGTGTTTGCTCTTACACGTCAAGAAGCAGAGGATCAAGATGCAGTTGTTACAGGTACATTACCCATCCTCGGGTATTATGCCTTCACTTTATTTGATTCGGGCTCTATTCATTCATTCATCTTTACAATATTTGCACAACATGCTCAATTAACATCAAAGCCCTTAGGCTACATTCTATCTGTAGCTACTCCTGCCGGAGTATCTATGTTGGCCTACTCAATAGTAGAAAACTGTGAATTGTCAGTATCAAGACATAAACTAGGGGTGACCCTTATCATCCTAGACATAAGTGATTTCGACATAATACTAGGTATGGACTGGTTAGCAGCAAACTATGCAAGCATAGATTGCCATAATAAAGAGGTCATATTCACCTTTCCAACAGGAACCAAGTTTAAGTTTAAGAGTTCTAATGCACCATCAGCCCCAAGAATAATTTCAGCCTTAAAAACTAAACATTTGCTCAACCATGGGGTTTGGTCATATTTAGCGAGCGTAGTAGATTTACGAAACCAAAAGGATGAAATTAAGGTCATTCCTGTAATAAGGGAATTTAAATATGTATTCCCAGAAGAGTTACCATGATTACCACCTAGTCAAGAAATAGAATTTTGTATAGATCTAATTCCCGGATCTGAACCAATATCTAAAAAACCATATAGAATGGCACCTACAGAATTAAAAGAACTCAAAATACAATTACAAGAATTGTTAGATAATGGATTTATACGCCCTAGCGTGTCTCCATGGGGAGCACCTGTTTTATTTGTTAAGAAAAAGGATGGATCAATGCGTTTATGTATAGATTATCGGGAGTTGAATAAGTTGACAATAAAGAATAAGTATCCACTCCCACGCATTGATGACCTATTTGACCAATTACAAGGAACCTCAGTATTCTCCAAAATAGACTTACGATCTGGATATCATCAACTACGAATCAAGGAGTCGGATATACCAAAGACTACTTTCCGAACAAGATATGGGCATTATGAATTCGTTGTGATACCCTTTAGTTTAATGAATGCTCCCGCAGCCTTCATGGACTTGATGAATAGAATTTTTAAGGACTATCTTGATAACTTTGTGATCGTATTTATAGATGATATTTTAGTCTATTCCAAGTCAGAGGCAGAACATGAAAGAAAAACATCTTAGGGACGTTCTTTCCATAAAAGAAATGAAAAGTTGTATGCCAAATTCTCCAAGTGTGAGTTTTGGGTGCGACAAGTTGCCTACCTAGGGAATATTGAAAAGCAAGAAGGAATCTCAGTGGATCTTGCTAAGATTGAAACGGTTATCAACTGGCCTCGCCCAACAACAAGTCAGCGAGGTGCGAAGCTTCCTTGGATTAGCAGGATATTATAGACGATTTGTGAAGAATTTCTCAAGTATAGCATTACCCTTAACTAACCTTACTAAGAAGAATAATCCTTTGTTTGGAACAAGCATGTGAGCAAAGCTTCTAGGAACTAAAACAAAAGTTGACCACAACCCTTATTCTCACCATACCTGACGGATCAGGGGGTTTAACTGTGTACAGTGATGCATTGAAGAAGGGACTTGGAGTTAGCTGCCGTAGTCTTTGCCTTAAAGATATGGAGACATTACTTATATGAGGGAAAGATCTAAATTTATCCAGATCATAAAAGCCTTAAGTACTTCTTTACCCAAAAAGAGTTAAATATGAGGCAACGAAGATGGTTAGAATTAGTCAAAGACTATAACTGTGAGATCCTCTATCATCCAGGAAAAGCTAACATTGTTGCTAATGCTCTTAGCAGAAAGTCAGCACATACAGCAGCTCTAAGTACCATCTCCAAACACATAATAGATGATCTTGAAAGAGCTGAGATCTCACTAATACCAGAAACCTTCACAACTCAAATAGCACAGTTAATTGCAAGACCTACATTAAGGCAAAGGATAATTGATGCACAACAAATAGACAAATACCTAAACAAACAACGACAATCAGAGAATGGAGAAACCAGTCAATTCTCTACAGCCCCAGACTGCACTTCTTTACTGTGGGCGTCTATGTGTACTAGATGATGAAAAAATCAAGAAAGAACTACTGAAGAAAGCTCATGAATCATGCTTTTTAATACATTCTGGGAGTACCAAAATGTATCAAGACTTGAAAGCACATTACTGGTGGTGTAACAAGAAAAAGGATATAGCTGACTATGTAAGTAAATGTTTGGTTTGTCAATAGGTGAAAGCTCTACGACAACGACCACAAGGACTCCTTCAGCCTTTAAGTATTTCAGAATGGAAATGGGAACATATTTCTATGGACTTCATCTCAGGACTCCCGAGAACTGTTAAAGGCCACAACATGATTTGGGTGATTGTAGATCGACTCACCAAATCGGCCCACTTCCTACCATGCAAAACTACTCACACTACGGAAGCACTAGCTCAAATGTACCTAAAATAAGTCATCTGGTTACATGAAATCCCAGTATCAATTGTTTCAGATCGAGACCCTCATTTCGTATCCAAGTTCTGGAAAAGTTTACAAAAAGTAATGGGCACACAGCTAAATTTTAGCACAGCCTTCCACCCACAAACTGATGGCCAAACAGAACGAGTTAATCAAATCCTAGAAGACATGTTGAGGACATGTACTTTGGATTTTATTGGAGCATGGGATTCGCAGATACATCTTATAGAATTTGCTTATAATAATAGTTATCAGGCGACAATTGGTATGGCTCCCTTCGAAGCCTTATACGGAAAGAAATGCAGATCCCCTATACACTGGGATGAAATCGGGTAGCGAACACTACTAGGACCTGAATTGGTGCAGCAAACATCAGAGTCAATTAAACTAATTCAGGAAAGAACGCGAATAGCTCAAAGCAGACATAAGAATTATGCTGATAACCGTCGAAAAGAGCTGGAATTCAAAGTAGGAGATCACATATTTCTAAAGGTAGCACCAATGAAGGGCATTATGCGTTTCGGACGAAAAGGCAAGCTTAGCCCTCACTTCATTGGACCATTTGAAATATTAGAACGTATTGGCCAAGTAGCTTACCGATTGGCATTACCACCCACCCTTTCTACAATACATAATGTCTTTCATGTATCGATGCTTCGAAAATATGTGTTTGACTCATCACACATAGTAAATTATGAACCTCTACAAATAAGTGAAAACTTGGAATATGAGGAGACTCCGGTTTACATCCTAGCAAGAGAGAAGAAGTCGCTTCGTAATCGGGAGATAAGTTTAGTGAAGGTTCTTTGGAAAAATCAGCAAGTGGAAGAAGCTACATGGGAACGAGAATAAGAGATGAAAGACAAATACCCTTATCTGTTTAAGAACCAAAAAACTTTCGAGGACGAAAGTTTTTAAGGGGGGAAGAATGTAACAACCCAGATTTGTACGCATACACTACAGGAAATTAAATAATGAAATTTATTGGATGATAAATATAAATACCCTAACATTAATTTAGGAAGCAGAGAAACAATTAAAAAATAAAAATAAAAATAAATAATATTAATAAATAAATAAAAATAAAAGAAAATTGGAAAGAACGAAGGTGGAGATAGCGAGACTCTAATTGAATGATAAATAAATAAATAAATAAGTAAATAAAAGAAAATTGGAGAGAGAGAGGGAAAGATGGAGAGAGCGAGATTGAAGAGAAAATTGGAGAAAGCGAGAGTGGAGAGAACGAGATTCCTAGAAGGAACGAGATTAAAGAGAAAATTGGAGCAAGCGAGAGTAGAGAGAGCCAGATTGAAAGAAAATTGGAGAGAGCGAGAATTGCAGCGAGAAAACTGGAGAGAGCGAGATACTGAGAAGAGAGTTGCGCGATCGAAGAGAGAATTGGAGAGCGAGAAACCCCAGCGAGCAAGGTTAGCGAGATTGAGGCTGGCGAGAGTAGAGAGAGCGAGATTGAAGGAAAAATCGGAGAGAGCGAGAATTGTAGCGAGAAAGCTGGAGAGAGCGAGACGGAAGAGAAAATTTGAGAGCGAGAGTGGAGAGAGCGGGATTCCCAGCGAGAAAGCTGGAGAGAGCGAGATTCCTAGCGAGAAAGCTGGAGAGAGCGAGATTCTGAGAGCAAGGAGAGCGAGATTTGGACGGAGCGAGATTTAGACAAAGCGAGAGTGGACAGAGTGAATTCCTAGCGAGAAAACTGGAGGTAGCGAGATTCTGAGAGCAAAGTGAGCAAGATTTGGACAAAAGCGTGAATTATGCGTTGAATTTGGCCACGATATTATAGATTATACATCGAAAAACCCTAAAATTGAATACAAATAAAAAATGATGACGTAAGGGCAAACGTTAGCCAAGATTAGGTGTCTTATTGAAAGGAATCCTTAAACCCTAAGTAATTTTAAAGAAGCCATCTGTACGATGATTTGTCACACTGAGAAGAGCTGAAAACTACTATAAATAGGACCCTTTGCCTAAAGATTTAACCCATTCTCAAACAAATCTCAGTAACAAAGAATCATGTGAAAGAGTAAGTGTGAGTGAGGAAGTTTTGTGAGGTTAAAAGAGAAAAGCTCGGGTAAGGTGCTGCCCAAATTTCTACCCAAATTTCCTTCTAGTTTAAAAAGGGAAAGCTCTACTGATCAAATCATAAAGAATAATAAGGAATAACTAGATCACGGTAAGTAGTTTATCTCACCCTCTCTTTAAATGTTATATGGTAGTGTACCTTTATTATGTTGCATGATTATGTTAATTGTTATATTGCATTACATGTTTAAAACACGTTTCTTTACAAGGGACCCTATGCATTATGTTTGTTCACGATTATGTTAAAATCAAGTTTTAATTAGGTGTAAGTTATGCTTCTAGTCTAATCTTACGTTTATGTTAATGCTTGATGTTGGATGCGACTCTAGCCCTACTGACTGTATGACCCGCTAATCATCAGATGGGTTAGTTTCCGCTTAAGTCCTCATCTTCCTATCAGGGCAGAGAAATTTATGCTTCCAGGGCTGGCAGGGCATGTATGGTTGCACCCCTCCAGGCCTAATCTTACGTTATGTTTATGCTAGGGACTAGCAGGGTATGTATGGTTGCACCCCTCTAGTCCAATATTACGTTTATGCTAATGGTTGATTTTGGATGCGACTCTGGCTCTACTGACTGCATGACCCGCTAATCATCAGATGGGTTAGTTTTCGCTTAGGTCCTCATCTTCCTATTAGGGCGGAGAGATTTATGTTGGAAGCATAACCGACCACCACATGTTATTATACGTTTTCGGTCCCGATCATATGTTTTCATGACATGTTGCTTGTGATTGTGCATTTGGTCACTACCCTACGTGAGAACTACTTACTGGGTATATTATATACTCATCCTATATTTTTACAAACTTTGTAGGTAAGGACACAACGTAGATGGCAGAATTGGATGTCGCTCAAATGGCCAACCATCAAACTCACTATTATAGGCATATGCATTTTGTATCACCACGCTAATGTATTATAGATCTTGATGTTTTGATAAATAAACTTTTTATATAGTTTTTCTATCTAATTAATAAAATTTAGATATGTTCTTTGAAATTTCAACCAAAACTCATCTCATGATAGAAAAGTCTAAGTACGCATGTCGTAGCGGTCGGATCATAATGTGTAAGGATCCGGTCGTTACAAAATTAATTTTGGATTAATTTGAATTGTTCAAATTAATTGATGGAATTAATTGTATATGATACAATTAATATAATGTATTTGATACATTATATTATAAAGTTTATTTTGCGAGAAAATAAATATTTGAATATGATTCAAATATTTAATTATATAAACTAGATTTATATAATTACTTAATATGAATTTGATCCATATTAAATACCATAGATTATTGAGAGATTTTCAAACTATAGGTTATATTATATTTGATATAATATAAACTATAGGTTATGTGTTATATTTGATATAACATATAGTTATATGTATAAAAGTTGGTTATTGTATATATTTGTTTATTATTATCTATTAAATTAAAATTTGATTTTAATTTGAATTAATGGGAGAGAGAGATAAAAATAGCTTTCTTCCCCTAATATCTCTCAATAATGTAGGATGTGGGGTTGAAGAAAGGTGTATCATCTTCTTCCCAAAATACACAAGAGTGTCTGTGAATCGATGAAGGCCTCTCCCAAGAAATCTCTCATCTAAAAAATTCTCTCAAATTACTCTCTCCCTCTTCCCAATTTTAATACAAAGCCCACAAAATTCTTGTGGTTTCTCAATTTAAAAAGAGAATACCAAGATTTCCTATTTGGTGTTGTCCAAGCTTTTGGTCAATTAGTTTTTTGTTCGTGATTCAAGGAGAGTACATGATTTTTACAAAGGAATGAAGAAGGAATAGTGACTTCAAGGATAAGTGTTATCCTAACCCCAATTTCTTCCTTTTCTATTTTGTTTAACATGCTGTAAAATTTTGTAGAATGCATAATTTTTCCTTCTTTGTAATTTTATTATTCTGTAAAAATTGTTGTTGGGACTCGATCACACTTCTGAACGAATTTGAGTCCAAAATTTCAATTGAATTAAAATTCAGAGTTATGGTGGGCATTTTTTTTTTAATTTCTGCATTTATGTGATGAATGTGGGTTTCTCACATATTGGATGTTTCGAGATTGGGTTTTCTTTTACTGTTCGTTTTTACAAATTTGGTTTGCAAGGACCCATTGTTTTGGGCATAAGTTTGCAATAGAGTCTGTAATTTTAATAGCCCAGGTCGTTCGTGGTTGTTTCGGTGAAGATCTGGAAGTGACAAGGCCGAATTCGAAGTCAAAACAGAGAAAATCGATGAAAACATCGACTGTACAGAAGTTGTTGTGTACAACAACGCCGTAGTGCTGTGCCCTAACGCCACAACGCTCTGATATGACCCGACAGAAAGAGCTTCCATAGCGTCATGACGCTAGGGCACAACGTTGTGGTACTCTGAAACGCACTGGAGCATGAGTTTTGCCAGTTTGCAACGGTTCAATAAGATTAAATTGGTTATGCATTATTCATGCATCATAAATGTTATAATTGCTATAATATAGTTGCATGATTTAAATTTCATAGCATGCTCATGCATCATATAATATAAGAGTTATAATATATGTTTGCATGCATTAATAACATTATCATGCATCATTTATATTATAATGGTTATAACATAGAGTTTGAATGTATGGATGAATGTTGTTAATTATTTTGATTACTTTAGTCTATAAATGTTATGTATGGTAAGTAATGAAAATGAGATTACATGAAGCCTAACACTGCTTTAGGTAATTTATAATTGTTATATTTATCCAAAGTATGCCATATAGGTGCAATCTTAAGTTTTAATTTATTTCATTTATTCTTTATAATTATTATAAATAAATGAAATTAGAAATTAAAATCTATAATAAAGAACTGCATGCTCACATGGGTTGAAAATCATTTTTTAAATAGTTTAAAATATGATTCACTATAGACTTGTGATCACATTATTTCTAATCTTATTTAATCTTTTAATCAGTTCAATAAGATTAAATTGGTTAATATTAAAAGATTAAATTTATAACAAATGTATTTATAAGAGACTTTTGTCTAAGGTCGGTTTTATCTAGGTTGGGGTATTTAAGCTAATGGAAACGAAATACCCCTACCTGGGAACTGACCTAGAAGGTGAATTAGATAGATTTGTTACAAGCATGCAATGATTGATTAAAGTTTATTAAAGTGTTTAATGAACAATAATCAATGTTGTTTAACTATCCAAAGTAAATGTTACATTGGACAAAGTAAACAATCACTTAGCAAAAATAATTAGCTATATTTTTCTAAGTTAATTAAAATCCTAGGTAAAACACTCAGTGGAAGAAAAATGGGCTATATGATTTATATACTCTGCCTAAAATTTTTCCCTAAAAGTTCACACCATGAGACCTATACTCTACCTCAAGACACCTTTGTTTGTGTCCCCATATGGGTGGTGTTTGTATAGGTCAATATCAAGGTGAATAGAGAGAGTGTTTATAGTAAGTGGGAGTTGGATGTGTGTCAACACATTAGTCTGGAGTAAACTTTCATGCTTGACCTCGAGGCACCTTTGCTTGTGTCCCTCTACAGATGACATTTGCATGATATTTTTCCCTACGGTTGACTCATTGGGGTGGAACAATCTAAAATGAGAGTTTACACTTTCAAGAAAAATGTTAAACTAGTTAATAATTTTCTGGACCAAACAATGTTGACTAATAATTATATGAACAAGAGTTGTTTTGATGTAATTATTGGTTGAGATAGTCTCAATTCAGTGAAGGTGTAATTGATCACCTTATGGTAGTTTTCACCCTACCCCACTAAAACATCATTGTAAAATAGATGTCACATAAATTTATTTTGCTAAATTGATTGGTTTTTTCAAACTGGGTAATGTTTGTTTAACTAATATAAATAAAGTGTATGTTTCAACAATCTTTACAATATGACTTTTGCTACATTAAATATTCTTTTTGCCAAAAAATTAAATGATTATAATAAGCAACTAGAAAAACACAATCAATATAGTTCTAATCATCGATTACCTTCGTTTTGTCTTAGTTGAAGAGTGTCCTCGAGTCCCACTAGCTAATGCCATCTGAAATGTTCGGGAGACATATGAGTGATAGACCTGGGCAAGTGAAAAGACCCGAGTGTACATCTTGGCGATCCTATATGAGGTCTTGGCCAAGAAGCCTGAACCCATGCTCATTGCCTGTGAGATCATGGAGTCCCTGAGGGGAATGTTTGGATAGCCATCCACTCAGCTCAGGCACGATGCGCTCGAATACATCTTCAATAACCGCATGTCAGAGGAGGTCTCTGTTCGAGAACATGATCTAAACATGATGATCCATTATAATGTGGCAGGGATAAATGGGTATGTCATTAATGAAGCTAGTCAGGTTAGCTTCATTTTGGAAACTTTACATGAAAGTTTCCTTCAGTTCCATAGCAATCCTGTTATGAACAAGATTGACTACATCTGACCACCTTGCTTAACGAGCTATAGACTTACCAATCCTTGATGAAAGTCAAGGAACTAAAGGGTGAGGCAAATGTTACCTTATCCTTAAAGAAGTTTTACAGAGGTCTGACCTCTGGAACTAAGTTTGTACCTTCTTCTTCCGGCACAAAAAAGTGGAGAAGAAAAGGCCAAACAAGGTATTACGCTTTACTTGTATTGGAAACTTGCTTAGTGGAGAATGATGATTCTGCCTGGATAATAAATTCAGGTGCCACTAACCATGTCTATTCTTCGTTTAAGGGAATTGATTCCTAGCAGCAGCAGGCAGTTGTTGAGATGATGATGCGTGTTGGAACTAGGTACGTTGCCTAAACGAAGGCAATAGGAGGACTCTGACTTACTTTACCAAAATCATTTATTTTATTAAAAAATGTGTATATAGTTTCTGGCTTGAAGAGGAACTTAATTTCTGTAAAGTGTTTACTTGAACAATCATATACTATACATTTTTCTATAAATAAAGTGTTTATTTATAAAAATGGTATTGGTATTTGTTCTGCTAAGCTGGAATATAATATTTATGTGCTAAGACTATTAATAACAAAAGCCCTCCTAAATACTAAATTGTTTAAAGTTGCGGTAACTTAAAATAAAAGACAAAAAATTTCTCCAAAAGAAAATGCCCATCTTTGGCACCTAATATTAGGACACATAAATCTCAATTGGATTGAGAAATTGGTTAGGAATGGACTTCTAAGTGAGTTAGAAGAAAATTCTCTACCAGTATGTGTGTCATGCCTTGAAGGCAAAATGTCTAAAAGATTTTTTACTGGAAAATGTATCCAAGCGAAAACTAGTAGAGAGGCTATATCCAAATCTCAATTCCTCTTCGCCCTACACTGGCTCGGTTATCGGTCTAAAGTATACCTATCTTGCAAAAAAGAGAGACAATTCTAGGATATGGGTGCCTTTTAAACTTACACACATAAAATGTAGATGACATTTCTTTTACCTAGAGGGATAACTTTCACACTCACACCGCAGGGAATCTATCATTCTTTTCTCGTGGACCCTAACTAACACGATAGAGGTAGCTCTTTTCACCTCTATCCATACATACACACACACATTAGTGAATATTAAGATAAATAAGCAAGCTTGCTCCTTTTTTTTTTTTTTGTTTGCACTAGAAATTTTTATTTATTTTTAAAACTCTAGGCCCTTTTTATCCTCTTTGTCTAGACTTATCTCTAAAACAAGATAGTTTATCTGAGACCAAATTTTGTCCTATCGGGGTAACAAGGAAAGTTAAGTGGGTATGACTTTTCTAAGAGTCTGAGATTCTAAATAAATCGAAAGACTAAGTATTCAATTTTTCATGAAGTTAAAAGGAAAAGAAAGATTCTTTTGAAAAATGAGTTTAAAAATTTTGTTAGAAAAGATTTTAAGAAGTTTAAAATTTGATTTGTATCATTGCTTGAGAGAATGTATCATCAAAGTTTATTGATAAGAATCAAAATATTGAGAAAAACAAATGATCATGACAAAGTGAATGTTATTCTTGAATGAAACATACTTAGTAATGAATCATGCATTAAATGCAAAAATGAGTCATTAAAAAGGAAAAATGATGCCAAGATTGTGTTTCTTTAGAGAATTAAAAGAATGCCATAGAAATGTAATAGAGCCTAATCAAGATACATTTAGATCAAGATCATAAAATCCACATAACCCGAGCTCAGGTACTCAAGGGTTCCAGACATGCAAAGATAATGGAGCACAAATTTTTGTAAGGCTCATTTTTACAACCCTAATAAAAAATGTTAAGAACATGCAATGTACCCCCACCCCCAACTTAAAAACTAAACATTGTCCTCAATGTTTATAAAACTAAGATATGAGTGAGAAGACAATAAGAAAGGGAACAGAAAACTCCTTTGATTTCGCACAATAGATGGTGGTAGAAATTTTCTTTGCTTTTGTTTTTTTTTTTTTTTTGTTCTTTTCCTATATTAAATTTTTGTTTTTTCTTTCATTTTTTGTTTCTAAAAAAAAAAAAAAAAAAAAGAAAAAGAAAAAGAAAGGAAAATAAAAGCTACAAGAAGGGAGGAAAGTTAGTCTAAAATTTTATTATCATAGAAAGAAAATAAACGTTGTTTTATTTTTTACGCCTAACTACCTTCATGAAGGGCAAATTTTTAACATCGATTGCTCGATGCGACCCGTCTTTTATGTTTTTCAAGGCATATAATGAAGGAACTCTTATCAAAGAGTACCTACGAGTGGAAGCAAGATTGTTCCAAATTCATTATGAAAGAAATACAACATTCACAAACACACATACAAGTTATGTATCACAGAATAAATTACGTCGTGTTTTCAACAAAATAAATACAAAAGAACAAGAGACTCAGCTTTGAAGAACTTTTCTTCTCTTTATCTCTTGCTCTTGTCAAGAACAGCCTCTCTCGATGTTGCTGCAACGCCAAGCCAATCGTCTATCAAATCTTGTTGTCGTTCATCAAACAAACGGTCTTCTACATGAACAAGCAGCAACTTGGACACCACCACTCAGTGACCTTGGTATTCTCGGAGTGAGAATCCAGGATGTGTGGGCTCTATTGGAGTTGGTAGAAGGAAGGAGAAAACATGATCGTATTCAACGACCAAGCAAGTGGGAGAGGTTTGGAGTCTATCGTATAGACAGGTGATTGATCGTTTAGAAAAGGTGCACGATCGTTTAGGTAATCAGGTATGATCATTTAGACGATCGTGTAGGTAATCTCGCTTAGGCACCTGATTGCTTAGTAAAAGCTACACGATTGTTTAGGTAGATGCGCGTGTACACGATCATTTAGGAAACATTAAGGCTGTCGTGTAGGCTCTCGTTATCTAAACAATAGACAATGTACAACTTGTGAAGCGATTATCCGATTCTTAAGCAAAATTAAAAGTATATTCATTTATCCTTCAGTTATGAAAACTGAATGCAACCTCCCACATTCACGTACGGTTATGGAGTAAACCACCAACGATTATACAATTATCACATAATTGTTTAATTATAAATAAATATAATAACTAATCATATTATATTTATAACTTATAGTTTTAATATCACATCACATATAAGCCATAGTCCTTTTCTCCCTACTAGATATAAATAATATTTATATCTTTTTCCTCCAATTAATATATCTCATACATCATGTCAACTATATCATATATAATTGACCAGTTTAATCATATCATATATAATCAAACTCCCTCTTGTCAATTTGAACACTTCAAACTGACCCAAAAACTGATTTTCAACATGAATCCATTGAGCTACCAAGGGGACCTTATGGACATGTAGCTTGAAGCTCCAACGGTAAGTGAATAGTTGACTAAACTCTTTAGTAATGAGATCCACTATCCGTTAACTGACGGGCACTGCAATAAAGACCGACAACTGTACTCTTCTCACCACCGATATATTTTTGTGTCCATCGAATATAACCAATCAACAGTACGATAAATCTTCACAGATGATCGTAAGTACAGCTGAGCCAATTTACCATTTTGCCCCTGTAGTTACATCTAACTTCTTAAGTACCACCGATCCCTCTAATGAACAATACAACATAGTCCTACTATGAGTGGCACCTCTCGGGACATGAGAAGGTGTGTGGCGCCACATCTTTAAGCCCAAGAATCAACTCTTAAAGGAGCAATCTATCTACTTACCCTGCTTCAGAGAAGAAGTGAATTCCATCTTATGTAGTTGTGTTCCCAGCTCTCCAATCAGACGAATTGCCAAAGTGATAATGAATGATCAGGATTAGACCATCTGTAGCACATCACAACACTTGTAACAATCTACAAAGCGGGTCGTATCAGTAGTGTTACGAGGATAAGGTTTCCCTCCTATATCCATATACTACAGACCATTTGGTTATCAATTAAGGCATGATCCACCTGTATGTCTCCACATACATGCTTAAGTTACAATGACAACCAGGGATCTTAGTTTATTGGTTTTTGGTAAAGCAATTAAAACATCCCATGTTTCATAAACAACAATGAAGAAAATACCATATATTATTACATCACAAACGTTTGTTCAATACAGTGTTTACAAACTACACGACCCAACGAGAGTTTAGGGCATTAATCCCAACATATAAATCTGTTATAGGGGCCATCGCATCTCTACAGAATCAAATGAATGCGATGATTAATCTGTTACAGGGCATCACAATCAACAGCCCTGCAATGCAAAGAGGGCAGGTCAACGCAATTGAATAGACGAGCACGAGTTGTGCTACTTGTGGAAAATCGCATCCGATTGAAGAATGTCCAAGGAACCTGCAGTCAGTATACTTCGTAAAGAACAACCATTTCTCTGACACATACAACCCCAGGTGGAGAAACCACCCCAATTTTGCTTGAAAAAATAATCAACAATAGAGTTATCAACCTATGACGCAAAAAGAAGGACCGCCAGGATTTTTCCAACGAATGAACGATCAACCGCAACATCACGCCAGCAGCTCGCAAGCACTGCCATCATCCTTTTTGAAAAGCCTATTAAAGCAATACATTGAAAAGAACAAGACGGTCCTCCAGAACCAGGCGACTTCTATCCGCAATCTCGAAATCCAAATAGGACAGATCGTGGGAGAGCTAAAAAATAGACCGCAAGGGACGCTGTCAAGCTCAATGAAGCTCCGTCACAACCTGAGGAACACAAGGAAGGAACAATGCCTAACAGTCTCCTTGCTAAGTAGAAAGACGACAGCGGAAGAAGGGAAAGAGCCCAGCAGGACCAATCCGAATGCGATGGAATCCAAGAACCCGTTAACACAAGAATCAGAAGAGCCCCAAACAATGAAACCGGAAGTTTCGTCTACCTCTAAGCCTCTAAAACATGAAACAGAGAAGGTACAACTACCACCATTCCCACAAAAATTGAAAAAGAAGCAGTAATGCAAAGATCAAACACTATAATCCCACTAAAGATGAGCGACCCAGGAAGCTTCACGATATCCTGCTCAATTGGAGGGGTTTACATCGGTCAAGCACTATGCGATCTTGGGGCGAGTATAAATTTAATGCCACTTTCAATCTTTAAACAATTGAATGTGGGAAAACTGACGCCCATGATGGAGACTCTCCAGCTTGCGGACAGGTCCCTAGTACACCTTAAGGGAGAGTTGAAGGATGTCTTGGTGACAATTGATAAATTCATTCTACCGGCACACTTCATCATTCTAGATCATGAGGTAGACGAAGATGTGCCCATCATCTTGGAATGACCATTTCTATCTACTGGTCGTGCTCAAATTGATGTGCACAAAGAAGAGATCATGATAAGCATTAATGGGAAGAAGCTCTGGATTGAGGCGATCAAGATCCTAAGGGATCAGGGGAGAAAACCTTCGTGGACGTGAAAAATCCAGATTGAAGAAGAAACAAGCAGTCCCTGTGTCGATAGGCGACATAAACTCATCAGGGACGCTTTTTTTGAAATATCCTTTTTATATCTTTCTTTTATGAACTGACTTTACCCTTTTTGTACAACCACTACTCTTTAGAATTTCCAACTCTGTCTTTCATACTTTTTACCCTCTTAAATTTTTAGCAACGGTTGTAGTGATCGATTGCGGTGGAGCTATGTGATAACCTAAAAACACGCGACCAATTCAATCAGCCCATCGCAATCAAGGAATCAACACACTGCAAAGAAGGATGTGATCACAGATGATACGGGCAACAAAGTAAATTTGGGGGTTGTATCTTTCTTTGACTATTCTATTCCAAATTTTGCACTTCTCGCATCTCATTTTAATATTGCTAAATTTTATCATCGCATCCTCTTTAGTTTGATGCAATCATTAAATTTTGATTACTTTATTTAGTCACCGCATTCTTCCCCGTACTAATTATGATTTCAATGATGAAATCCATGCCTTTATTTCTTACTGCATGTACTAGAGTCAACTTAATTTCAGGACAGTCAATTCATGAAACATTTCTAAAAGTTAGCGTTCCACCAGCTTTCTTTCAAACGATTTTTACGAAATTTCCTACGAGCATCGCATGAGTTATTTCAGTCTATTAGCAATGAGGACATTACTATATATTAATTTGGGGGTGCTAGTATTCATTTTCAACCTTGCTACTTTTAGAAATTTCAACTTAAAAAAATTCATAACGTTGAGATCGGATCTCGCTCATAGTTGGATGTCTGCATGACACCCGTGGGGGCAAGCTAAAACGAAAGTAGGAATCGTGATCAACGCTTAAATCAAGTGATCGCAACTCCAGTCAAACGGGCATGAGTTTAGATTGAGAAAGAGTATCTTGCTCGTAGTTGGATGCTCGCATGACACCTGTGGAAGCAAGCCAAAAAGAAGGCTAGGCACTTGGATCAGCGCAAGGTCACAAAAAGAATATCTAAATGGTGCAAGGATAAAAATCATTTGGCAATACCCCGGTTGGAGAAAGTTTTGAAATAAATCATGCGATGTCCCGAAAACGAGTAAAATTTTTTTTGAAGGTTAAACTTGCGGTCCCTAAGTATTAGAAATATTTGAGGAAAAGATCAAGATGGAAATTAAGAAAGCGTTGATTCATAAAATTTGAATAAGGCATCTTGAGAAATCTAGGTAGGGTAAATGACGGTTGACTTTTCAAAGAAAATCTTTAGTTAATGCTTGAGAACAAGCATTGTTTTAAATTTGGGGGTGTGATAACAGTAGAAATACACGTTATTATAGTGCAAATAAGTAAAACAATGAGAGATTGCGACGGTAAAAATAAACAAAATCATGTCCAAAAGCGCTAAACTGAAGAAATTGCGATCGCATGCGCCCACCGCATAAAAGTAGCTAATTTACTTATTTTGTGCAGGAAAAATGCGTTGACGCAAGTAAAATTGCGATCCAAGGAATTAGGCGACCGCGCACTTGAAAGATTGCGATCGCAAAGTCATGCGATCGTACGCGATCGTGAGAAGTTACTCAAAAAGGTGGCCGCATAAAGACTGTGCATCAAGGTGACAGCATAATAAATCATGATGGGATGGAAAGCTGATGACGGTCGAATCCGAATTTAGTTGACAAGCCATTAACGCCACACTGTAGCAAGTACAATTAACTTTCGGTGACCATTAATCGACGCATCAGAGCAGAAGATTTAATGACCGCCCATCATTGCAATCATTAGAGAGAAAAGCTGCTTCACCTTGAGCTCTATAAATACCGGAGGCCACATTGTAAAAGAGGTTAACAAGTTAGATCGCCATAGCCATATATCATATAGAGAATAAGTTAGAGAGTCGTTAGTCTATTCATATTCATACTTATACTTAGAAGACGGAGACGGGCTAAGAGACGAAGAAGCCGAGAGATCATTCCCGGACAGATAAAAAGACTGTTGGGAAGCGCTACAAAGGGAGAGAGGGCCAACACTTGTGAAAGCAAGAATATTCATCCGAACAACGTTGAAGTGAAAAAGACAGTGTAAAAGGCCATAGGAAGCAAGACATATCTACCGGGCTTCTTATCTCTACATTCCATTGCTATTCTGTATTCTGCATTTTATTTATAGAAAATGGAAATCTCATTTCAACTTATGTTCAATCTCTCCATACTTCGCATGAGTAGCTAAATTTCCGAATGGGTTGAGAAGTACTTAGCTAGCATGACCTAAGGTTTACACTTTATGCGATCATCTTGTCTTTATATATGCGTCATTCACCCTTTAGAGATACTTGAGAGAGTAGTTTAAAGAAAGAATCTAGACTTGAGAGAGTCAGATTAGAATTTAGGCTTGAGAGAGTCAGATTAGAACCGTACAAGCAAGAGATAGAAACTTAGACATAAGTTCTATTGCTATTAACGTATCGTATGCACCCTAGAAATAGGATATGACAGTATGCGGTCACTTTGTGCATGTGTACATCATTCATCATCGCATAGACAATAATAGAGGCTTAGACATAAGTCCTATCAACATTTTCGTATACATCGCATGCGTCCTAGAAATAAGAGTTATGGCATTTGCATTCAAAGATGACATGTTGTTGTTTGTGTGTAGCATGATCGTATAACTTGTATGCAATCTTAGGAAGTGTTAGCTAAACCCTTCCTCAACTCGTTCATCACATACTCATTGTAATTTTCGATTTCATTAACTCTTTTTTCGAACTCCGTCGCATAGGAAATATTCTTAAACAAAACACCATCCAACTTATTTGTTTCCACCACCGCAAGGGAATCAAATTTACTGTCGCATATTTACTCAATAGTCCCTATGTTCGACCCTGGACTTACCAGGAAACCTAGTGAGGCTTATATTTGGGTCTTATTAGGAATTGCATGTGCAACACATAACACATTACCGCAAACTCACAACATAATCGCATCACATTTACAACGCATCAGATAGACCAACGCATAATAGAATATGGGCCTTGCTTGTAGAGAAACGGTTCATCCCAAAAGTAGAACTTGCAATCATGCACAAGCCATTTCCTTTGCTAGGCGTTGAAGTCTTCTCGGAACTATTTTGTGGTTAGGTAATTGACAATGTCAGCGTACCATGACTCTTTATCTTTAACTTTGAACAGATGTTCATCAAGATATGCATCTTTAATTTTAGCTTGGCCCAATTACGTTTCCTTATTCTCAAATCTTGATAGGCGGTCGACCACCTGGCATTCAGTACCTTTTCTATCTTTGATTTTTAGATCAAATTCTTGTAGCAGCAATACCTAGCGAATGAGCCTGGGTTTCACGTCCTTTTTGTTCATCAAGAACTTTCTAGTGGAGTGATCAGTGTAAATGGTTGTTGATGCACCAACCAAGTAAGCTTTAAGTTTCTCAATAGCAAACACTACCGCTAGCATTTCCTTTTCAATGGTTATGTAACGTTCTTGGAATTCTATAAGTGTCTTTGACACGTATGAAATCGGATGTATTAGGTTTCCCTTCTTTTGGCCCAACATAGCTCCAACTGCCACGTTGCTTGCATCACACATTAGAATGAAGGGTTGCATTCAGTCCGGAGCTATTAATACCGACGTTGTGGTTAACACATACCTTAAGGTTTCAATGCTTGGTGGAAGTCTTCATTGAATATGTAAGCTTGTTCAACTCTAGTAATGCGCTCAGTGGATGCATAATTTGGGAAAATCCTTTTATAAATCTTCTGTAGAAGCCTGTATGGCTAGAAAGCTCCTCAAGGCCTTGATGTTCACAGGCACGGGCGATTTTGCAATGACATCAATTGTAGCTTCATCCACTTTCAATCCTGCTTTGGACACCTAATGTCCAAGAACAACGCCTTCTATCGCCATGAAATGACATTTTCCCCAATTAAGTACCAATTTGGTTTCTTCACATCTAGCGAGGACTACTTCTAAGTTGTTGAGGCAGAACTGGTAGGAATCTCCAAAAACTGAAAAGTCATCCATAAAAAATTCAACATAATGTTCAAGAAATTAGAAAATATAGCCATCATGCGTCTCTGAAACATTCCACGTGCGTTGCATAGCCTAAAGAGCTTGCGTCGGAATGCAAATGTTCCAAAGGGGCATGTAAAAGTAGTTTTCTCTTGGTCTTCAATGGTGATTAAGATTTTATTGTAGCTAGAATACCCATCCAAGAAGTAATAAAACTCTTTTCCAGCTAATCTATCGAGCATCTGATCAATGAAGGAAAGTGGGAAGTGGTCTTTCTTTGTCGACGTGTACAGCTTTCTATAGTCCATGCAAATACGCCATCCAGTAACAGTTCTGGATGGGATTAATTCGTTATTGTTGTTGACTACTATAATTGTGCCACCTTTCTTTGGCATGCATTTAACTGGGCTCACCCATTTGTTATTAGAAATCGGGTAGATCACCTCTGCGTTGAACCATTTAATGATTTCCTTCTTTACCACTTCTTTCATTATGGGGTTGAGCTTGCATTGGGGCTCGATTGATCCGGTCGTCCTTTCCTCCAATATGATTTTATGCATACAATAACTTGGGTTGATTCCTCAGATATTAGCTAGCGTCCATCTAATTTCTTGTGTATGCTTTTTAAATATCTGCAAAAGAAGTTATTTGTTAGACTAAGAAAGTTGTAGCTGAAATTATGATAGGTAAAGTATTGTTATTTCCAAGAAAAGCATATTTTAAGTGATCTGGAAGAGGTTTGAGCTCAAGCGTTGGCGACTCTTCCAGAGATGGGAGTGTTAGTTTGGTCTACCGCTCATCCAAACTTAGCGACTCAAACTCGCGTATTTTCGCTCAATGCATGGACCTCACAAACTTGGTCCATTTCTTGTCCCTCTTCCTCGGGCAGTTGAATTGAATCAATAGGTTGACAGGGTTTTGTGTCATCTGGGAACTTTAATGCATTTAACACGTTGAATTTTACTTCTTGATTGTCCATATGCATTGTGAGTTCCCCCTTTTGCACATCAATCAAAAGTTTTTCGATGGCTAGAAACGAGCTTCCAAGAATGATTAAGACATCCTTACCAGCTTCATAATTTAAAATAATGAAATTTTCCGGAAATATGAACTTATCAACCTTCACTAAAACATCTTCAATCTTTCCTTTTAGACATGTGATTGATCTATCAATGAGTTAAAGTGTTACCGTGGTAGGCCTAGCTTCACTGATTCCATGTTTCTTAGAAATAGAGAGAGGCATGAGATTGATACTAGCTTCTAAGTCACAATGTGTGCCCCACGTTTATTCCACCTATCGAGCAAGGGACAGTGAAACTTCTTGGATCTCTCTATTTTCAGGAATTTTATTGTGGATTAATACGCCGCATTCCTGTGTTAACACCACGGTTTCAAGCTAACTAATATTTCTTTTCTTTGTCAAAACATCCTTTAAGAACTCTACATAACTAGGCATTTGCGCTAATGCCTCGATGAGAGGGATGTTAGTGTGTAATTGTTTAAAAATCTCAAGGAAACATTTGAATTACTTCTTGTCATTCTTTCTTTGTAGGCGTTAGGGAAATGGTGCATTCAGATGCACATCAGGTTCCCCTACATTAGAAGTGCTCGGTTGAGAGTGACTGACTGAGCCAAGTGCTTTTTCTTATTGCTCTCTCTCAAATGTTGTAGTTGTTTACATTTTTTTCTCAGATGTTGAAGGATGAGGGTCATTTCTTGGGCTTCTCTTCTTTTCTACCAAAGGTCTACCACTTCGCAATGTCACCGTGTGACATTGCTTCTTGCTGTTATTACTTCCTGGCGTTTCATTATTACTAGGCAATGCCCCATGCGGTCGATTCTTTAGCTCGATGGTAATCTGCCCAACTTGCATCTCCAAGTTCCTGATTCATGACGCTTGGCTTTTCAGCAATGCATCATTATGAACTACATATTCCTTTAACAGTTTTCAATCAGACATGATGAGCTCGACATGTTACCCTCTCTGTTAAAATTTTGATGTTGCGGCTGCTGCTGCGTAGGTTGGAATCCAGACGGCGGCCCCTACCTATACTACTGATGCATTCTAGGGTAATGTTGATCTTGTTGGTGACCTCCACAAGAAAAATTAGTATGGTTTTTCCATCCAGGATTATAGATGTTTGAAAATGGATTGTTTTTTATGAAACAAATAGACTGCGGGTTTTGTGGGCAGTCATTATAAGAGTGTGACTCTCCACAACCCATACAGTTGACCATGGGTTGTGTGAATGCGTCAACCTGCTGCACACTCCGCATTTGTGCTGCATTGCCCATCGACATATTTTTCAGCATGTTTGTCATCGCAGCCACTTGTGCAGAAAAAGTGGCCACTGCATTAGTGTCAATCGTATTCTATGAATACTTTCTACTGTCTGTTCTGGAGTCGTAGGCGTCATCAACCCATTCCATGTTATGCTTGGCAATCTGATCTAAAATTTCTTTGGCCTCATTATATGATTTATCCATGATGCCACATGCGACAGTTGCATTTATTGCCATTTGGGAAGGTCTGCTTTAACCTTCCATAGAAAGTTTCCATTTGAACAGTCAATGGTAGTCCATGATTGGGACAATTCTTGACCAACCCTTTAAATCTCTCCCATGTGCCGCTCATTGTTTCAAACTCCCCTTACTCGAAATTCATGATCTCCCGATGCCTCATTGAGTTAACAGTGGGAGGAAAATATTTATGCACGAATTTCTCCACCAACTTATCCCATGTGTTATCTCACCTGGCTCTAAAGAGCTCGCCCATTGTTTGGCGTCATCACGGAGTGAGTAGAGGAACAAAGATAGTTTGATAGCTTCTAGCATGATTCCAGAAATCACGAATGTGTTACAGGTTTCTAAGAAGCAATTCATATGGGTATAGGGATCCTCACTACAGATGCCTCCAAATTGGCTTGTTGTTGTAGCATTTAGAGCATAACTGGTTTCATTTCGAACCTCATCCCGTCAGGCATTGGGTAGATGATCCCTGGCGAAAAGTCATATAATACTGGTGACACATACTCATGCACTGGACACGTGCTATTGTTCGCTATTAGGATCAGATTCAGAGCAGCATTTGCTAGTTGTTGAGCCAAGTTTTGAATCATCTGGTCGTCTGCCATCTATTGTTGTTGTTGTTTTTGTTGTTGCCTTAACCTTCGATGACAACTCGATCTGTTTATTTGTCTGAAGGTTCTTTCAATTTTAGGGTCGTATATGAGTTCAGGAGTACTCTCCTTGCTCATAAAACATTCACGACTTTAGGCTTAACTTATGATACTCATTTGATTGAAAGTTTTTGTAGAAGATACAAAAGCCAAATTATTGTTAGCTTAGCTACTAGAGTCCTCGAAAACGTCAAAAACTTGTTTGCCTTGTGATTTTGATACTAAACATGCTTAAAATGATGAAGAAGAATGGTGATGAATGAATATGATGAATGAAGATGGATGAAAGAGTAATTTCTCTCTAGTGAAGAGAACCAGGGGATGCGTTGGTAGTGGATGCGTGCACACCTTGTGAATGCATACAAGTTCTCTCAAGTCAGAACCAAGTATAAATCTAATTTAAGTTTCCTAGTAAGTCCAAGGTCGAACGCAGAGATTCTAGAATGCTTCTAACTCAGACCTTATTTTTTGATCTAATACAGATGTTTCCCAATTAACTTGAGAAATATTGGTTATTTACATTGAGCTAATGGCATGCATGCAAGAAGAATTAGGAGTTCAGAGGGAAAATGGGGTTTATGAATGAATGGTTTTAAGTGTAAGTGATATGCATTGATTTTAAACAGGATTAGCAAGCGTAATGAAGATGATACAGATGCTTGTCTACAATTAAATGAATGTACTATGCATTAGAGTTTCTGTTCTTCAATTCATATTCAGTTCAACATCTCTCAATGTGAATGCCACATATAATCTTATCTCTAGGGTGCATGCGTTGGCTACAAAGAACAGGCAAAAGATGCGAGTAACTTGATCTCTAAACCTATTTCGCACCTTGGCTTAATGCGTTCTATAGTTAAATGGCTCTCTCGAGTGATTTAACTACTTAATTGCTTTAATCAATTGATCAGGATGATTTAAGCATGAATTTAGAGCTTCATTAAGTCAGAAAACTAGCAAACACAAACAATAAACAGATGAAGGTGTGTTGAATGACCAAAAGATAAGATTGAATTAAGGATAACAAATGTTTATACAACAATCTCAGCTTGATGAATGAAATGGGGAATGGAAATGAAATGTAAAAAGGAAGAAGTCAAGCTATAGAGTTCAATCTCTTGTTCTTCTTGGCTTGATTTTAATGCTTGTTTCAACCAATTTGGTGAAGAAGTTGATGAGGATCTCTCTCTCGAGCTTTGTCTCCAAGAGTTCTTCTTGATCAATGATGGTATGGTATCTTCCCTCTTATTTCTTTCTTGTAGACGATAGAGTCTAACTACTGAAGAAAATTCTAACTGTCTGGCTCTAAGGTGTCTTACTATGCTTTAGTAGCTGACTTCTCCTTTTATAGGCAAATCCCAACAACTTGGTGATTGGATTTGCATTAAATTACATACCCTGGATCAGCCGTCTACCACTTCTGAGATGTTTAGACACCTCCAGTCAGATGCCCATACTTGCAAGAGGTGATTTAACATAAAAAGCACGAGCCAATGTATCCTTTCTACATCAAACATTCTCGGACGTATACCCCTTGCATCGGCCTAGTCTGCAACACTTAGTGAATTTCTTTGATTCCTATGTTAAGATGCGTTAGTGAAGTAGATTTTTTTTTACTAAAAAGATACTTTTGTATGAGTTAACTGCATGTGTGGAATTTCATGCGTTTTTCTTCATATGAATGTGTTTATATCATAAAGATCCTAATCATTCCAACTTTAAGATAATAATAACTTGTATTTCTACAAGTTATCAATACTCTAATTATTAATTTACTTTGAGAGCAAGCATCACATGATAATTCATTAGATTGAAGAATTTTCTGTCTCTTCAATGGATATCTATTTGAATTCTCAATAATTCTTCTCATCATTATAGTTCCTGAATGACCCAATCTATCATGCCAAATAGCAAATATATCTAGATTCATGAACTTCGGGTTCATTGTTACATATGTTTCAATTACTCATATATGAGTACAATACAATCCAGAAGATAAAGCAAACAACTTTTCCAATGTACGTTTTTCATTTGAAAGAGTAGAGATAATATATAGATATTCCACATTATTCTTATCATCAGTCTCAATATGATAACCATTGCAACGTATATCTTTAAAACTTAGAAAATTTCTCTTTGATTGATTAGAGAACAATGCATTGTCAATTGTAAATTTTGTTCCTCTAGGTAAAATAATATTTGCTTTTCCAAATTCTTCAATTAGGTTTACAGAACCTAATATTGTATTGACTTTTGCTTCCAACATTGTCAATTTGGAAAAATATTTTTTTTTGTAAGTATTGTGTGTGTAGTTGCACTATCTGCTAGATATATATTTTCTTTACTCATTTTTTAATCACCCAACATATGAAAATGATCAATGTTTCTTCATTAAAAGAAAATAATTACAATAAGAAAAACAACACTTGAAATACACAAAAGTTAACATTTACGAAAAAAAAAATGAAGATCGATAAAAGAAAACAAAACAACAACATTAAGTCTAGATATTCTCAAAGTCAAAAGAAACACTTGATGTTCCATCAACTATGCCAATCTTCTCTTCAGGAGATTTAAAGAAATCTGCCACATCCAAATTTATCATATAGGATGGGTCAAAAATGTCATTATCCTAGTATGTAAAGTTTACTTCTACATTTTCCCCTTTTTCCTTCAAGGAGTCTTGATAAAGGTCAACTAAGTATTTTGACGTACGACAAGTACGTGACCAATGTCCAATCAACCACGAAAATAATAATTATTTCTTCATCTGCTACAGTCACGACCTCGACCACGGTTATTAACATTCACAACATTCACTTCAAGGAATGGTGATATTCCAGTTGGTCAAGATTCATGGTTTTTTATCAATAACTCGTTATTTTGTTCAGTCATAAGAAGACATGAAATTAGTTAGAATATTGTTTAAAATCTTTCTCTCGCTATTGTTGCTACAGAAGCATATTCGAGTCATAAAATGTAGAAAATGTCTTCTCTAACATATCAATATTAGTAATTTTCTTTTCGTATAACAACAATTTTGAGCTGATTTAAATAATGCGAATCACTTATTGAGTTAAAATCTTGTAGCCTTAAATGCATCCACTCATAACGAGTTTTAGGAAGAATAACTGTTTATCGATGATCATACCTTTCTTTCAAATTTTTCCACAAGATACGGAGATATGTAAAATACTCCAATTTTAATCCCTCGTGGAGATGAGATGAAAGAAAATCATAGCTTTTGTTTCGTCCTAACGGGATGTTCTTTAATTGTTTCTTCCAATTTCATAGCATCTAAGTGGATTTCGACGTCGAGCACCCATGACAAATAATTATTGCCATTAATGTTAAGGGCTGCAAATTCTAATTTCGTAAGATTTGTCATGATAATACTATCACAAAAATTTATATTAGAAATTTAATATATATTAAATATGAAAAATAATATTTAATTTATTAATTATAATAAAGAGGAAAAAAACACGATCTATTAACGAAATTGAGGAGCACAATAAACGAATATGGAGAAAATATAATATAATAATATACAAATATAATAACTAACAAACAAAAAAAATATAATAATAAAATAAAATAACTAAAATTATGAAAATTAGATAAAATGAAAATTTGTGTGGATTTTCTCACCAATATTTTATAAGCAAAGTGATAAGTAGGATGTGGTTTTATATAGACACCATGTATGAATAATTACACGCACATGGATAACCTGAAAATTGGCATGCGACTTTTAAGACACTAACATCTATTTTTATAATATTTATAATAACACCTTGTTTTATGTATATTTTGTGGATATGAATAATGAATAAAGTAAAAAAGAAGAAGAAAATAATCTAGTTCTGTAATACAATGTTCATGTATCATAAATTATTTGAGTTCTCGATGGAGTATGTTGCCTCAAATTCATGGATCTCAAGCTATGGTAGGGATCACTTGGATCTTGGTTACGTGGTGATCCTTCTTCTTCTTCTACATGGTCCGCCGCCATTGCTGCTCCGAACTGCTGCACTACCAAAACCGAAGTCGTTGCTGCAAAATCCGATGAGGCTAACAAATCGCCGATTGCTCCGAGTTCTGGACATTCACTCCAGTCTGTGAGTCCGGCAGTGAGAGGTGATACGTGAGATTCACCTCTGCCAACGATGAACAAGTCGTGAGCATCGTCCATTGATCTTATGGCCGCCACTGTCTCCTCGCCGTTGTTCAACACTTTCTCTGTGTAATTAATTGACTCACTATTTGGGTTTTTTGTTCTAAATTCATTTATGTAATCTTCGTCGAGTTTCCTCTCTCTGTTCATTTCCGTTTCCATTGTTGAAACTCTTGATGCGTTTTCTTCTGGGTTTGGTTCAGTTATTTCTTGTGCAGCGATGAATCGCATTACGGTTAAGTGCACTCCCGGATGTTCTGACATTCTCCATGCGTATGATAGAGCTTCTCTATCGTCTTGTCCACCAAAGAACAACAGGATTATATTATAATGAGTTGCCTTGTTTGATGTGACTCGATTCGAGCCGTTAAAGCCTCGATCGACTAGGATTCCGACGGAGCAAGGAGCATTGGCTAACACATTTTGATTTACCAATCTGAATGCGGGATTTGTGGCTTCCATTCCTCCATCCACTGTTTGTTGCTTGTGGAATGGGATGATTATGAAGGCAACCCGTTTATCTTCGGCTAAATTGCAGATGTCTTCGTGCATTGTGGAGTAGGGGGAAATGGCTGTGAGGGGTTGAACAGAGACGCAATCAACATGTTGTTCGTAGTTCTCGAATGCATTGATTATGTGATCTGATTGAGCTTGGGTTCGATTTAATGCAGGGCGGCCTGATTTTCTGGTGTTGTGGACAATCAGCATGGCGGAGGCTCGACCTGTGAGTTCGACCAAGTGTAGCACGTAAATGCAAATTGGGGATCTTTTGGTTGGATGGGAAGCATCAAGGAGGTTGATGATTGTTGGCACATTTCGAGGTGTGTGTATACAAACTAATACTCTGAACTCTGAATCTGGTTTAGATGCTTGGATTGTTCGTTTCTTATATGGTAGAAACCTTCTTGTTGGCCTATAGATTACAGTAACTACAGGTGTTATTATCCCAGTCATAATGAGGGCTACAATCACCATAACTGTGAATGTTTGATCATCTAACACCTGCATATATTCAGTTTACGTTGATTCTTTAGTAAGAAAAGGTATGAAAAGAGGAAAGTTTTATGGTAAAGTAAAAGAAAAACACTTCTTATATCTGTGTGTGCTCAATATTTATCGAGAGTGTTTACCTTTTGGTCCTTTCCAACATTGAGGATGATCATTTCAACAAGGCCCTTGGTGTTCATAAGCAAGCCTAACGTAACGCCTTCGCGATAGGACATTTGATAACAAATGGAGGCAAGAAGAGTTCCAATGATTTTGCCAATAAAGGCAAGGAGAGTGATAAATAGAATAGATACCCAAGAGATTAATCCTTCTATGCTGGCTACATTTGTCTTGAGCCCACTTATTGCAAAGAATAGAGGGAGCAAAAGCCCTGAAACAAAATCCTCAAGTTTCTCAATTAAAGCCACCCCAAGTGAACCATTTGGGATGACTAATCCAAACACAAAAGCCCCAAAAACGGAGTGTGTTCCTATGGCATCTGTAACAAATCCTGAGATCATAACCCCTGTGAGAATCAAACATATGTAGAACTCACTGATACTTTCCCCTTCTGGAGTTTTTCGGATCATCCACGAGATCATCGGTCTAATGATAAAGATGCAAAACAAAACAAAGCCTGCACTTGACAATACAACCCATAAAGAAGCTAAAGACGAGGAATCATTCTCAGATAAGGCTATGGCTAAAGCTAAGAGAACCCAAGCACACATATCATTGAAAAGTGCAGATGCCATAGCCATCCTTCCAAGCTCTGAATTTATCAGTTTAAGCTCTGCAAGAATTCTAGCTAGCACTGGGAAAGCTGTCACGGAGAGCGCAATACCAAGAAACATAATGTAAGTGCTGGAGTTCAATTTCTGATCCACTTTGTGCAATTGGAATGAAAAGGCAGCTCCTATTCCGAACGGAAGAATCATTCCTGCTACAGCTATTGCCATTGCCTTCTTCCCAGTTCGACGAATCACTGAGAGATCCATCTCCACACCAACCAAGAACAGAAAGTATAGAAGGCCCACATTGGCCATTGTTTCAAGCACCATTACACTTCTTAAAGGAAATACCGTGTTGGCAAATTTAGCACTCCTCCCTAGTACCGAAGGTCCCAAAATCACCCCACCCTATTACACAAAGAAACCAAATTTAAAGCTCCAAATGCCATCATCAATGCCAATAAGTTAGGTGCAAGAAAGAACCTAAAAAGAGATGTTAAACTCACCAAAATTTCGGAGATGACTCGAGGTTGACGAAAGGGTTTTAAGAGGAAAACCAAGGTGCGAGTCAACACAACCACCATTGTTAACTGCAAGATGAAGAGGGGGAGAGAATAATCCAGAGGATTGTCACCTTGCCACACCCCATTTGTAGTGATCATTGTCGGCGCATAGCAGACGATTGTATCATCTGTGCCATTGGATATCGAAGATTCTGCATCCATTTCTTCCTTCTATTATCACCTCTCTCTTACAGTACAATCAAAGCCACCATTAACAGGACCTTATTGAAACTTATGGAAGCTAGCTAAAGGAAGGTTTCATCCAACCAACATGTAACCTTTGGAATAAAATGAGTTCATGAACCGTAAATATTGAGAATTTCGTTTGATTTACATTTTGTATGTTTTACAGCAAGGACCCAGCTTGTTTGAATGGGGGAAACGAAAACAGAATTAGAAATGTTGAAGTAATATTTGTATTTGAGAAAGTTGGTTGGAGATCTGCGGTCAAAGATAGATTGACTATTTTTAGACCCAATATTACTCTTGGTGGGTTTATAATGGAGGCCTGTAAATAGGCTTTTTTTAGGCAATGAACAATTATTAACCTACGGTTAGGGAATAGATATAGATTGACAAATTTTGTTCAGGAGAATTTTTAGCATCATTTTCTTAAATTATTTAGAAACATGGAACTTCGTAACTATTAAACTTTTACTAGTAATTAATATGTAAAAATAATGTTAATGTCGAATGGAAATATCCAGAATTCAATTTTATGAAAGTTATCAATATTATTTAAATGACGATGTTGATGAATATTTTTTAAAATATTATAAAACCAAAACCTCACAAATTTTTTGAACTAATAAATAAATATTTGATACTTTTACTAATGAATCAAAATGTTTGTTGTTTCCATTAAAAAAAATGTTTGTTATTTATATGGTCAGAAAAATGTGTAACTGTGTGTGCATATATATAATGGAATATTGATTTGTTTGTTATGTTGATGTTGAACTCATGGACATAGGAAAATATCAATAAAAATATTTGTTGTGATCATTTCATTCGAAAATTCGGTGGACCTCACATTTATTTAAGACAAATGGATTATTCTCGAATTGTGAATTGGTTTTGAGATTGAACCATATATCATCTAATATAATATTGGAATCCATAAAAATTTCAAATGGACATTCAATCCAAAAAATAAAGTAAAAAATAAAAAAATTTGGGATTTATTTCAAGATCGGTGAATCTAAAAAACACCATCTTAGAAACATGACATGTTGAAAATCCCATATTAAAAAAATCAAGAAAATTGTGAAAGAATACACTCTTGGATTCATTGAACCCAAGCTTCAAATATTTAAATTGCTTGGTTAAGGTTGTAATGTATGTACAAAATAGTTTAGGTTTATCCAATTCAAGACCTTCAATCTTTATGTTTATCCTATCTTAGTCTCTAAATCTTTAAAGACTGTTGGATAAAATTGGTAAACAAAACCATTTTAATCCTTGCCATTATTTTTTTTAAAAATAAATTATGTACTAGAAACTTGATATAGACACAAGTTTTTTTTTTTTTTTTTTTTTTTTTTTTTTTTTCATTTACTTAATCCATAAATTCCTACCTGAGCATCAAACATATTTATATTATTAATCACAAATTAATGGTAAGGACTAAGATAGCCTTTTAATATACACAATGTACTACTAAAGATAAATTAATATGTTGTGTTATATTTCAATTTATAAAATGCGGTAAAGATGGAAAAACTAGAAAAGGTGATTTAAATTTATGAGACAAAATAAAATAGATAGGAGAGTTCAACGGCCAAAATAAGATTTAAACAAAAATTGCATCTATCATCTTATTTCGTTCTCTATTTCAACATTTTCTTTTTAGGAGAAAAAATCGGTAAAAAACAATTGAAAAGAACTATTTGTTTAATATGACAGAATGCATTAACCAAGATAAAAGATGGTAAATAAAAGAATAATTACAAATAAAATAAAATCTTAGTATCCAATCTAACAATTAGACTAAGACACAATGCTAAGGACTTCCATTGTAATTAGTGGTGTTTGAAGAGAAGTCCATTGGAACTTAACTCATGTGTTATAGACTTACAAGTTAAAGATTTTACAAATGGTCAATTCGGAATTAGTTTTTAAGATTAGTTGCAAAACCATTCCAAAAATATAGTAGTAGTTGCAATTACATCCTCAAACTTTCGATTGTAAAAATTAAACCTTCAAAATTATAAAGTATTAAAATTGAATCTTAAATTTAAAATAGTGATATAAATTGGACCTTCAAATGATTTTCTTTTTTTTAAAAAAAAAAAAAAAAACTCAAACAAACTTTTAGTTGTTATAAATTCTACAATTATATAAGTTTAAAGGTCCAGTTTTAAGGTATGTATGAGTTTAAAGACTCAATTTTTACAATTGAAAGTTTGAGGTATAATTGCAACTACTACCATATTTTAGGGGTGTTTTTTTTTTTTGCAATTTGCCCTAGTTTTTATGAGATTTGTATTTACATGAGATTTCTGGAGAAATTTAATTTGTAGAAATGAATTTGATTTGATGATTTGGAATAGTATTATAGTCTCTAATGTATAATTCTCTTTTGCTTTCTCTTGAACGTTGACTTTGATATGAGGCTTAGTGAGGTTGTTCTCAAATCGGGGAGATAAGCCTTCAATTTCCAGATGATGATGAAACAATCAATTCGTTGAAGAAGAGATAGCCAAGTCATTGAAGTGTTGAAGAAGAAACGTTTGACTTGTTGAAGTCTTCTAGTCTTTAAATCTTCTAAATTTTGAATGTTGAAATTCGACTTTTAAATGTTTCAAATGAAAGGATGGTCTCCCTTATTTATAGAATTTTGAGAGACCCTATATGGACTTGGGTTTGGTTGGGCCTAATTTTTGGGCTTACACTAAATTTAATCTTTTTTAATAGATTTTTATTTAAATTTGACCATATCTATTTTATAAACTTAGGGTAGAGCCTAATCGCCACGTGGCATCATTTGATTGGACATGCTAACATTGTTGGATGGATCAATAACCCTTATTTTATTGTCTTGATTTGTCATGAAGTCTCTTTAAAGTGCTAACATTTGGAATTGTGATTGAACTTTGGTTGATGAAAAGCCATAAAAGTTAAAGGTGTTCTGTTCTTTGTTTTTTTTTCTTTCTTTCTCTAAATGTGCCATCCACCACTGAATATGTTTTCATTCAGAAATGGCTGTGCATCTTAAAGCAGTGGAGTTGTTACCAAATTTCAACTTGATAAAGTGGCAAATGGATCACCACCTTCTTATAAAAAGCACCATCCAATGTCTCTATCTTTGATTTTGATTTTGTTATAAGTGATTATATATTCCACAAATTTGCCACTTCCACATCTATCCTTATCTATTTTCAAAACTTTTCTTCATTTTGATTTCTAACTTAAACAAGTATGAATTTAAAAAGTAAAAAACTAAAATGAAATCGACTTTATCAAACAGGACTTTAATAATCTCTTATATTATCATGACAATTCTCTTGAACCATGAAGTTCATGGTGATATTGATTTTTGCTATCCACAAATTGATACTAATCGTCAAAATGAATAACTTGACAGGAATTTGACTTATATGATCTCTCACGAGATTCATAGTCCTAAATATTCACTTATTTTTGCCAAAGTGGGTTTAATTCAATGATATTGACATGACTTCCATCTCTAAAAGTTGAAGATTCGATCTCCTACTCTATAGTTGTTGTACTTAGAAAAAACTCTCTCAATTGAATGATTGATAATGAATATTAAAGATGGATTCTTTTTGTAAATATATAGTTGAGTCGATTCCAAACTTCTATTATGGGTTGGATGAGCAACCATTATAAGTGGACGAACCAAACCCACTAGTGAGTGAGATTACAATATTCATTTCCTTTTCTTTTTTGATTGTTTAAACATTATTGATTTCATGTGATGGAAATGAAAATCTAATTTTAAATGAGAAAAAGTGTGGCAAATATATATATATATATATATATATATATATATGCTAGTCTTAATTCCCTTAACGGTCTTTTTCTTAGAGTGATTGAATTTTGATAACATGAAATAGCTTTAAGAAATTAACAAATATTTTTTGGGTTGATTTGAGAAAGAAAAGATTTGAATATATCCTGACCTACACCTAACTAATAATTCAATCACAATTTTTCATCTCACAAACTTTTTTGGAAATATTTTTTTAAATTTATTTTTCTATATAATTAGATAGGACTGGGAAAAGATGGTTATAGTCTCGATTACACTTATTATTTTTTAAAAAATATAAAGTTAGTTTAAGTTTGGAAAATAAAAGGTTTTTTTTTTTTTATTTTTTTATTTTTTATAGTTTCTTGGAGACATGGTTGACTAGGACTTTTTTCCAAATTCTAGAGAAAATTAATTAAGAAATAAACATTGGTTAGAAAATTTTTAGATTGAATTCGGCTATTTTGTTTCTTGAAATTAAATGAAAATGACTCAAAATAAATAAATAAATAAATAAAATTGCATCTATTTGGCAAACAAAATATTGAAAAGTGGAAAAGTAAGAATTGAATATCTATTTTCTGTCGTGAATTTGAACCTTTTAATCGAAATCTTCATGTAAATATGACCTAATTTAATAGAATATTGCAAAATAATAATTAAAAATTAATGGCAAATAGTAGGAAAAATAAAAATTGTTGGGATTTATTTCCGGAGGCCTAGTAATTTACATTTTATTTTTTAAATTATTTTTTACATGCAATTTGTGAGGATCTTTAATATTAATTTGATTGTTTTCAAAACTTATTAGAGAAATATTGTTGTTTGAAACTTATTAGAGAAATATTGTTATTTTGGGAGTTCGAGGCTAGAAGTCGAGGGTTGAAGATTTGATTAATGTAGAGATCGAACGTTGAGAACTCGACAAACAAAGAAAAATTTGGAAACAATATGTATATTAGGGTTGTCGAAGGTTGAAGTTTCGACATACATAAATCTCGCTAATTTTGTGATGAGGATCTCGCTCTAGAAGGAAATCTCGCTATAGGTTGTCGAAGGTTGAAGTTTCGACATACATAAGTCGAAACTTCAACCCTCGACAAGGAGATAAGTGGGTGAAGGATCTCGCTCATGAGCAAAGGATCTTGCTCATGAGCGAAGGATCTCGCTCATGAGCAGGATCTCACTCATGAGCGAGATTTCCTTCACCCACTTATCTTTTATTGTATATTCAATTTTTTTATTATAAAGTTGTACATTATTCTTTTAATTAACTTGTACATTATTCTTCTAATTAAGTTGTACATTATTCTTTTAGTTGTACATTATTCTTCTAATTGAGAAACAAATATTTTTTTAATTGAGAAATAAATATATATTTTTTTTCAGATCATGGCTTTAAACCCAGGACATGTTGATCCTGATGTTTTGTACGACCAGTCCATTCATCGATCATCTATTGTATGGTGAGATCGTACTACTAGAGAAATATCTTGTAGGCGTCGAGAGGCAGTTCTCCAGTGCACTATCCCGCTCCACCCTCGAATACTACTGCTACTGCGCACATCTGGATTCTATGGGGTTGCCAGATTAGGATTTATTCAGTTGGACTGGCATCTGATCACAACCTTGGTCGAGAGATAGAGGCCCAAGACGCATACATTTCATATGTCTGTTGGAGAGTGCACTATCACTCTACAAGACATAGAAGTGTTGTTGGGGTTACCTGTTGACAGTGAGCTGGTCACCGGAGTGATGTACAATGACTGGTTAGAAGTTTGTCAATTGTACCTCGGTGCGACCCCACCTGCCGACAAGATTAAAGGATTGAGGTTAAGTTTAATATGGTTAGGAACACAATTTCGTGAGCTCACAGATGATGTAGACAAGGAAACTGTCATAAGATATGCGCGAGCATATATACTACAAATGATGGGTGGAAGTCTATTTTCAGATAAATCAAGTCATTTTGTTCACTTGATGTTCCTGCCACTGTTAGCTAACCTCCATGATGCGGGGCAGTATTCGTGGGGTGGAGCATGCTTGGCATGGTTGTATAGACAACTATGCAAAGCAACAAGATTTGAGGTTCGAGAGATAGTTGGGCCTCTCATACTTTTGCAACTATGGGCTTGGGAGCGATTTCCAACAATGGCTCCACAGCTACAACATGTTAATGACGCTCAGTTAGTTGGACGAGCCTACGGTTCTTGGTATGTTGTTTTAATTCAATTTAATTTTTATATCACTGATCTAGTTAATTTAAATTCTAAATTATCAATTTAAAAATTTAGGTGGAGAGACAAATTTTGTGTGACTAGGACAACCACACATGTAGTCAGCCAGTATAGATACATGTTTGATTTGCTTCAACCTGAACAGGTACATTACACTGAACCTAATTGATTATTTTATACGCATTTTTGTTGTATTTGTCTTTAATATTCTCTAATATAATATTTTGTGTTTCAGGTTATTTGGGAGTCGTACAAAATTATTATGCATACTTTGCCTAATATTTGTACGAATGGTCAAAACATATGGCGGACGATGAGTCCTCTCATATGTTTTCACATTGGTGAGTGACATCTTTCTGACAGAGTGATGAGAAAATTCGGTTTTCAGCAGGATGTCCCATCGCCTTGTAATACTAAACTCGTACTGCATGATATTGACCTAAGGACTGGAGATTGGTCCAAAAAAGTTGTACATTTGGTAGTGCGATGGCACTATCGTGCAAGGTTTATTGCAGTGGGGGTTTCTCTTGAACAGTTTGACACATATGTCACTCCAGAATATATTCATTGGTATAACAATATCACAAGGCGCTACGTCACTTGTCCGGGAGCAGCTGTGGGTCATCTGGTAAATGAATGAATATTATCTAATTATTTTTAATTTAAATTTATTTTAAATATTGTCTAATTGTTTTATAATTCACAAAGATCGAACAACAGTAGACTCCGTGAGGTTGCGAATGATCCGAACCAGGTTCTTGCTATATGTAGTGACAACCAAAGCTATATGGAGGAAATTCATTATATGTACGATATACCTATTATTCCTCCACCAGCTCCTAGACGTAGAGGACCTGTCGGGAAGAGGATAAGTTTGATGAGGTTGCACATAATGTGGAATAGTTGCCCCCTATGATGCAAATGCAGAGTCAAACTGATTATGTTAGTCCGATGATGATGATGCCAGCATTTGGTTCAGGACATTATGACTCAGAGACTGGTCCTTCGTCTTCATACGTGCATGGACATGGTCGGGGTCGTGGAGAGCATAATGAATATTTATATTATGAAGTGCCCGTAGAGGTACCAGAGCAACATCAAGAAGAACCCGAGCAACCTTAAGTTCAAAGTCGACGACGACAACTAGCTCGAAATCGACGACGTCCGCCTTGTGGGACACATTGATTTTTGTAATTATTTTTTATATAAATGAGATATTTAATTTATATTTTTTAATTTTTATGAGATATTATTTTTTTTAATTTATTCTTTTTAGAGTTTAAATAAAATAATAAAATATTTTTAGAAATTGTTTTTATAAAATGGAAAATTAAAAAAAAAGAAAGGAAGAAAGAAAGAAGAAGGTGGAATGTGTAATAATTAAAAAAGAAAAAAAAAAGGAAAATTTGTACGGATGACCCAAAAATTGATGTGTACTCTCGCTCTCTATCATAATCTCGCTATCTCGCTCTCACTCTTACTCTCAAAATCTCGCTTTAAAATATTTTTAGAAATTCTTTTTATAAAATGAAAAATTAAAAAAAAAAAAAAAAGAAAGGAAGAAAGAAAGAAGAAGGTGGAATGTGTAATAATTAAAAAAGAAAAAAAAGAAAAATTTGTACGGATGACCTAAAAATTGTAGTGTACTCTCAATCTCTATCAAAATCTCGCTATCTCGCTCTCGCTCTCGCTCTCTCTCAAAATAATAATGTTTCACTTTTCTAAAAAAGCGAAGGGGCAAGGTCAAGGGTTCAAAATTTGATCTACCTTGGTCGCTCTTTCTCATAATCTCGCTCAGAATCTCTCTCTCTCAAAATAATAATGTTTCATCTTTCTAAAAAAGCGAAGGGACAAGGTTGAGGGTTCAAAATTCGACCTACCTTGGTCGAATTTTGAACCCTCGAGTTATTAAAAAAAAAAAACAATATTTTTACAAATAGTTTGAAAACAACAATATTTTCCTAAATAGTTTCTAAAAGGACAATATCCTTTTAATTTTCCCCAATTTGTGACATGAAAATTCAAGATTATTAATATAATATTAAAGAGTATATATAATTTACATACAAGATGATAAGGTTGGTTGCCTTTTTTTTTGTCTTATGTATATATAAGATTACGACTACAAAATATATTATCACTCTTTATAAATAATTAGTTAATTGAGTAGATAATTATTTCACAAGCTGATCACATGTGACTCGATCTTAATATTTGAGTGTGGGTTATGAACTTCTTCTTGTGATTTGCACGAATGAGGATGACTTTTGTAATCGATTCAAATAAACTTATCATGTTGGAGACTTGACCAAATATGAAGCTAGGAATATAAGTTTGAAAAGATGAAATTCTTTTTTTAGAAAGTATATAAGTAGTTCCTTTAGAATTAAATTCGAAACTTGAACAATGAGACCCCCTTTTCTCATTTGGCTACTAACTCAAGAGGGACTTAGATACTATTAAATCCTAGATAAAATTATTTCTTAAAGGATAACTGGTACTTATTAAGATGTAAGATCTAAGATGTAATTGTATAGGGGCGTGTTACAAACTTTTGACCCAGTTGTAATTATTGGACAATTTCTGTATAAGATCGAATTTCATGAAATGATTATATTTATAGATACAACTTGTTCTATCGTGCATAAGAGTACAAATCTAGATTAACCTATTGCTAATGAGCGAAAATTAATAGATTAAATAGTCTAATTTAATCTTGTATATTTGGGTTTGTCTATTCCAAGGAGATCATTGTGTGGGCTCCGTGCTACAAGAACCCTCTGATAAGGGTTGTAGATCATGAACATGCTGTTGTGTATTTTTCATGACTAGTTGGTGTTCATCTTTCAGCTAAGATTAGAGTTGAGTTTTTGGGAAGAAATTAAACCATTTGAACTCGACTAAAATGTTTTAGAATTCAAATTGAATTATTGGGAAGAGCCTTGTAAACATATAATGGAGACAATACTCAAATCTCAACCTTGCACAATAAGCTGAAAGCTAATATCGAGTGTTTCTAACGTAGATCTCGTTTGGTCAACTTTTTGAAAACTACTTTTCTTAATTCTCAAAATTTAGCTAGGTTTTTTAAACCATTAATGAAAAGTAGATAACAAAGAAAGAAATTTGGTGGTGGAAGTAGTGTCCATAGACTTAATTTTTAAAAACAAAATGGTTACCAAACGAGACTTTAGTTTTTTGTTTTTGAAAACTAAACATATAAACACCCTTAGTACCTCTAAACTTTTTGCTTTGTTATCTACTTTTTATCAATTATGTTTTTAAAAATCAAGTGAAAATTTGAAAATTAAAAAATGTACTTTTTTAAAAACTTTTTTTTCTTATTAGAATTTGACTAAGAATTCAAGAAATTGAGAAAAAATATGCTTAATTTTCAAAAACCAAAAACAAAAAATAAAATAATTACCAAACAGGACCTTAATTATATATTTAGACTAAAAACGCCCTCAATAGTGCGATGTATATATATTTTTTTCAATATAATCAAAATGTTGATGTTGATATTAATATCAAGATTTCAATTTACAAATATATAGATGGATCTATGAATACATTATAACGAATATTTATGTGAATAAAAGTATAAAAAGTATTTAAATTAATAATGAAATTATTTTTACTTTCAAACTAAGTTATTAGATTTTGTTATCTGTAATTTATATTGATACTGAAATTAATAGATGTTATTTTCTATATTTCAAAAATATCTATAAAAGATATTGAAAATGTAGATTAAATGTTTGACACATACAAATACACACGTCGAATTATAATATAGAAGGGGTCTCGAGATCGAGTATTGCCTACAAAAAATTGAAAAATATAATTTGACAGAATCTCGTTTGGTAACTATTTAATTTTTAATTTTTAGTTTTTAAAAAGTTAAGCCTACAAACATTTCTTCCAGTTCTAAATTTCTTGTTTAGTTATATATTTTCTACCAATATTTTCAGAAAACAAACCAAGTTTTGAAAACTTAAAAAGTAGTTTTAAAAAGCTTGTTTTTGTTTTTGAAATTTGGCTAAGAATTCAACTCTTTTGCTCAAGAAAAGATGAAAATCATTGTAAGAAGTTGAGAGAATATAAACTTTGGTTTTAAAAATTAAAAACCAAATGATTACAAAAATAGGGCTTTAGCTATGGTAGTTACTCACAAACTTTACCTAGGCAGCACAAATTTCAGGCCAATTCCTAAATTAACCTAAGTGATGAAAATTAGATGAATTCCAATGAATTAATAATTGCAGAGTATTGATTCAGTTCCAGGCCGACTAACATAACCAATTAACTGATCTAGGGACCAAATTACTATTGGTTGCATGAAGCCTAAATTTTGGATCACCTCTCTCGAGCTTAATCCTTTCTTACACTATCTCTTTGTAATTCTCACAATAACACAACATTACAGCCCTTTAATAAACAGTCCTTATCATCTTCTCATCATTATGCATAATTAGATAAAAGTTTAAACTCTCCGTCTAGCTAATTCCCTCTCTCTCAAGCAATAAAATCAACATACATTCAATAAATGGCCAATTGATAAAAGGTAAATAAATTATGGAATTCAAAATGCAATTAATAGCCATTCCAATCCAATGCCAGCAGTCGAATAAAATGCCAATCTACAATCTACTCAATATCCTATAAAAGAAATTTAGCTACTCGTGTCTGAATAATTTGGAATAATAACATACAGATAGGCCATACAAAGAAATTATATGTTAATGGCCTTAGAATCCATTTTTAGGGTAATTTTCACCATTTTCCTTTCCAAATGTTCAAAATTTTGCTCTTCTTGAAAACCACTAGCGTAATAGCATCAAACACTACAAGAATTCTAGACTTTAAAACCGATATTAAAGGGTTCTAATGTTGGTTTTAAACCGACATAGTGTTATTAAAGCCTTTTAACGTTGGTTGTCTTTAATGTCGGTTTTAAACCGATATTGAAGATGGTGTACAATGTCGGTTTAAAACCGACATTAAAGAGCTTTAATAACACTATCTTTAATGTCGGTTGACAACCGACATTAAAGCTCAGAATTATTGTCCCCTTTTTTTCAATTATTGTCCATGTATTCAATATAATTATTGTCCAATCTATTTTTAATGTCGGTCAAAAAGTTAAAAATGATATGTTCCTAAAACCAAGGTAATCAACCTGTCCATGCACAAAATGAATTCTTAATTACTTTCACAAATCCATAATAATAAGTCATAAAAGAGGAATTGGATGATAATTTAACTCTAAAACCAAGGTTATCAACAAATTACAAAAACTCATAAGGGTTACATAGCAAAATTAAAATTTTGTTAGATCCAAATAAATTTTATTGATGTATAAAAAAAGAGCGATAACTTACTTTTAAACTATAAAATACAAATTAAAACTAAAAAAGTGCATACACACTCGTTGCCATTATATAGTGTTTTCCAAATAGTCTTTCAATTGCTCCTTCGTTATGTTCTCTCCACCATCCACCATAGAGTTGATCCAAATCGAAAACATGACTTCATGCAAGCAAAGAAAAATAGGCAAACAACATATAATAAGAATTCAATTACCCCACACAAAGAATTTATGAAATTCAAGCTAGGGAGCTATGGAAAGACAACATGGGAATTTATGATTTCGAGTATTGATGGGAATTTGCAAAGAAGGCCAAGATATCATGTTCTGTTATAAACAACCACATAAAAGCTCGAATCACATAATAAAAATCTAAAATATGCATAAGCATAAGCATACGAAAGAGGAAAGGAGGAAATTAGCATCTCCAACTAAAAAGTTTTACATTATCCATATAACTAAAAAGTAAAAAGTCCCCTAAAGCAACACCAAAACTTCAAGCAACTAAAAAGCACACGAAACAAATACAAGACTTCAATCAAATGAAACCACAGAAAATATCTCCAATTAAAAGATGCTATCGAGGGTCAATCCTAGATTATCCAAACAAGATTTCAAGGACGAATTAGATTCAAATTGACGAAGAAGCAAAATAAATGGTTAAACAAGAGATAACAAAAGATCCGACGATGATAATAAAGAATTAACCTAACCCACAATGCATGAATAACCCATAAACTACCATAGTGCAACCGGATTCATTTAAACAAATAATGCATAAATATAAACTACCAAAGGATGCCTAAGAAGTTCCACTACCATAAACCACTCAATGGAATTCATAAACAACTAAGTTATGACTACCATAACTGCATGATAGTCATATCATTCCAATACTGAATCTAATCCAAAGTTTAGAACAAATAGACTTTTAAGATAATCATCTTATAAATATACCTTGTACTTGTTATTAATGTTGTTACGAAGTCCTTTTTTGTTGGGTGCACCTTCTCCACTTGTCAACCTTCTTAAAACATTTCCAATGCAATCTTCCTATCTTCCTTCCAAATCCCCAAGAATCAAAATTTAGCCTTACACGTCAAACTTGAACCTAACAAAATGAAAAACTTCACTCAAAATCATTTCATTATTGTTCAAATGAGTTAGCTCAAAAATTATAATTCAACTACTTTCTAAAAGAACCTTACTCTAAAATAGTTTAATTCTTATCTCAATTTAACATATGCGAACGATGAATCAATAATGTTAAAAAGAAAGTCTAAGAATTTAAAGTGATTCACTTGTGAAAGTTAAATAACTTAATTCAAACTATAATTATTTTGAAATTTTAGTTGACAACTCCTAAATTGAGTTTTGAAATTGGGGTAACAACCTAGTACCATTCTTACATCCAAATAGGCATGTATGAGGGAACAAGTTTCATGCACCTACTAATAAACAACTATTTGTAAAACTTACTTAAAGTAGGTCCAACTTAACAACTTCTCTAAGCTTAAATTGGACGCTATTTGACACTAGAAGATCCCAGTTAAGTTCAACACGTATGTAGCAATCCTTCTAAGCTGCTCAAAACGTTGGAAGCTTTGCTGCAGAAAAGAGTTTGAAAAAAAAAATCATAATCACATTCACATGAATTAAAAAATTTCAATAGAATATCGCTACTGCCAAGTACATAATGACTATAATACCTTTTTGCATGTTTGTTCAAATCCCAGTGGAGAAATCTTAAATGGTTTTCTACAGATAAACTTTTATTTACATATCTTATAGCATTTGCAAACTCAGCACGGAGGACACTTTCTCATGGCTTTTTCTCGCGCGTCTATTTCACGAATGATTTCAAAGACAATATAAGAAGAATTGAGTAAGACAATTGAAAAAAAAAAAGAAGACTAAAGATTGAATAACAGAGGTCACAGAACATGTCCAATGCAAAATTTGGAGCCTTCTTAAAACATGTCCAATGCAATCTTCCTATCTTCCTTCCAAATCCTTAAGAATCAAAATTTAGCCTTACACATCAAACTTGAACCTAACAAAACGAAAAACTTCACTCAAAGTCATTTCATTATTGCTCAAACGAGTTAGCTCCCAAATTCTAATTCGACTACTTTCCAAAAGAACCTTACTCTAAAATAGTTTCTATCCACTCACAAAGGCTAAGAAGAGACTATTTTGAAAAAAAAAAAAAGAATCGCCTTGTCAAGAGAGAAGAAAAAACAAAGATAAGAAACAAGTAACCTATCTTCTATATGGTTCAATCACCACAATATTGCTCATTTCTTTTGTATATCCTATTTAAGTGAAAAAATTGTAACAACAATTAGTAACCTATCTACTATCGAGATAATTTTGATCATAAATAGAATTGATCCTCATAGATTTAGCTAGTTTATCTAATTGCAGTTTAACACTCAAATCATAAGAATATTATATTTTTCACAAAGGGACTTGGGTAAACAACAAAGTACCTTCTTGAGTTGGTTTTAGTAATTCACTTCTTTCCCAACCCCAGAAGAATAGCAATTGTAAGCATAACAAAGTACCTTCTTGAACTGAGACATATGCATCCCATGTGTTGTAGCACATTGACTCTCTCATGATTGTGTTCCATGCTTGAATCTTGCATGCATGGATGTATTAAGAATTACATATATTCATCTAGTTTGTATGCTTGTTTCTACTTACTAGCATTACATATATTCTGTGTGTGTCTAAAAAAAAAAAAATTTGAAATCTTAACAAAAAACTGCATCTTTCCCATTGCAGGCTCCAAATTATCCTGATCCTGGATGCTATCGGGACATAGTTGATAAGTATAAGGTGACAATATTCTATAATGCTCTAACATTGGTACGGTCCCTCATGCGTGAAGGGAATGAGGTATGTCATGAATATGATATTATATTCTATATGTTGGTGGAATCAATTTAAAATCTGGTTGCTACTGCAAGATAATAATATGGTTGTATGACATTCTAATAACATCTAACTTGTGATATTGTGGAGGTGTTTCAAGAACCTTTTTAATCTTTCTCATTTGCAAGACATTTTGGAAGATAAAAAATTTGAAAGAACTTTTGAAAATATAACCAAAAGATTGATGAAAATATAGCCAAAATATAACCAAAAGATTTGTACGCCACCAACTTATTTCGCTTCTAAAGGGTGGAGTATTCTTCTTACTAGAGGTCAGTGAGGGTTAGTGAAGGAGCGAGCTCGAGAACTTGAACTCTGTGGCAAGGCATTTCAATTCTTCTTACCAGAGGCTGGCTGTCAGAGCGAAGTAGAGCAATCAAACGACATAGGACAATCGAGTGGATGTTTCTAGAAAAACGTCGTCGTTGCCTCCGAAAGCCTACTTTGAAATCAACGAGTCTTCGGTCTTATCTCTCCGCGAAGAGCGCATTCGAGACCATCAGTTGCTGGAAATGAACAAGGGGGATCGGGGAAGGTGTTGGCCAGATGCTTGGCTGGGTTGTGGGTTTCACGTGGAAGAATGAAAGGAGTTGCGTTGGAAGGGTTTCGCGTGGGTTGTGGGTGAGTGGAAGTCTGAGAATGAAAGGAAAAAGAAAATTATTATTATTATTATTTTAAAAAAAAAGCGGATCTTTAATGTCCGTTTTAAACCGACATTAAAGGTATACCTACAATGTTGATTTAAAACTGACATTAAAGATTCATTTTTTAAAAAAAAACAAAACCGACATTATACATCCGGTTTCACTTTTTCCAACTGACATTAAAGCCCAAAATTCTTGTAGTGAAATCACACAATTAACACATACATCATTCTAAATTAGAGTCATAAAATAACACCTTTGGAATGCTATCAACATTTAACAATGATGCCAAACCTTCCAATTTATAGGGCCCTAAAGCCTCGTTAGTTAATTAATTATTTAATATAATATTTAATTTAATTATTAAATATGCAATAATGAATAATTCATTATAGTGAAAATCCAAGGTTATTACATGAAACTTGAACAGTATATAGTTGACATACATGTGGATCATGTTTAAATAATAACTAAAACCTAAATGGTCTATAGTATATGGATAAGGTCGAGTGCCTTATCTTGGTAACATTATGAATATGACTAACTTTGTAACTGTTAAAAATGATGTGATCCAAATCAATCATATGGAGACATGCGAGGGAGGATATCCTATATAAAGAGTTTTGTATAAGAATGGACAACGAAATAATTATCTCTTTATAACTCTGTTAATTGAAGAGATTAATATTTCACATAATGATCATATATAACTCAATCTAAATTCTGAGTGAGTTACGAACTCCTGTCTATTGGGCTCGTCTTTTGATATGCTTGGGTGTGATTGACTCAAGTCGACAACTCAATAAGTCTACCATTTTGGGGACTTGATCGAATAGCGAGGTGGAAAAGTAATTTCACAAGATAAAATACACTCTTTCCCATTTAAGGTATGTAGATGACTAGTTCCATTAAGTGTTGACTTCAAGGCTTGAACAATGAGGCCACACCCTTTCACTTTTTACTGGTCCGAGAAGGACTTGGTTTATGCTTGGATCATAAATAAATTGTCCATTAGAGAACTAGTGATACTTAAGGATTAAGAGGTAATTACAGTGGTAAAACGGGCAGTTGACTCAACTGTAATACAAACAACTCTTGAAGAATCGACTTATTTGTAATGGACGCAACATATTCTACAGTTCATGGGAATGCAATTATTGGTCTATAGTGGTTTGTCATATAGTTAATGAATGTTGATTAATTTGATTAAAGAATATAATTAATTAATCTTGGATCATAGGAGCTTGTTATTATCGAGGTTGACGGATAATATTTTCTTTTGTTTAGTTGGACATCTTGTCTCTGACATAGTTGAGTTATTCTTGAAAGAGTAGATGATACTCGCAGCGGAAAGGATCGGTATCCCAATTTTTATTTTACAGAACATATGAACATACAAAGGACAGAAACATAAACATTTATTCTAATTAGTCATGCATTTACACATAAATTGAAAAGGAAGAAGGGATCAATAGATCACTTACCCTTGAAGAAAAAAAATCTTCACGTTCCTCTCTAATTCATGAACAATTTGAATTCCTTTCAAACTCATGAACACCCAAAAACACAGTACATAAACTCCATACACTACCACGTGGAAACCTTGTTATTCTCGAAGGGTAGAGAATCTCTGAGACTTATATGGGCTTCAGGTATCAATCTTGGAAGGGAGAAGGAGAGATTTTTTGTTTGAGACTAAATTGCAGAGAGAGTTTAGAGAAATTAAGAATTCTCTTTGGTCACATGCTCTGCATGTTGGGGTTGACACTCTAAATCTCATAGGGTCCTGAAGTTTGTAATTGTATTGTATAAATATTTTATTTATTTAATAAAATATAAGATGTTTTATTTGACATTTAGTAGCATTAAACCAACAAAGCAATAATCTAACATCCAAGGTTTGAAGGATCCTAATGAAAGGTCCTTTAAGCAGAAGCGAGATCGTCCCAATTCACAAAATTTTACAGAACAAATTTTATAGAGTACAAAAAGAATTATGCATTTAACCTAAAAATACAGCATGGAATAATTAATTAAAAAAACACAGAAGGAGAGATCAGAAGGCTTGCCCTTGAAGACTCCAAACTTCACGTAGATCCTCTTCTCTGGAAAATTCACAAACATAATTAAAAAAGGGCCAATTGAGCACCACCACTTAGAGACCTCGGTATTCTTTGGTGAGAATCCAAGAGGTGTGGGCTCTAGTGAATTTGGACTGAGAGGAAAGAGATTAGAAAATGAGAGCAAAAGAGGAGAAGGAGCAAGAGGATTTTGTTTTTCTTAGATAACCTAGAGACTTTCTCTATTGCAAAAAGAAGGAAAAACAAGAACCCTTTTCTCTCTGTCAACCACCCACATCAAATGCAGGTGGAGAGAAAATTGGGGAAGGAAGTTAATTCCCTCCCAAAAAATCAAATATAAAAAATTAATTAATTAATGTAATTTTTTAAATTAAAAAATATATATATATAATAACTAATTTATTATATATATATAATAACTAATTTATTATACATATATACATAACTATATGTTATATCACATATAACATATAACCTATAGTTTTTATATTGTATCAAATACAATCTAGCCTTTTTCTCTCACAAATGACTTTTAATATAAATTACATTTGCATTAAATTATATAATATGAATCCAATTCATATAATTAATATTTGAATCATATTCAAATACTTATTTCCTCTTAAATAGTTAATATTATAACGTATCAAATACAATATAGTAATTATATCACATATAATTAAAATTTAATTGCTTATATCATATATAATTAATTCCCTCAAGTAATTTAAACAATTGAAATTATTTCAAAAACTGATTCTCATGTAATCACGTTGAGCTACCGAGGGGACCTAATGGACCTGTAGCTTGAAGCTTTAACGGTACGCAAATAATTAATTAAACTTTTTAATTAAACTATTTACCATCCGTTAACTGTTGGGCACTCCATTAAAGACCGACAACTGCACTATTTGCACTAAGATATATTTCTGTATCCATTGGATATAACCAATCAACAGTACGATGACCCTTCACAAATTGCTCGTAAGTACAGCTAGGCCAATACCGTTTTGCCCCTGTAGTTACATCTGACTTCTTAAGTACCATTGATCTAATTTTGGCCCTGTAGTTACGTCTGGCTCCTTAAGTACCACAATGAACAATAAATCATAGTCCAACTATGACTAAACCTCTCTCAGGCCAAGAAAGGGTGTGGTGTCACATTGTTCAAGCCCTAGAATCAGTCCTTAAGGGAGCAACTTATCTACTTGCTCTAACATTAGGGAATGAGTGAATTTCTTCTTGTGTAGCTGCATTCCCAACTCCTCAATCAGACGAATCCCCAAAATGGTAGGCTTGTTGAGTCGGTGATCTGGCCACTCTCATCCATACAAATCAAAGGACCGCCATCATAGGCAGGAGTTCACAGCTCACTCAGGATTCAGGTCATGTTACCTATGGTCATCCTGGTGAAATGTAAGTCTCTATTATGAACGACATTATATAATGAGACTAAATATTTCGTGGTCCAGTCTTATACAAACTTCTTTATATAGAATATCCCCGCTCACATGTCTCCACATGAATGATCAGGACCAGATCATTTTTAGCACATTATAACAATTGTAACACCTACAAAGCAGGTCATACTTGTAGTGTCACCAAGATAAGGTATCCGACCTTATCCATCTACTATAGACCATTTAGGTTATCACTTAAAACATGATCCACTTGTATATCTTTGCATACATGTTTAAGCTAGAAGATAACCCTGGATGTTAGTTCATTATTTGTGGTTAATGCAACTAATTTTGAAATAAAACATCAAATATTTTATTACATAAATAAAATGTTTGTGTAATACAATTACAAACTATAGAACCCTACAAGATTTAGGGTATCAATCCCAATAAGGTTATCTTTTTTAGCTTAAACATGTATGTGGAGATATACAGGTGGATCATGTATAAGTGATAACCTAAATGGTCTGTAGTAGATGGATAAGGCTGGATACCTTTTCCTGGTGACTCTACAGGTACAAACCGCTTTATAGATGTTATAATTGTTGTAAAGTGCTACAAATAATCTGATCCTGATAATTCATGTGGAGACATGTGAGCGAGAGTATTCTAACAAAGGAGTTTGTATAAGATCGGACCATGAATTGACTAGTCTCATTATTTAACAACGATCATAATAGAGACTTACATTTCACCAGGATGACCATAGGTGACATGACTTGAATCCTGAGTGAGTTGTGAACTCCTGCCTATGAAGGCAGTTATTTGATTTGTATGGGTGAGAGTGGCCAAATTGCCAACTCAACAAGCCTACCATTTTGGGGATTCGTCTGATTAGGGAGTTGGGAACATAGCTAGATAAGACGGATTTCACTCCTTCCTCAAGGTCGGAATAAGTAGATCAATGATACTTAAGGGTTGATTCTGGGACTTGAACAATGTGGCGCCACACCCTCTCTTGGCCTGAGAGGGGTTTAGTCATAGTTGAACTATGCTTTATTATTCATTAGAGGGATAAATGATACTTAAGTAGTTAGATGTAACTATAGGGGTAAAATGGTAATTTTTGGCTCAATTGTATTTACGAACAATTTGTGAAGGGTTATCACACTGTTTACTGGTTTTATCCAATGGACATAGAAATATATCTGTAGAGTGAAAAGTACAGCTGTCGGTCTTTAGTGGAGTGTCTGACAGTTAATGGATGTTAAATAATATAATTAAAGGAGTTTAATTAATTATTGAAGTACCATAGGAACTTCAAACTATAGGTCCATGAGGTCCCCTCTGAAGCTCAACAGGGATTAAATGAGAATTAATTTTGTATTAATTTGAATTATTCAAATTAATTGAGGGAATTAATTATATGTGGTATAATTAATTTAATTTAATTATATATGATATAATTACGATAACGTATTTGATACATTATAATATAAAGTTTATATGGGAGGAAATAAATATTTGAATATGATTCAAATATTAATGATGTGAATTGGATTCATAGGATTTATACTAAATATCGTTGATGAGGGAATTAAAACTATAGGTTATATTGCATGTGATATAATATTAAAACCATAGGTTATTGTTATATATGATATAATATATAGTTATAGACATATATATATATACATATATATATATATATATATATATATATATATATATATAATTTTAATTTTAATTTTGAAATTGAGGGAGGGAAATAACTTCCCTCCTCTATTCTCTCAACCCACGTATTGTGTGGGTGGTCGGGAGATTCTTCATTCTTCTTCTTCACTTTTGTTTTTCATAGAGAGCTTTTCTAATTTTTACAGAACAATTTTGTAATTGCCTTTCTTCTCCCAATATCTCTTCTCCTCTCTCTTAATTCCTCTCTTATTTCAAAAATACAGAGCCCACAAAACTCCTGGATTTTCATCCTAGAGAATACAGAAGACTTCTTTTGGTGGTAGCCATTTGGGTTAAATTAGGGTTTCAAGTTTATGGCAGAGGAGAATTCTTACAAAAAGAAACGTTTTTCAAGGGTTAGTATCATTTTCATCCCTATTCTCTTTTCTTAATTCGTCTGTAAGCATGCTATATTTTTTCTGGATAACATTCTTTATTTCTTCGGTAAAATTGTAAATTCTATAAAATTTGAAATTTAGGTCTGATCTCATTTCCGCTCAAGGACCTTCACTGGATCCTTCACTGCAATGCAGGAAAAAAAAGCAATTTTATCTCGCTCTGCCTCACTCCACGTAAATGAGAGATTTGGGGAGTTATCCTATAACTCCCAAATAACTGAATTATTATTAAATATGTGTGTGTGTGAACTATATGTTATATCTAATATAACATATAACCTATAGTTTATATTATATCATATATAATATAACCTATAGTTTAATATTCTCTCATTTAACCTATACTATTTAATACAAATCATATTCATGTTGATTTTAACATATAGTTTTTATATGAATCACATTCATATAATTAATATTTGCATCATATTCAAATATTTATTTTTTCTCAAATAAAACTTTATATTATAATATATCATATACATTACATTAATGATATCTCATATAATTAACTTTATATACTTTATATTAATTATATCTTATATAATTAATTTCCTTTATTAATTGGAACAATTCAAATTAATCCAAAATTAATTCGATTCTCATTTAATCCCAATTGACTTAACGAGGAGATCTTATGGACCTATAGATTGAAGCTCCAATGGTACTTGATTAATTAATTAAACTCTTTAATTACATCAATCAACTTTCATTAACTGTCGATCACTTCAATAAAGATCTACAACTGCACTCTTCGCACTACAGATATATTTCTGTATCCATTGGATATAACTAATCAACAGCGCGTTCGCCCTTCACAAATTGCTCATAAGTACAGTTGAGCCAAAATTATTATTTTACCCTTGTAATTTCACCTGACTCCCCACTGATCCCTCTAATGAACAATAAGTTATAGTCCAACTATAACCAAAACTCCTCTCAAGCCAGGAGAGGGTATGACACCACATTGTTCAAGCCTTAAAATCAGCCCTTCAAGACAATTTCTCTACTTACACTAACCATCGGTTGAGTCATGTAGGGGCCGAGGAGGGGAGGGCATGTGCCCCCCCTCAATTTATTGTATTTTTTTTTCAATATAAAATTTAAGTAATATTTAACATATATATATATATATATATATATATATATATATATATATATATATATATATATATATATATATATACATACATATATATATATATATATAAGAGGAAAATACATTTTTAGTCCCCGAGTTGAATAAGTGTGTTTGATCCCTGAAGTTTTAAATTAGCCATTTTAGTCCTTAAGTTTTCAATAATAGGATCAAAAGGTCCTCTTCATTAAAAGAACAGTTTAAATTAATAGATCTCTCCAAGTAGATTATTTAAATGCTGATGTGGCTTGCTGACTAAGTTGATGATTTGGATTTAAGTTCGTCTCATGAAGTTCATCTTGTGAAGTAACTTCACGAGACGAACTTTACGAGAAATGAACCAAACTTCACGTCAATTCTGTCTTTTGTCTCGTGAAGTTACTTTATGAGACGAACATCACGAGAAATGAATTCAACTTCACGTCATTTCTATCATTTGTCTCGTGAAGTTACTTCACAAGATGAACTTCACAAGAAATGAACTCAACGAACTCAGATTCACGTCATTTTTTTTGTCTCGTGAAGAATGAACTCAATGAACTCAACTTCACGTCATTTCTATCTTTTTTCTCGTGAAGTAACTTCATGAGACGAACTTCACGAGACAAATTTAAATCCAAACATCAACTTAGTCAGCAAATCACATCAGCATTTAAATAATCTACTTGAACAAATTTGTTAATTAAATAGTTTTATTAACAAAGAGGGCCTTTCAAACCTATTATTGAAAAATTAAGGACTAAAATGACTAATTTGAAACTTCAAGGGACCAAACGCACCTATTTCAAAAATCTTGGGGACAAAAAATATATTTTCCCCCTAAAAAAACTAACAATCTTTCTAACACTTGAAGGTGGCCTAGCACATGTTGATTTTGTAGGTCGTGGGTTCAAATCCTACAATGTCACTTTTTAATTTAATTTGTTTAAAATCAAATCCTGTTTAAAAACTTTAACCTAAATTTTCTAGCTGACATCTCAGCAAAAATTTAAAAGAAGAAAAAACAGCAACAATTTATTTTGATCATAGGTACTTTTTTTCAACCTAAATTTTCACACTCAACTATCAACAAAATTCTATTGAAAAAGGTATTGTTAACTTTTCTTTAACTTAATTTTCATATTTTTATTACTTTGTATATATTTATTTTAATTAATTTCAAAGTTAAAACTACAAGATAATTTTCTCATTCTTCGTCAGGATATACGTATCATACCATTCACAAGTAAGTTTCAAAATTTTCTCAATATTTTTAATTCTCATACTTTTAAATCTATGTAATAATACTTTTATTGATAAGACTTTTGTAGAGTTAACTCTATATCAATATGGAGAGATATTTTAAATGAAAAATAACAATAAAGACCATAAAGTCATCATCTTCAAAAAAACAAAACATACCTTTATTTCTGATAGATCTTATATAGAAATCAATTTAGGAGAACTATCTGCAGATCCTGGTCTAATAGCTAACATTCCTAAATATGATGATTATTTAAGATCAAATTCTGATAGCACCGGAAATGTGCTATTTTCCTCTTCTTAATTCTAGGTCGTTATTATGTTTAATGGGTTTATTTGATGATTTTGTAGTATTAAGCATCTTGGAGGTAGAATTAGTGGTTACGAGCTATTCGAGGTTAATTTTGAGCAATTATGAGCTAATTTGAGCAACCATGACAGAGCGTTGCAACGAGCGTTGCACAACGCTATAAGGCAGTAGCTACCTATTTCGTGCAAAATAGGGTAGCGTTGTGACACTACATGTAGCGTTGCAATGCTACAAATTGAAGATGGAAGATAGTGCGAAGTAGAGAACGCTACACTCATCTGTGCAGCGTTGCAATGCTGCTGTATATATACATTTCTTCGCTTTAGGTCAGATTCATTCGCCCACCTTCGGCCTCCAGCCGATTTTTCCCTCTCTTCTCTCTTCCACTTTGTATTTTGGGTGTTTTTTTAGTAGCTAATCGAGTAATGCCGGATTGTAGCCTCTCCATCTCCATGGGAAGGTAAGGTTTTGGTTAGTTTAGGGATTCGAAGGAACTCGATGTAATTTTATGAGATTTTGATTTATTGATGTATACGAACTTGTCTATGGGTTTTAATCCGAATTTACATTTATGAATTGCATGATTTTAATTGTTGATTGACGCTCAATGATTTGTTGTGTAATTCTAGTGCTTCATGATTAACTTGTAATATGTGACATATAATTATAAGTTAATCCCAATGGAAGCAATAGGTTAGTTAGGCAAAAAGGACTGCTCCTATCAACCTGGAGAAAAACCATATTGATTGTTTAATTAGACGTTGGAAGTTTAACACTCATCTTAGCGTAATCTCTAGAACTTAATGCAATTTGTTAATTTATATGGAGCGGATTCGTTTTCTGTGCATTTTGATTAATTAGATAATTAGGACCATTTTTTAGGATTCCAATCAATTGGGCTAAGCATAAACAAGAAGTTTAAGTTATAAATTGGTTCAATGATCTAAATTACATTGGGTGAATCCATTCCTCTAAGCTAAGACATCTTGATTAATTGCGTTTCTATCTTTACTTTTATTGCACTTTATTTTATGCAATTTCATTTTTCAATCCACACCCACCTCCCCCCTCCATTTTATCTCTTTAACTGAAAACAAACTTTGATGAACTAATCTTCCGCACTTCCCTAAGGTTCGACTCTGGACTTGCTGCTTGTACTATCAGTTAGTATAATTAGTTCGTTTGGTGATTTATAAATATTATTTGTGCAGTGAGGATTTACGGGCGACAGTAAACTCAACCCTGCCAAATTGGCGTCGTTACCGTGGAAGCTAATTAGTTCCTCTTAGTTAGTTTTTAGTTAAAATTTCTTTTGCTTTGATTTGTTTTCTTTATGTGTCAGTTTTTAGTTAAGGACTGATTCCGGATCTTGAACATAGTGGCCACAGCTTCTCTTTGAAAAAGAGGACTCAGTCATAGTAGGACTATGACTTATGTTCATTAGAGGGATCAGTGGTACTTAAGAAGTTGGATGTAACTGCAGAGGCATAACGGTTATTGGCTTAGCTGTACTTACGAGCGATCTGTGAAGGGTTATCGCACTGTTGATTAGTTGATATGGACACATATTATATCTGTGGTAAGAAGAGTTTAGCTGTAGGTCTTTAGTGGAATGTTTGGCAGTTAACGGATGGTGGATCCCATGACTAAAGAGTTTAGTTAGTTATTCACGTACCATTGGAGCTTCGAGTTACAGGTCCATAAGGTCCCCTTGGTAGCTCAATGGATTCAAGTTGAGAATCAGTTCTTGGTGTTGATTTGAAATGTTTAGATTGACAAGAGGAAGTTCGATTATATATGATATGATTGGTATGGTGTATAAGATACATCAATTGGAGGATTAATGTAAATGAGATTTACATTAAGTATAGAACTATGGTTTATATGTTTCATGAAATGAAATATTAAAACTATAGGTTATAAATATAATATGGTAAGTTGGTTATCATATTTATTTATAATAATATTAATTATTGGATAATTATATCTTTTTCTCTAATAACTAATTTATGGGATGTTATTGATGGTTTCATGGTAACCGTGAGATAAAAGGAAAAATATTTTTCTAAATTTTGTAGTTGTTGAATTGAGATTTTCTATTCTTGAAATTACCCATAGTTGGCTGTCAAATGGCTTAGATTCACTAAACGATAGTTGAAGAGAGATTGAACAATCGTGGAGTGACACTAGTTCACTCAGCTGGCCATTAGCTAAATGATTGTGGAGCTTTTGCTAAACGATCGCATAGCATTTGTTAAACGATTAGGCATTGTCTATATGATAGACCTTTGTCATCTCCCACTTGCTCAATCATTTACACGATTGTTCTTCCTCCGGTCTCATCCTCTAACCAAGTCCATACAGAGCCCACACTTTTAGATTCTCACACCGAGAATACCAAGGTAGCCATTGTGGTGGTGTCGTACTCAACTCGACATAGTCGAGGTTTTTGGAGGTCGTTCATTGTGTTCGTGTTCTTGGAGATCATTGTGTTCATGATTGCGGTGATCGTGTTGTGTGGCGGTCGTTGAATTCGAGCGTTTGTGTGTTGTAGTCTTGGAGATTGTTTGAGCGTTCGTGATCGAGGGAGTTTGAAGATGAGTCTTCAAAGGTATGTATAATTTTATCTCTTGATCTTATAGAAAAGCATGCAATAATTTCGTATGTTGCATGACCAGTTAGTTTCTGTTGTGTACTGTAATTGTTGTCGTTCAAATCGTATGGAATTTGGAAGATCATTCCGCAACTCATGAAATCCTCATATCCGATTTCTTTGAATTGGTATCAGAGCCAGGTTGTTCTGATATTCCAAATTTCACTTCTATTTTGAACTTCTTTTACGGTCGTGGTGGGTTTTCTGCATTGCATTTAATTGTTAATGCATTTGTGGGTGGCATTGATGAATATTTACAGGTTTAATTGCCTCTGTTTAAAGCTTCTTTTAAATTACAAAGTGTCAATTTGTAAGGGCCCCTGTATTTTTTGGCATAATTAACAAGTAATCGAGTCTGTAATTCAAAGAGTTTGAGTTTGTCGAGTCGATCATGATGAAGTTTTGATGCATGGAGATGCGGTTTTCAACGAAGAAGAAGACCAAGAGTTAGTCGTGTCGTGTAGCCTCAGGTAAACGATCGTTGGGATTTGACTAAACGATCGTGTAGATTTTCTATGCGATCGTGTAGTATTTACTAAACGATCGTGCTTTGGCTGCCCAGTCATGCTAAACGATGGGGTAAAGTGTTTGCTCTATCGCATAGTGTCGGCTGCCCGATCGCGTAGACATTAGAGGTAGACGATCGAGTGGGAGCATTTGTTGCTCATCGTGTAATAAAAAACACGCGCACTAAATGATCGTGTAGTTAACATGATCATCGCATAATCACTGACTACACGATCACACGATATGCGATACAAAGGTGGTCGCTAAACGATCGTTTAGACGATCGTGCTTTATCGCATCGTAGTCGTTTAGATGATCGTATAAGGCTTGTATTGTGTTGCGCGCTGCACGATTGCGTACCTCGTGCTTCATCATATAGTAAAAGGTATACAATCGTTTAGCTCTGGAAGCATTGGTAAACGATTGAGTAAAGCATTTACTCTTTCATGTAGACGATCGTTTAGGTTTTGGTACACGATTAATGGAGACGCGGACTTTGACCGGATGGTTCAAGACCCGGTTTGCTTGTTTGAACCAGAGACTCTTTGCGTTTGTAATAGTTAGCTTTTGGTTTTGTGGATTTGAGGCAATTTATCCCAGTTTATCAACATTTGTTTAATATACATGAAATGTATGTGGTTTATATGGCATAGTGTATGATATATAGATTTGAAACCCACCTTAGGTTGTGCAATTATTCATGCATCATATATTATAAGTGTTATAATATTGCATGATGAAATTACAAGAGAGCGTGCACATGCATCATGGAAATATAAGAGTTATATTTATGCATGCAGTAAGCATATTCATGCATCATCTTTATATTATAAGCGTTATAGTATAAAGGTGAATGGAAGCATGTTTTGCTTGGTTCGTTGCTTGTTTGTATAAGTGTTATATAAAAAGTAGCAATGAATGAACAATGCATGGAGCATGACACTTACGCCAATTTGTAAGCGTTACGAATGCCTTGTATGTGTTAACTTTGCATTGTGAATGGTTTTGGTTGTTTATGTTATAAGCGTTATAATAGAAATTAGAACTAAAATCAATAAGAAAGAGTTGCATGCGGACTTAGGGTGAACTCATGTTTTAAAAGGGTTTTAAAATTGGATTGAGATAGATCTAAGTTCAAAGGTTTTAATGTAATTAGTAACCTAGATTAATCTTTTTAAATCGGATTAATGGGATTAAATTGATTGACATAAAAGATTAAAATTGTATTAAATCTATCTATAAAGGACTTTTTGTCTAAGACGGGTTCTGTTTAGGCTAGGGTACTTAAGCTGACAGAAATGGAATACCTCTACCTGGGAACCTACCTGGAAAGGTGAATTAGATAGATTTTCTGCAAGCATGCGACAGTTAGTCAAAGATTCCATTAAAGAGTTTAATGGATGATGATCAAAAGTTGTTTCAACTATCCAAGGTAAAAGTTAAACTTGGGCAAACCTAAAAAGTCACTTAGTTAAAATTCTTAGCTGTGTTTTTTCTAAGTAAACTAAACCCTAAATTATAAAATACTCAGTGGGAGGAAGAAATATATCTGATATGTTAATGATTCCACTCATGTTTCTCCCTGAATGTTCATGCGGGGAGATTCATGCTTGGCCTGGTGGTGCCCTGGGAGCATCCCCCATCGAATGGTGTTTGCATGAGTCAATATCAAGGTGAATAAAGAGAGTGTTTATAGTAAGTGGGTGAAGGGTATGTGTCAACATGTCCTACGGTCTCCGTCATTGGTCCGCACCATGAGATCATTTTGTACTCCCTCGTGGCGCCCTGGGAGCATCCCACTTCAAATGGGTTTTGTGCAATTGGTCAATATCAACGTGAACTCTAGAAATGGATAGGGTCACTTTAGTTTTTGCTTCAATCAAATTTTTTTCCTTCGGATTGGTTGCTTGGGGCGAAACTCTAGGGCCTAAAATGACGGGTCACACTTATAGGAAATTGTTAAGTAAGTCAATGATTTCTTGACCAAATCAATGATGGTTAGTTATTATAGGAGAAAGAGTTGTTCTGGTATTAATGGCTGGTTGAGAATGTCTCAATTCAGAGGAGGGATGAATTGACCACCCTTCGGCGACTTTTTTCCTAAACCTTTGAAGCGTCATTGCGAAACTAGATGTCACATGGGGTTCATGTTAGTTTTGCTAAACCTTATTGGATATTGTATGTTTTTTCAACGGGTATTTACTTAAAACCTAACGTAGGTCAATCTGTTTTTGTTTTCAGCAACATGTTTGTATTTCCGTTTAATGCCTCTAATTTGACCATTTACATACAGTGGAAAGAGTATTGTAAAATGTATTTCATGATAAACGACCTCGAATTTGTTATGGTTGAGGAATGTCCTCAAATCCCGACCCTTGATGCACTGCGAAGTGTTCGTAATGCATATGAGTTTTGGATGAAGGCTAATTCATTGGCCCGACTTCACATATTGGCTAGCATACCTGATGCTTTGGCCAAAAGTGTTAAGAACATGGTCATTGCATGAGAAATCATGGACTTGTAGCAAGATTTGTTTGAACGTCAGTTCTTACCTTTTGAGCACAAAGGGATGGATGACAAAACTGTTGGAGTTGATGCCCTAAAGTCTCATGTCTTGTAGTTTGTAAATAGTTTGTAAGAACACTTGTGATGTATAATATATGATATTTTACTTCACTTCTTGATTTTGCTAAGTTGAATGTTTTATTTGCTTTACCACAAACAAATAAACCTAAAATCACTAGTTATCTTTATGTACCTTAAGTATGTATGTGGTGAAATACAAGTGGATCATGTCTTAAGGGATAACGAAAATGGTCTGTAGTATATGGATATAGGAAGGAAACCTTATCCTGGTAACGCTATGGATGCAATCCGCTTTGTGGAATAGTTATAAGTATTATAACTTGTCATAGATGGTCTGATTCTGATCATTCGTGTAGGGGACATGCGAGCGGGGGCGTCCTATACAAAGAGTTTTATAAGACCTGACCACGAAGTGTTAACGTCTCGTTATATAATACCATTCATGACAGAGACTTCAGTTCACTAGGATGACTATAAGTAACATGACGTCAATCCTGAGTGAGTTGCCATTGAGAGCGGTCCTTTAATTTGCATGGGTGTGAGTGGCCAGGTCCCGACTCAAACTTACCACTTTGGGGATTTGTCTAATTTAGGAGTTGGGAACTCAGCTACACAAGATGGAATTCACTCCTTCCTCGAAGCAGGGGTAAGTAGATAGATAGCTCCCTTAAGGGCTGATTTCAGGGCTTGAATGATGTGGTACCACACACCTTCTCTTGGCCCGAGGGTCATTCACTTATAGTTGGACTATGTTGTATTGTTCATTAGAGGGATCAGTGATACTTATGGAGTGAGATGTAACTATAGGGACAAAATGGTAAATTATCCCAGCTGTACTTACGAGCATCTGTGAAGGGTCATCGTACTCATGATTGGTTATATCTAATAGACATAAAAATATATCTGTGGTAAGAAGAGTTCAGTTGTCGATCTTTAGTGGAATGTCTGGCAGTTAACGGATGGTGGATCTCGTGGCTAAAGAGTTTAGTCAACTATTCACGTATACGTTGGAGCTTCGAGCCATAGGTCCATAAGGTTCGCTTGGTAGCTTGGATAAAGTTAAGAATCAGTTTTTGGGTCAGTTTGAAATGTTCGAGCCATAGGTCCATAACGTCTACTCAATCTTTTGTTCTTTATTGTTAAGGTATGACAGTAATTAGTGATAATGCATATCTGTATGTTAGAATGTATGTGTGGTAATTCTGTCACAACAAAATGGGAAAAATCTGCTTCCGCTCATGTGGGTACTCTTGTTTAAGAGTTCCTTAAAAAACCAGTAGTGTCAGTTCCCAAGTTAAACTCCAAGAAGAGAAAGAAAGTGTTACTAACTCTATTGAAGTTCATCGATGAGAAGTGTTCTCTGAGATTGAACTTGGAGCTTATTTAGGTTCTAATACTGATCCCACTACTCTCCAGAAGAGAAGAATGTCTAAAGACAGTAAATGTGATTTATTGGTCTTGGAGACATGTTTGGTAGAGAATGATGATTCTGCCTGGATCCTTGATTCGGGTGCTACTAACCACGTTATTTCCTCTTACCAAGGATTCAGTTCTTGCCAAATGTTGCCACAGGGAGAGATGACTCTTCGAGTCAGTACTGGTGAGGTTGTTTTAGCTGTTGCTATAGGCAGGCTAAAGTTGTTTTTGGACAAGAAACGTTATTTGTTACTGGATAATGTTTTTGTAGTACCTCATATCAAGAGGAACTTAATCTCAGTTTCTTGTCTCATAGAACAAAGTTATACCGTCTCCTTTTCTGAGAGTAAAGTGTTTACTTTCAAGAATGGTATGGAGCTTAGTTTTGGTTCAATAGAAAGTAACTTATACGTACTAATGCCGTTAGTCATAAAAGCCTTGCTAAATACTGAAATATTCAGTACGGCGACAATAGCTAAAAGATCAAAGGTTTCTCCTAAGGAAAATGCCCATCTTTGACATTTAAGTTAGGCCACATCAACCTCAATAGGATTGAGCAGTTGGTGAAATGTGGACTTCTAAAGAGTTTAGAAGAAAACTCCTTGACAGTGTGTGAATCATGCCTCGGAGGCAAGATGACCAAACGACATTTTACTGGAAACGGTTACAGAGCCAAGGAAGCCTTGAAGCTTATACATTCAGACCTCTGTGGTTCGATGAGTGTTACGGCTCGATGTAGGTATGAATATTTCATCTCTTTCATAGATGATTATTCAAGGTACGGGTATCTCTACTTAATGCAACGTAAGTCTGAAGCCCTTGACAAGTTCAAGAAGTATAAGACTGAAGTTGAAAACTTGTTAGGTAAGAAGATAAAAACACTACGATCTTATCGTGGTGGAGAGTATATGGACCTCTAATTCCAGAATTATATGATAGAACATGGAATTACGTCCCAACTCTCAGCCCCAGGTACAGCTCAGCAGAATGGTGTATCAGAAAGAAGAAATAGAACCTTGTTGGACATGGTTCGGTCTATGATGAGTTATGCTCATCTTTCAGACTCGTTTTGGGGTTTTGCAGTGGGGACCGTATGTTACATTCTGAACAACGTTTCCTCGAAAAGTGTTTCTGAAACACCTTTTGAGTTGTGGAGAGGTCGTAAAGGTAGTTTATGCCACTTCAGGATTTAGGGGTGTCCGACCCATGTGCTTGTGACTAACCCGAAGAAGTTAAAACCACGTTTGAAAGTTTTCCTCTTTGTAGGCTACCCCAAGGAAACGAGCGGTGGATACTTCTATGATCTAAGTGAGAACAAAGTGTTTGTTTCTATAAATGTCATCTTCTTGGAAGCCACATAAGGGATCATAAGCCACGAAGTAAGCTTGTTTTACATGAGATTTCTAATGAAACTGAGACTACTGAGGGTTCAACAAGAGTTGTTGAACAGACTGACAGACCAACAAGAGTTGTTGAGATCGGTACATCTAGTCAACCAGCTCAAGAGTTGAGACTACCTCGACGTAGTGGGAGGGTTATGAACCCACTGGATCGCTACATGGGTTTGACTGAAGCTCAGAACATCATTTCTAATGATGAGGTCAAGGATCCATTGTCTTTTAAGCAAGCAATGGAGGATGTTGACAAGGATGAATGGATTAAAGCCATGAACCAGGAGATGAAGTCTATGTACTTCAATCAAGTCTGGGAGCTTGTGGATCAGTCTGATAGGGTATGACCTATAGGGTGTAAGTGAAGGAACTCTTAAACAAGAGTGCCTATAAGCGGAAACAGATGTTTCCAATTTCATTGTGACAGAATTTTCACACATACATTCTAACATATAGATATGCATTGAAACACTAATTACTGGAATGCCTTAACAAAGATAAATACAAGAAATCGAGAACTTACCTGTTGAAGACTTTCTTCAATAGAACTCGGTCCAACATGAACGAACTCCTCTCCTTCATACTTATCCAGCAAGCAGTCGCCTAGCAGCACCACGGTCGTCTACACGATCAGCAACACACGAATAACAAGCAACCGGGGATAACATCACCACTCAAAGCCTTCAGTATTCTCGGAATGAGACTCCAAAGGGTGGACTTTGATGGAATTGGTAGAGGGGAGGAGGAAAAGTGATCGTGTACTACGAACAAGCAAGTGGGAGAAAAGAGAAAGCTATCATATAGTCGGGTGCTTGATCATTTAGGTCGGGGTGCACGATCGTGTAGTAAACACTAAGCGATTGTCTATCAAAAGGTAAGCGATCGTTTAGTTACGCTCAGCATGCTAAGCAATCGTCTAGTAAACGCAAGCGATCATTTAAGAAATTGCGGGCGATCGTTTAATAACATAGGTGTGTGATCGTTTAGGAGGCGGGCATTATCGTATAGGCTCTCAACACTAAGGTTATCACACCTTGAGCGAATTTTCGGATCTTTATGTTACTCTTGAAAAATGAAAATAATTTTCATTTTATTCTTCAGTTACAAGAACTGAATTGAACTTCCCACTTTCGCATGAATTCGGAGAAAAACTCGGCCAATTATCTCATAACCACCTAATTAAATAATGAATATAATCATATTATATTTTGAACCTATAGTTTGAAATCATATATCTATTATAGTGTTTTCTCCTCTACTTGTATAAACCATATTTATATCCCATTTCCTCCAAAATAATATATTCCATACATTTAGTCAATCATATCATATATAATTAACTAGTTCAATTATATCATATATAATCGAACTCCCTCTTGTCAATTTGAACATTTCAAACTGACCCAAAAACTTATTCTCAACTTTTATCTAATCTACCAAGGGGACCATATGAACCTATGGTTCGGAGCTTCAACGGTACGTGAATAGCTGACTAAACTCTTTAGCCACAAGATCCACCATCCGTTAACTGTCAGACATTCCACTAAAGATCGATAGTTGAACTCTTCTTACCACAGATATATTTCTGTGTCCATTGGATCTAACCAATCATGAGTACAATAACACTTCACAGATGCTCGTAAGTACAGTTGGGCCAATTTATCGTTTTTCCCTTATAGTTATATCTCACTCCTTAAGTACCATTGATCCCTCTAATGAACAAAACAACATAGTCCAACTATGTGTGAACACCTCTCGGGCCAAGAGAAGGTGTGTGGCGCCACATCGTTTAAGCCCTAGAATCAGCCATTAAGGGAGCTATCTATCTACTTACCTCTGCTTTGGGGAAGGAGTGAATTCCATCTTGTATAGTTGAGTTTCCAGCTCCCAAATTAGATGAATCCCCAAAGTGATAGGTTTGAGTTGGCACCCTGGCCACTCGCACCCATGCAAATCAAAGGACCACCCTCAATGGCAGGAGTTCCCAACTCACTCAGGATTGAGGTCATGTTACCTATGGTCATCCTAGTAAGTGAAGTATCTTTCATGAACGGTGTTATATAACGAGACGTTAACACTTCGTGGTCAGGTCTTATACAAACTCTTTGTATAGGACATCCCCGCTTACATGTCTCTTACACGAATGATCAGGATCAGACTATCTATGATAAGTCACAACAGTTGTAACTATTACACAAAGCGGACCACATCCGTAACATTACCAAGATAAGGTTTCCCTCCTATATCCATATACTATAGATCATTTTGATATCACTTAAGACATGATCCACTTGTATGTCACCACATACATGCTCAAGTTACATACAGATAACCGGGGATTTTAGTTTATTGGCAAATAAAACAATCACATGAGCAAAACCAAGAAGTAAAGTAAATATCATATATTATACATCAAAAGCATTTAGACAAACTGTTTACAAACTACAGGACACGAAACTTTAGGGCATCAACCCCAACAATCTCCCACTTGTCCTAAAGCAAAGTGGGGTGTACAAAAACAAGTACAAAACAATAAACTAGGGCATAAAAACCCAGTACAAGAAAATCTCCCACTTGAGTTATCAGTCTAGCCATGGGCGGTTCTGTAGACCCATGCTCTGATTGTGACCTTCAAACACTGTAGCCGTGAGAGCTTACGTAAACAGGTCAGTAACATTGCTCCGAAGCGAGTTGGGATAATTTGTCAATCACTATAATGTTACGTAATGGTAAATTATCCCAGCTGTACTTACGTAAACTTGTCTCTCTTCCTGGTGTTTTTACCTTTGTCTGTGACATCTTTCCTAGCTTGTGACATCATTGTGATTCACCTTTTATTTCAGTGGGTGTCAAAGCAAGTTGTTTTCCTTTTATTGAGTTCTTAATGGAGTCGATCGAAGAAGGTGGATCTACATCTCGACTGCCAGTCCTTGATGGGATAAACTACTCTTATTATAAAGCTCGTATGATTGCTTTTCTTAAGTTCATAGACAAAAGAAATCCTGGAAGGTGGTTCTTAATGGTTGGACACACTCAATAGTGATTGACAAATATGGTGTTGTTACTCAAAAACCAAAGAAGGATTGGACTGAAGAGGAAAACCAAGACTCGCTTGGGAACTCACAAGCATTGAATGCTATCATCAATAGTGTTGATCAAAATATTTTTAGTTAATCAACACATGTGCTGCGTCGAAAGAAGCATGTGAGATTCTTGTCGTGGCTTATAAGGAAATGTCTAAAGTAAAAATGTCAAGGTTTCAGCTTTTGACGGTGAAATTTGGATCTCTTAAAATGCATGATGATGAGAATGTGTCTGAGTTTAATGTTTGTCTCTTTCATATTACAAATGAATCCTTTGCTCTTGGAGAAAATATTTTTGAAGAGAAACTGGTTCGTAAAGTTCTTTGCTCTCTTCCCAAAAGGTTTAATATGAAGGTTATAGGTATAAAAGAAGCGCAAGGTATCAGTACCATGAAAATTGATGAGCTGTTCGACTCTCTTCGAAAGTTTGAAATGACCTTAGGTGACAAAATGAAAAATAAGGTCAAGGGAATTGCTCTCCAATCTTTTGTGTGGATGATGACAACACAATAAGTAAAGCCAAAGATTCTGATGAAAATCTTGCATGATCTATTTCTTTTTTGACAAAGAAGTTTGGCAAGGCCTTTAGATGTTGGAAGCATACCTCTTCTCTAGGCTCTTAAGTTCCTGCACATGTCAAAGACACGAGTAACACCAACATCAATAATGTCCTAAGGCAGGCTAATCGATGAACAAGCAAAATAAGAATGACAAAGGAGGCAGTAGTGGATAAGACACTCGTGAAAGAAACTTCATACGTTGGGAATGTGAAGGGTTTTGACATTTTTAGGAAGAATGTCCTAATTTTCTTAGAAGACAAAAAAAGGGGTTCTCAGCTACCTTCTTTGATGAGAAAGTTGACTCAAGTAGTGAATCAGATGAAGAAGTTCATGCTCTTATAGGGAGCCTCTCCCTTGACTATCTTGAAGACTGTATCACAATCAATTTTGATGATCCTAACTTAAAGCCTATATCTATCTTAACTTCTACCACTTAAGACAAGTTGTATTATGAGGAGAATTATCATATGTGGATTGAAGACTCTAAAGCTTTAGTTGTTCAAAAGTAAAGAATTGAGAAACTTATTGACGATAACTGTCGTCTGCTAAGCACCATTTTAGATCTAGAAAGAGTTACAAGCCACCAAGGGTGACCTTGAAAATAGGGGAAATTGCAACTTTAATGAAAATAAATTGAAAATTCGGCGCGTATTTGTAAGTTTTACCTTTTTGCAAACATGAAAAATGACTTCCACGTGAAAATTTGATTACTATTTGATTTCTATGTGATTGTTATTTGATTTCTATGTGATTGTTACATGATTGTTATGTGATTGCCACACTTGTAATTATAAAAAAATTGAAGTCACAACTTTGGTTTCTTAAAATGTATTTGCCATACAATGCAAGTTCCCTTGAAACTATGTCAAAATTTGTTTGTATGCTCAACTCTGGCACAGTTGATTTGAACAAACTTTTGTCCTCAGGGAAAAAGATTACTAATAAACAAGGTATTGGATTAAAAAATCTGAGAAGCAGGTCTTCAAATGAGGATCTTCTCTCTTTAAAAGATTTATTCCAACCAAAGATACTGTGATGTTTGATCCTTTGTCTAAATCAAGCAAAGGACCATTGGATGTTCGTGATCAATCAGTTAAAAAAATGGTGGATTTGTCATCATTGTGGAAAGGAAGGCCATATTCAACCTTTCTATTACAAATTATTGAGGCGTCAGAATTACTCACCTTGGTGGAATCGTTCCTCGATCTCTTTTCCAGGGAGATATCTTTAGAAGCCCAAATTGGTATGAACAGTCAAACAGAGTTTTGATCTTTCTGATGCCAAATTTCACGTTGCTTTTACTTCTCTTCGGGCTTCATCTAAAGAAGACTAGTATTTCGGTAGTGGTTTCTTGAGACATATGACAGGTGTAAAATTTTTTATTAAGAATATTCAACCTTGTGGTTCTAATCATGTTACCTTTAGAGATGGAGCAACGGGTGAGGTTCTAGGAAAAAGACAGCTTTCCTACCCTGGTCTTCCCCCTTTAGAAAATGTTTTTCTTATTGAAGGATTGACTGCGAACTTAATAAGCATAAGTCAACTATTTGATCATGTCTCTCTGTAAATTTATCCAAAGATAAATGTCGTGTGGTGTCTCCAGATGACAAGACTATATGACAGGTATGTGCTCATCAGATAACTATTATCTTTGGTCTCCTAATGCCAGTACAGATGTTTGTCACATCGTGCGAAGGAATGATGTTGATATTTGGCATAAGCGGTTAAGGCATATAAATCTTTGTTTTATTAGAAGGTTGTTGCTGTTGGGGTTGATGCCTTGAAGTCTCGTGTCCTGTAGTTTGTAAACAGTTTGTACGAACGCTTGTGATGTATAATTTATGATATTTACTTCACTTCTTGATTTTGCTCATTTGGATGTTTTATTTGCTTTACCACAAACCAATAAACTAAAATCACAGGTTGTCTTTATGTAACTTAAGCATGTATGTGGTGACATACAAGTGGATCATGTCTTAAGTGATAACCGAAATGGTCTGTAGTATATGGATATTGAAGGAAACCTTATCCTGATAACGCTATGAATGTGACCCACTTTGTGGAATAGCTACAACTGTTGTGACTTGTCACAGATGGTCTGATCTAGATCATTTGTGTAGGGGACATGCGAGTGGGGGCATCCTATACAAAGAGTTTGTATAAGACCTGACCACGAAGTGTTAATGTCTCGTTATGTAACACCGTTCATGACAGAGACTTCGCTTCACTGGGATGACCATAGGTAACATGACCTTAATCCTGAGTGAGTTGGGAACTCTTGCCATTCAGAACGGTTTATTTGATTTGTATGGGTGCGAGTGACCAGGCCACTGACTCAAACCTACTACTTTGGGGATTCGTCTGATTTGGGAGTTGGGAACTCAGCTACACAAGATGGAATTCACTCCTTCCCTGAAGCAGGGGTAAGTAGATAGATAGTTCCCTTAAGGGCTGATCCCAGAGCTTAAAAGATGTGGTGCCACACACCTTCTTATGGCCCGAGAGATGTTCACACATAGTTAGACTATGTTGTATTGTTCATTAGAGGGATCAAGGGTACTTAAGGAGTGAGATGTAACTACAGGGGTAAAACGGTAAATTGGCCCAGCTGTACTTACGAGCATCTGTGAAGAGTCATCGTACTCATGATTGGTTATATCTAATGGACACATAAATATATTTGTGGTAAGAAGAGTTTAGCTGTCAATCTTTAGTGGAATGTCTGGCAGTTAACGGATGGTGGATCTCATGGCTAAAGAGTTTAGTGAGCTATTCACGTACCGTTGGAGGTTCGAGCCATAGGTCCATAAGATCCTCTTGGTAGCTTGGATACAAGTTGAGAATAAGTTTTTGGGTCAATTTGAAATGTTCAAATTGACAAGATGGAGTTCGAATATATATGATATAATTGGACTGATTAATTGTATATGATGTGATTGACTAAATGTATGAGATACATTAATTTGGAGGAAATTAGATATAAATATGATTTATATGAAGTAGAGGAGAAACACTATAGTTGATATATGATATCAAACTATAGGTTATGAATATAATATGATTATATTTATTATTTTATTAATTGGACGGTTATGAGATAATTGGCCACCGTTTTCTTCGAATTCATATGTTAATGGGAAGTTCAGTTTAGTTCTAGTAACTGAAGAATAAAATGAAAATTGTTTTCATTTTGCACGAGAGACGTATAATTTCTTACGGTGTGATAAGTATTCTATCGCTTAGTGTTTGAGAGCCTATATGATAGCCTACCATTCACTAAACGATCGCACACCCGCACCCGCGTTTTCCTAAACGATCGCCTGCGCTTTCCTAAATGATTGCTTACCGTTTACTAGACGATAGCTTAGCACCTGAGCGTAACTAAACGATCGTATAGACGATCGCTTAGCTTTTACTACATGATCATGTACCACGCACTAAACGATCGAGTACCTCCGACTATAGTCTTTCCATTCTCTCATTGGCTTGATTTTTAAGTACACGATAGCCTTTCCTCCTCCCCTCGACCAATTCCATCAAAGCCCACCCTTTGGATTCTCACTCCAAGAATACTCAGGGCTCCAAGTGGTGGTGTCGTTCCCATTGCCTATTGTTCGTGTGAAGCTGTTCGTGTAGATGACTGAGGTGTTGCTGGGCGATTACTTGTTGAACTAGAAAGAGCGAGAGGAGTTTGTTCACGGAGAGAGCGAGTTTTGTGAAGAAAAATCTTCAACTGGTATGTTCTTTAGTAATTTAGCGTTATCAATGCATATCTGTATGTTTGAATGTATATGTGGAAATTCTGTCACAATGAATTGGAAAGATTCGGTTCTGCTCATAGGTACTCTTGTATAAGAGTTCCTTCAGTTACTGGAGAAGTTTTTAGGGATACCTTCCTTGTCTGGGTACTATGAAGTCATTTGTGGTGACTGTCAAACTGGAAGAAAGGTTAAAACTACTTACAAGAAAGTTCTAAAAACTACTTACAAGAAAGTTCTATCTTGTACTACCAAGTATTGGGGATGATGCCCTAAACTCTCGTTGGGTCCTATAGTTTGTAAATATAGTTTTGAAAAAACTCTTGTGATGTAATAATATATAATATTTTCTTCACTTTTGTCTATGGAACATTGGATGTTTTATTTGCTTTACCACAAACCAATAAACTAAGATCCCTGATTGTCGATTGTAACTTAAGCATGTATGTGGAGACATACAAGTGAATCGTGCCTTAAATAATAACCAAAATGGTCTGTAGTATATGGATATAGGAGGGAAATCTTATCCTGGTAACGCTATGGATGCAACTCCCTTTGTAGAATAGTTACAAGTGTTGTGACTTGCTACAAATGGTCTAATCCTGATCATTTATATGAAGACATGCGAGCGGTGGCATCCTATACAAAAGAGTTTGTATAAGACCGGACCTAGAAGTATTATAGTCTCGTTATATAACGTTGTTCATGACAGAGACTTCACTTCACTAGGATGACCACAGGTAACATGACCTCAATCCTGAATGAGTTGGGAACTTCTACCTTTGAGGGCGGTCCTTTGATTTACATGGGTGCGAGTGGCCAGATTGCCGACTCAAACCTACCACTTTAGGGATTCGTCTGATTTGGGAGTTGGGAATTCAACTATACAAGATGGAATTCACTCCTTCCCCGAAGCAGGGGTAAGTAGATAGATTTCTCCCTTAAGGGATGATTCCGGGGCTTAAATGATGTGGCGCCACACACCTTCTTATGGCCCGAAAGGTGTCCATACATAATAGAACTATGTTATATTGTTCATTAAAGGAATTAGTGGCACTTAAGAAGTTAGATATAACTATAGAGGTAAAACGGTAAATTGGCCCAGCTGTATTTACGAGCATCTGAGATTATATTTATTTTTTTTATTTTAACAATTATGGGATAATTGTGCTGATTTTTTCTCCGTAACTGAATGAGTTAGTGGGAGGTTGCATTCAGTTTTCACAATTAAAAGATAAAATGAAAATTATTTTCATTTTGCAAAGGATCAGACATTCGCTCACTGAATTGTGTATACTGCATATCGCATAGCAAACCGAGAGCATACACGACAGCTCAAAGTTTCTAAACGATCATATACATGTGTGCAGTTTACTAAACGATCACATGAGTTTTACTAAATGATCGTCTAGCTCTTTCTAAATGATCGCGCACCCGAGCGTCTTACTAAATGATTGTCTATACGATCTCGCCCCTTTTACTACACGATCGTCTACCTTTACCTAAACGATCAAGCATCGTCTATACGATAGACACCCAATATCTTCCACTTGCTTGGTTGTGGTAAATGATCATTCTTCCTCCTTCCCTCTACCAAATCCAATAGAGCTCACACCTTCTGGATTCTCACACAGAGAATACCAAGGGTTTGAGTGGTGGTGTCTTCCTTACTGTCGAGTTCATGAGGAGCCCGTTCGTGGGTAGATTACAGCGATTTAGTGGACGACTAGTTTGATCGTTCTCAACAAGAGTGAGAGGTGCAGTCACCAGATAAGAGCAGATTTCTGTGAAGAAGAGTTCTTCAACTGGTATGTATCTTGTTCTCTTGTTGTTTTAAAGTTCAAAGCATGCCTGTAATTTGTAGTTAATGCATAACTTGTATGTTTAATTGTAAATGCGATAATTCTGTCACAATGAGTTTGGAACGATCTTGCTTCCACTCAAAGGTACTCTTTGATAAGAGTTCCTTCACCAAGCGTGTGCTAGAGCTTTTTCACATGGATTTGATGGGTCCATGCAGGTAGAAAGCCTTGGAGGTATACATTATGCCTTTGTTTGTGTTGATTATTTTTCCCACATCACCTAGATGCGGTTTATCCGTGATAAATCCGACACTTTTCAAGTGTGTTAGACACTTTGTTGCCAACTTCAACGGGAACAAGAGTTACAAATTGTAAAAATCAGGTCAGATCATGGAAAGGAGTTTGAGAATTCACAGTTTGAAATTTTCTGCAATACAGAACGCATTCAACATGAATTTTCCTTCCCTATAATTCCTTAGCAAAATGGAGTTGTGGAAAGAAAGAATAGAACACTTCAAGAAATGGCAAGAACTATGTTACATGCAAAGAACATGCCTCTACACTTTCTGGCTGAAGCCTTAAATACAGCGTGTCATATCCAAAATCGTATCTTTATTCGTCCTGGCATCATGAGCACGAATTATGAAATTTGGAAAGGGCGCAAACCAAATGTCAAGTATTTCCATGTGTTTTGAAGTGTGTGTTATATCCTTGTTGATAGGGATTCTAGAAAAAAATGGGATGCAAAGTCAGAAGAAGGCATTTTTCTTGAGTATTCCTCCAACAGTCGTGCATATCATGTGTTTAATAAACACACGTGGAGTGTGATGGAATCCATAAATGTGATTATTAATGATTTACAGAATTCAAAGTATTCTCGTGATAAAGATGAAGATCAATTTGTAGTTCTTTTATTGACTTATCTCTAAATTGTATATGAGAAAATACTCAATAGTATGACAAACCAATTTTTTGATCAGTTGATTTTTTCTTATCCGTTATAAAAACTAAAATTATTTCAAAAATTAATTTTAGACTTTCAATTCATCATCATCATTTGAGGATATCCTTGGAATCATTAATTGAGATCCATTTAATTATCAAAAACATAAAAAATGAATAATTTAGAACTTTCTTAGTTGAACACAAGTTCCAGAGTTGAGAGATTGAATCATCATCAAATTTGAAATGTTAATTGACATGTTATTATCAATTAAACTATGATTGAACCAACAAGGTTAGACATTTATAATACAATTTAAAAAATTATATTTTTCTTTTTAAAGAGAGTTGTGTCATAATTATGAGTTAAAAAAAAAAAAAAATTAAACCTTTGAGCTTAAGAAAGCTTTTAATGTTTAAATTGTTGAATTATTCCTAAATTGAGCACCTTACTTATAAATTATCAAAAACCATTTAATTTTAAAAGATAGAAAACAAATCATATAGCTTTACTTATTAATAGGGTTGAATGAGACTTAAATCAATGAATTGAATCAAACAACCTCCATAATGAGTAGGTTCAATTATATTAGGGTTAAACCTACTTGAATTGTAATGAATTTAATGGGATCAATATTTTCCCATTTACTATGTAACCTTATTTTTAGTCTTTTAGAGAAACTTTACTATAATTATTTATCGGGTCTTTTTAAGTATAATTTTTTTAAAAAAATATTTACATTTTATAGCAAAAAATTCTAAAAAGTATAAAACACCTTTTGAATTTTTTGCTATAAAGTGTAAATATTTTTTGGAATTTTTTAATTTATAAGAATTTATCATTATTTTTATTACATAATTTATTATTTTCAAAAGGAAAAAAAGTGTTCCTCAACTCATTATTAAGAGGTAAGCATATGAGGAAAGGTTTTGATTTTTTAGGAAAATTATTTTAAGTGACAAAACTGTTAAAAATATTTATAAATAATAGAAAATATCAATCTATTTGTGATAGACTGCGATAAATAGTGATAGACTATCTGTATCTATCTATGTCATGATAGATAAAAAAATAGTCTATCGCACTCTGTCGTAGATAGATAGTGAATTTTTGCTACATTTGTAAATATTTTGATTTATTTTTCTATATTGATTTTATAAGGTAGTCAGATAAAACATCATTGTTAAATTAGTCGCCTCCCTTTGTTAATTAATTTTCATTTATAATCTAAATAACAATAGTTGGTTTAGTTTTAATTGTCAGAACTAATTGATTCTTCAATAGTAATTATTCGTTGAAACTCCTAAACCTAAATTGAGAAATTCAGTTGAGTCTACTAGAAATCGAACAGAACAGTACCAAACTAAACCAATTCAAATTGCAATCACTACCTCCGATCAGCAAATACGAGATCGGTCGGTGAAAGTTGAGATTCCCAAAAGCAGCGTTACATTAAACAAACAACAAATTAAGAGAAAAAGAAAGTGGAGAATTATCAGAACAGATTATTCGTTTTGTGTGGATTGAAGTTTGGATTGAATAATTAGGCCAAAGGAAACAGCAAGTGCGCATTAACCCACCTCCCGAATGCGTTACTTTTTTAAGAGCTTCAACCAATATTCTGACCCAAATTCTACATTTCATAATATGAAATTTCCAAGTTTCCACATTTTTCTTCGGGGTATTAAAATAGCAACAAAAATCCTTTCCCTTTTTCCCTATAAGCTTCATTTCATTCAATTCGGACTTTGTACAACTTTTGATTTCTCCCTGCTCCCGCTTTCAACTTCACCCTCGTTTCTTCCCCTCTACAAGTTTCCTGTTTCATTCGTGGGGAAGACGAGTCAACCGATTTCTGTAAGTTTGTTCCGATATTGAAGTTCTGGGTTCTTTATGTTTCGCCTATTTTTGCTGATGCTCATGACTTTTCTTTCACATTCTTCAGAAGTGCCGCCATGCCATAGTTTATCGCCTATGAATTTTCTGTAATCGTGAAGTTGATCGTCTTTCTTCTGTGGAATTGCTGAGTTTCTGAGCCTGATGATTCACAGGTGATTTTGTCTATTATTTCTGTTTCAGCCTTAATTTGGAATCAGGAACGTCTCTTTGTCCTTTTGGGTGTTGAGATATTGTGATGTCTTAGCAAGGAAGAAGGATATTAGGAAGTTTGGGAAGCTTTACTTTTGAACAATGGGAACTTCTGGAGCTTATGTTACTCTTTCTTGCTATAAGATGTGGAATATTGGAAGAGAAAGTACCTTTATAGGGAAAGGGACAAATTGGGGCATTGGATTTGTAGCCAGAACGTAGTATCTGAAGTTATTGGTATGCTGCATGTATAAATTCATAAGTTTGCACCATGCACAAGGTGCACAAGGAATTTTTTTCTTAGTTAATACCTAAACTAGAATGATTAGAAGAATTAGGGAGAGAACACCATGAAAAAAGGTCTGGAATTTCACAAGGTTGGCCACTTCTTCCATGTCTTTTTTCTTGCCATTGGATATTTGGGAGGTCCTCTAGTTTTAATCCAGCCATTGGTGTGTTTTTTGCATCTATCCAAAGAGTCATCCGGTTCCTTCTTAAACTATGCCACACAAAAGTTGGGACTTATTTTCTTTTGCCTTTTGTTCATAAATTCAACATATATGAACTTGCTTCAGAAGAATTCCCATCATCTCCTACTAGAATGACTATGAAAGAACAAATACTTCATGACTCTGCTTCTTGACCATGAAAAAAACATGAGATTGCAAGAGTCTTATGAAATAACAGATTAGAGATTGACTTAAGCAATACTAGTAGTTAGCTGTGTTCTATTTCAGAAGAATTGCTTTGTTTCTGTTCAATCTTGCGCTTCTTTTGTTCTTCACGTTCAGCATTTATTTGGGGTTCTAGGTTCATCCTTTCTGTCTAAGTGATTTTATTGTCCCTCCCCTATAGTCAGTCATGTAGTATTACATAAAATTAAAAGTTGATATCCATTTAAGCCTAATTTTTCTTGTTGGCTTCCATGCATGTAATAGTTGTAGATGAAGCATTTTGGAAAGAAACCATTTACAATCTGAATGACACCGCTACAACGTTAGCGGTGGGGAAAAGAGTGTCGGAATAGTCATATTGAATAACAGATCAGAGATTGACTGCAGCAAAAGGAGAAGTAATTAACAGGTTTTCTTTTCGCAATAGTTACTTCTATTCAATATTGCATTTCTTTTGTTCTTCATATTCAGCGTTTCTCTGGAATTGAGATTTATTCATTCTTTCTGTCTCAAGTAATTTTATTATTTTTCCCCTTTAAATATATGGTAATGTATAAAATTAAAGTTAGATCCATATTTATCATTATTTTTGCTTTTTGGCTCTCATGTAGGTAGTAAGTAGAGATGAAGCATTTTGAGAATGGTGAATCTGACTTGGAAGAGGGTAAAATGGGAAAGGACAGAGACAAAACATTACGCAATAACAGGGTATTTAGATTACATAACCAGGCCTTATTGTCTGGCCTTGCATACTGCATTTCTTCGTGCAGCATGATACTAGTAAACAAATTTGTGCTTTCCAGTTATGATTTCAATGCTGGGATATCATTGATGGTCTATCAGGTCATTTCTCATCATTGAAAATATGTTAATAAGTTAACATTTATTCTTCCCTTCTAGTGGCTTAATATTCTTTAATGTTTACCATAATTTCTGATGGATAATTGGAAGACTAACAAGTAGTTGCTCTGTTTATTGATGCAGAATTTTGTATCAGTGAGTATTGTAACCATAATGAATTTTATGGGCATAATATCCACAGAACCACTAACTTGGAGACTGGTTAAAGTGTGGCTGCCTGTTAATGTTATCTTTGTTGGGATGCTCATTACGAGTATCTTCAGGTATGGTCTCTCTTTTCCTTATTGTTTACAGAATGTAAATATGTGTTTACTGAAAAGAAGTTTTGAAGATTTCAGACTTACATTTTTTTCTGGTCTTTATTGAAAACATGCACATAATTTTTGATCAATCAGCACATGCATAATTGTTATTTTCTACCTAAGCTTCTTCTTGATGAACATTGGTGCACAAAATCATCCCGTGTGCCCCAAAGGTTAACAAATGGATTCAATAATGCCTGTCATCCACAAAGCTAACAAGCACAGGATTTCCCTGTAGACGTCAGTTTAGCCAAACTTTTTTGAGTTTTATGTACCATATCATAGTGCAGAAAAAAGTTTTCTGCCTTTGAGTCAAGTCCAAGATCTTAACAAGATGGTACATTCTTTTTACACTAATTTGGCTGCTGAAGTTTAATTTGAATCTTCTGCTATTATGCAAACCAATTTTTCTAAAATGAATCAATTATGCAAAAGAAGTCATACACCCATTTTCTCGTCTACCAATGTGGTTCCACTTTTGTCTATCATACAGTCTCATTTTTGTGTTCGGTGCATTGTGAATGCCATACATAATCATTGTTCACCAACATCTTGAATTCGTATTGTGTTTTCCTCTATGGGTCTATTTTTTGGGTCTGGGTCCGTTATATTTCTGTCTGTAACTTATCTGTAGGTTTGTGTTTCATGTACTTTCTTAAACAATGTTTACTTCTCCTGCAGTTTGAAATACATTAATGTTGCTATGGTCACAGTTCTGAAGAATGTTACCAATGTAATAACTGCAGTTGGTGAAATGTATCTATTCGGCAAGCATCATGACAACAGGGTCTGGGCTGCACTGTTCCTCATGGTATAGTATTTTTTGAGTATTGTTATAAGGACTAGTTGCAAAAAGCATAGTTTATGCTATTTTGTTCCATGCAATGGCTACGGAAAAGAAAAAAACAAAAACAAAAGCATCCGATAGGGAATGGCAGGAAACAATTATGTTGTGTAAAAATAGGACATGACATGTAGAAACCAGTTCAATCAAATATTTTCACTTTGATTTTTTTCCAATTATATTTGGAAGATTTTAAACTAATCAAGATTTGAGACTCATCATGGATTGGGACCATGTTTGACATTGACCTACTCAAATAAAGTGTGCATCCTTCCTAGCTAATTAAAGAATGTAAGGAGTCATTTACTTAATTCTTTATATATATCATGGTTTATTTAAGATCCCATCCAATTGGGTTTGATAAGATTGTATAGAGGATTCAATTTTGAAATTTCATTTTAGTAAGCTCTACAATTAGACCAACCAGCTGACTCCAAATATTTGATTTGCACTGCATAAAACTTATATGATTAAATGCTTATGGTGCCTGTAACCCTTCGTTAATCATCACCCATAAAGTGAATTTCCCTCTGCACAAAGGATGTGCAAAGGCATCAAAGTATGGATATGTCACAAGAATGCATGGCTTTCATATGTAAGATTGAGTGCAACTTTGGTTTTGTTGTTTTGTTTTGCGACACGAGGTTAGAATTTTAGCAGTTCTAGAGTGGTATCTTGCTGATGGCTTGGACTCCCACAGAAGGGGGCCTTCAATTTATCAACCTGATGATAATTTAGTTAGATTTTAGGGGTTCAATCATTTAATCACTTTTCCATTTCAGATGTTTCCTCCATTTGTAGCCTAAACCTATTTTCCATGGTGATCATGAATTCTAAAATGAGTAATTGAAATCCAATGCGTCGTGCAGATAATCTCAGCAATTACTGGGGGGCTTACTGATTTATCTTTTCATGCGGTTGGGTATGCCTGGCAAATTATCAACTGCTTCTTGACTGCATCGTATTCTGTAAGTACATATCTTTAAGGCTTTTATATTTTGTTTATTCTTATGCTTCCATTTCATGGTTTGATTTGTTTCATACCCTTTCTACCACCTGAATGATTATGATGTTTTCTATCATTTCCTTTTAATTCTACTCTCGTATCTTTTCTATCATTTCCTTTTAGTAGTTCCGTTGAGTAAGTGACGGGGTTCGTTGCTTTCTCAAAAATGAATTGGTTCTGTTTGCATCCAAATAATTCAAAGTTCAATGTTCAAATTGAGAAAAGGATAGCTGAGAGTTGGAAGGAGGTCATTGTGGATATATCAATCTAGATTTATTTATTATTCCACTTTGGGCAATTGATCTTAGTTGTCTTAAATGTGCAGTTAGTTTTTCATAGTTTATTAGCTTTCACAAAACAGGTGATGTACAATTTTTGTGCAGCTGACTCTACGGAGGGTAATGGACACAGCAAAGCAGCTAACCAGATCTGGAAATTTGAATGAGTTCTCAATGGTCCTCCTAAATAACACTCTTTCTCTACCTCTTGGGATATTTCTTGTTTTTGTGTTTAACGAGATTGATTATCTCTCAAGAACGTAAGTATCTTTTATCTGCATTTCTCTTTCTGCCTGTAACGTTCGCGTTCCTACATTTCTAATATCCAATTTATATTTTCTTAAGATTTATGTCTCTTTAGCCAATTAATTTTGAGAAAATAGGAGAAACTAATCAAAGCCTTCAATCACCAACTTTGGTTTTTCCATGTTGGTTTTTTTTAGATAACTAAAGTATCAGGTCCTCTTTTCCATTATGCTCAAGGTTTGTCTCACTAAATTCTTATTGCCTACTTCAAGGCTTGATCTAAGAGACCTTAACATTATTAAGTTTTCTAATTAGACATTGAACCTTGAGCTTGGACTGTAGAGAGAAATTATTGAAGTTCCCATGGAGGAAAGTTATGACTTGAAGTGATGTACTATTGACTTGGAAAGCCTTTCTCTTGTCATTTGTGTGCGTTTTGACCTGCATAAATGTGAACTTGATGAGTGTTGAATACTTGGCAGACCGCTTTTGAGATTGCCGATGTTCTGGCTGGTGATTACATTCAGTGGTGTTTTGGGTCTAGGAATTAGTTTCACCTCCATGTGGTTTCTCCATCAAACTGGGGCAACAACCTACAGGTAAAATGAGGAAAAGAAAGTATAATGCTCATGCTATTTATGTGACTCTTGTATGAACTTGGATATTAGACTAATGACAAGGCACAATAAATATACTTTACATGGAATGAAGAGCATTAATTTGTGCAGCATTTTGAACTAAGAATCTCATACTTTGTGCTTTGATACCATACTAAATCGCCATCTTAGAAAAAGCTGATAATTAGTTGGATTTCAATCTTGGCTTCTAACTTTTCTACACCATGACATCCTCTGTTCTGAATTGCCTTTTTTAAAATCTGTTTACATGGAGAACGGTGGTGAAACAAATTCTTGCAAAATTACTGATGTAGTCTCTCCTTGATTCTAACTTTATTTCGTGTGTGTTGGAGACTTCATTGCTGATTGTCCACCATTAATTACTTGTTTCCTGACAAAATTTTCCTTTTTTTCACCTTATATTTCCATAAATAGCATGCCTGTATGAACTTGCTAGATTTAAAATATATTATTGCTTTTATAATACTCCAGTTCAGGTTTTTGGTATGAGAGTTAAATATGCTCATCTGATCTTCTGCAATATAACTTGCAGCCTAGTGGGTTCACTAAACAAGATCCCTCTCTCTATTGCTGGTATCCTCCTTTTCAAGGTCCCTACAAGTGTGGAGAACTCGGCGAGTATATTTTTCGGTGAGTTTTACCTACCTAATTCCGATGTCGTATTTTCTTGGTAGCTATATGTCTGGGAACCACATGCTTGATTGGTATATGCAAAACCACTAAAAGGAAATGGAAATTTGCAGGGCTTTTGGCTGGTGTGTTTTTTGCAAGAGCCAAAATTCGAGAGAGAAGTTAATCCTCATAAGTGACAATCGAAAAAGGACTTTTCCTCGACCTTGTTTCGTATCGAACTACTGCTTGCTGAAGCTGGTTTGCAGTTGACTGTAATTTGAAATAGAAAATGGAGCCATTTCTCATTGCTGCAGTTCATTTTTTTTTGTTGGCTGAGGTGGTTTTCAGCTTTGTAATTGGGATGAGGCTGAAGAGAATTTTGTTGAAATCCAATTTTGAGTTGGCTCTGTTTGTTGTAATGAAGGAAAGACAATGCAAGCTCATTGATTGTTGAAGTAAAGGATGTTACTGTTCTCTGTCGTTTTTAATAGTTGTAATTATGGGACATTCTGGATTTGTAAATTTGTCTAAATAATTAAAAAAAAAAAAAGTTTAAACCCTTTTCATGTGGGAGAATTTAATTTTTTCATAAGATTATAGGACACTTCGCAATTTCCCAAACGCTGAAATTCATTTTTACTCGTGAGTCGGATTAATTACATAATTAATATGTTCTCAAAATTAATTATAAATTTGCCTACGAACCAACCAACAAGAAAAATCAAGCCAAAACAATTAAAAAAGAAATAATGCTATAGAAATGTTTAAACTTAATTATCAAAATACTTGAATCTAGCCTCAAATTAAGTCCGTAATAAGAAAAACATAACTAGAAAAGCATCAGCATATGGAGTAAGTCTATAAGAGCTTGTTTGTCTTATGAATTTTGAGATGAGCATCTTGTTTGTTTCATAGATTCACTTTTCAAAATCAATGATATTATTACAACATAACTCATCCAATACACACCTGAGATGAAAAGAAAAAGAATATAATATAATATGATTATCACTATTTTAATTAATTATTAAATATTAATATTAATAATTTTTTATTCTTAATTTAATTATTTATTATCCATATTTTAACAAATTTATACTTTTTTAACTATTTTTATTAATTAAGTTATGTAGTTATTTGATGTTCTTAATAATAGCACCAAATCAGAAGCATCATGACCGAAACCATATATGCAGCCCAAAACCTAGTATCACAAAAGTAGACAAAAGGTTGTGACAAGGACAACAAGCAGAAAAGTTGAGATGAGCAGAAAAGTTGACAAAAGGCTGTGACAAGGATAACAAGCAGAAAAGGACAACAAGTAGCAACTTCTCCCACTGGTCGAGATGAGCAAACAATCCCCAGAAATTAGTTAGCCTGTTTACCTTTCTTTGCTCTCTTCTCGGTAAGATATTGAGGGCAGTTTCTCCTCCAGTGCCATTCTTCGTTGCAGTAGAAACATTTTCCTTTCTCTGCAGCGTTCTCTTTGCCTTTCTTTCTAGCAGACTTCTTCTTCCCTTTCCCTTTGCCTTTCTTCCCAGGAATACTCTTACTCTTCGAAGAGGAGACAACATCAGGCTTGGAGGACATTTCTCTCTTCTCGACAGTAGTAACATTTACTTCTGAGTCCAGACCCTTTGTTCACAATATTGTCTGGTAAGCCTGTAGCTCATTCAGTAGAGTAGTCAAGCTATATTCAATTTTATTCATCAATACATTCGTACAGAATTGCAGAAAACTCTTCGGAAGAGATTCTAGAATAAAACCAACTTGACTTCTCTCATCCATGACAGCACCGTTTACTTCTGTCACATTAAAGTGGACCATCACGTCCAAGACATGTTCACGAACATTGGTCCCTTCTTTCATGCGACTGTTGTAAATGTACTTAATGGCATTATCATTAGCCCTGACCCATCTGTCATACCCATCCCGAACATTTTGATTTATGTTAGAGCTAGGAATGGGAGGACAATCCTTTGTTAAGACAACCCGTAAATCGTCTATCACAAGTATCATGTTCAAATTTGATTTCCAAGTCACGTAGTTATCCCCAATAAGTTTATCTGATGCCAACAATTGTATTATTGAACTCGACATTACGAAATTATAAATAGATTTTATAATTGAATTTCTTTTAAATTCAATCAAGTTTCAGCAATTTTAATAATGTACCCAAGATTATTCTTTTGCAACGATACTACATCAAGACATTCTTGACTAAATACTATCTCTAGAATAACTCAAAATGATAGTTATTAACACTTAATAATTCTGTAAGTGTAACCCTCCGTTTTCAGACGTCAGACGGCCCCAACTATGCTACCAAAGTGGAGAGTCAAGGTTGGGAATGGACCTAAGAAATCCTATCCATTTCTGGAGATTGAGTTGTTCTAAATCCTATGTTACAACCCTTCGAGGGGATAGCCGTCGTTAAACGACTAGCAAAGGGCCGCTTAAAGCTAACCAAGAGACACAACATAGGAATCTCACGGTCCAAACTAACGAAGGAGACCGCAGGATATGTTGACACATTTTCTTCACCCACTTACTATGTACTACTTGCCCCGTTCACCTTGGTATTGACTCATATATCCACTTTCTGAATGGAAGTCACTTCCAGGATGACACGAAGCATCATATGAATCTCACGGTATGAACTATGTGGAGATGTGGCAGTTGAAATCGTAAACTTGATTTCTGTTCGAACAACTTCCCCTTAATCACCAAAATCTAGATTTAACCTAAAAAAATACTTTTCGAATGGATGTCACTTTCAGGGTGACACAAAGTACTGCTTAAATCCAGACTGTGAACTCTTAGAGACATGAGAGTTAAAAATAACGTATCGTATATGTTATTAATCTCCTACTAAAGTTTTCTAATAACTCTATCATATAGAAGTTATTGACTACCATTGAAGTGTTCTAATTTTTGGGTAAATATATACTTAGGTTCTTTTTTCGGCTAATAAAAACAACTCTAAGTCTATGTGGTTTATCCAAGTATAACACTTATAAATGGACTTAAACCTACGATGTCTAGGTGATAAAACCCTTTTATTACCTCACATCGCTCATGTATACTCATAAAATTGGTTACCAACGCTCAATAATTCGGCCATAATCCCCAGGTAGGAGGTATTCCGTAGACCATCAACTTAAATTCCCTCAGCCTTTGACAAGATTATTTACCAATTGAGTTTGTAACCTTAGTTTTACAAGTTTAACGACCTATATTAACTATTAAAACAAGTGGTTAGCCTACGTGAGCATGCAACTGTTCTTTGTTATGAATTTTAAATGTCTAACCTAATTTTATAACAACTTATAAAACTTTAGACATGCTAAACATCCACAACAATATAAAGGCATTCAATATTTAATATAACACTTATATTAAATACAACAAACCCTAACATGCATACTATATATTATAACAACTTATAACATACTTTCAATGCATGTTGCATGCTTCCTATGGTGGGATTTTAAATCTACATGACATACTATATGCACATACAAGATTTATTTAATTAAATACAGACTGATATGTTTTTAGTTTTGGCAAAAACAAGCAAGCAAAATTCTAACCATTACAAAAATAGCTTTAAAACCGCTCGAACCACTCCAAACTGCTTGAACGGACCAGCAGAGTCTGAACCGAACCAACAGAGTCTGAACTGGACTAGCCACAAACCATTTGAAGCTGAACTGAACCGAACCTCAAGAGAACCGGTTGAACCAGCTGCTTTCGCTCTCGCTTAAAATCTCGCTAAGGCTGATCATTTAGTGTTTGCTTGATTGCTTAGTATTTGCGTGATCGTTTAGTAGCTAATGCATAGTGCCCGATGAAGGCATACGATCGTGTAGTGTCTGCCTTCAATCGCATAGTGTTATCGTCTAGTGTCGAAGAATGCTACATGATCGCTTTGTGTCTAATACTATCGCGCAACTCCATCGTTTAGCACAGACATTTACTACACGATCACTTAGCGCCATCATCTAGCGACTCATCTTGATCGTTTAGCATGCACACAAAGGTAAGTGATCGCTTAGTTCTATCGCATAGCTCTTGACGCAACGCTCAGTTGCTGCATAGAGGTAAACGATCGTGTAGCGCTATTGCTTAGCTCTTTAACGCATCGCTCAAATACCGCATAGAGGTAAACGATCGCTTAATGCTATCGCATGGCATCTCAACGCATCGCTTGGCTGCTGATCAAAGGTAAACGATCGTTTAGTGCTATCGCATAGCTCTCAACGCATTGCTTAGCTCTCACGCGAAGCTACATGATCGTGTAGTGCCATCACATAGTAATACAACATATTGCTTAGCTCTTGCAGGTACACGATTGTCTAGCGCACAATACCTCAACGATCAATGCCCAAAGCTACACGATCATTTAGCTTTTCTACGCATCGCTTAGATACCACATAGAGGTAAACGATCGCTTAGTGCTATCGCATAGCATCTCAACGCATCGCTTAGCTCCCACCCGAAGCTACACAATCGTGTAGTGCCATCACATAGCAATACAACACATCGCTTAGCGTCCGCAAGTACACGATCGTCTAGCGCACAAGACTATAGCGATCAATGCTCGAAGCTACACGATATTTTAGCTTTTCTTCACATCGTCTAATGCATGAAGCTAAACGATCGTTTAGCTACTGAAGCTCAACGAAGATATGAACAGAGGCTGATTTTCTGCAATCTGTAACTCGGTCTCTTTTCTTGTTTCTTCGAATTACAGCCTAATTTTAACTCTAATGACTCCAAATAAATTACAGACTCTTGGGAAGACATATAAACTCATTAAACAAGAGCCAATTACAAATTTAAACGAGAAATTAAAGGCCAAAACTAAAAAAAACTATATTAGTACAGCAGTTTCATATTTCTCATATAAAACACCCATCAAACCAAAATTAAACCGAAGTGAATGCTTATATGATACTCTGATACCAATTGCTTGATGATAGTAGCATGTGGCGGAAGCGACGAGGATCGATAAGCACTCTAATTGATTAATTTTAGTAGAAACGAAAGCATGCTCAAGCAGAATTTAATGAGTTTCAAGGCATACCTTTGAAGAACCATTGAAATTTCGATTTTCAGCTGCTAATTCTTCCAAATCTTTATGCAGACCACCACAAGATATTCCCTACTATTATTTGATGCTTTAGATTGAGTTGTGGGACTCAAAATAAGTTGGAATCAAAGGGAATTTGGAGAATGCTCACAGCAGCAATCCAATGAAGAACACCTTCTTCACACGAATTTTTAACTAAAATTCTACCGGTTAAAATACTTCAACTTCACTCCAATCTCTTCAATATTGAAGACTATCATGCAAAGAGATTTGTTGCATGGGATGCAGCTCATGCTTGGAGCAAATGATGCTTGAAGATGGTGGGTTGTTTGTGAGCAACTTGAAGATGAAGTTGAAAAGTCCAATTTTTCCTTTTGTGTATTTTCTATTTCCACAATCCAAAATTGATTTTAAAATCAGTTTTGATTTAAAAAATTTATTAATTTTACAAATTAATTTCATATGTTAATTTTCTAATAAAATTAATAAATAACTATTTAAACAATTTAAATAATTCTAATTAATTTAATATCCAATATTAAATTAATTTTACACAAATCCATCTTCATATATTTAAATCATATTTAAATATAAATTCTCCAATTCCATTTGTTTTTAATTTCAACGTTTCAAATTAACTTGTCTCACTACTCTAGAGCTATTCCATTTTCGAGCTAGTAGGGGGACCTCGTGGACCTACAGATCATGAGCTTCAATGATCCGAGATTAATTGACTAAATTCATTAGACCAATCTAACCCCCATTTGTTAACTAATGGGTCACTCCACTAAAGCCCATAGTTGAACTCCCCTCACTGTAGATATATTATGTCCACTCAATATAACCATAATTAGTAAGTCAACCCTTCACAGGTTGTTCGTAATAACGGCTGAGCCTTTGTTTTATCCTCGAAATTATCTCTTGTTCCTTAAGTCCTACTAATCCCCTAATAAACAATTGTTTTGTGATCCAATCAACAAAATCAAGTCCCTCTCGGGCCAATGAGAGGGTGAGGCCCCTTGTTCAAGACCTAGAATCAGCACTTAAGGGAACAACCTTTCTACTATCCCTAAAAGCGGGTAGGAGTGAATTTCGTCTTGGACCCTATATCCCCAGCTATCTATCTAGTCTTACCCCTGAAATGGGAGGTTATTGAGCCGGTGCTGTTGAGCCAACCCTCACTTATGCAAATCTAAGGATAATTCCAAATAAACAGGAGTTCATCGTTAGCTCAAGATTAAGGTCAAGTTACCTAGGCCATCGCTTTGAAATAGTCAGTCTTAAACAATGAACAACGTTATAAAGTAAGAGTGACTAATTTCGTGGTCTGATCTTGTACAAACCCTTTTGCACAAGGACACCCCCACTCCTTATGTCCCAACATGAACGAATTAGGAGCACTTCGTTTGTAGCACTTTATAGCTCTTTGTAACAACTACAGAGCAGACCACATCCAATAGTGTTACCAGAATAAGGTACCCAACCTTATTCATAGACTATAGATCATTTTGACTATTTACTCGAACCTGATCCACTTTTATGTCTCCACATAAAGTTCAAATACTCATCCAATAGTCAAGGGACTTTCAGGTTTATTGGATTTCTATCAAGCAAAACATCTATTCAATAACACCTTATTGAATTTTCAGAATAAGTTCTATTGTTTACAAACCATAAGTTTTAGGACATAAAACCCAACACTAATTATATTGTGTGTGAGATGTTGTTAGAGTTAGAGTTCAAAACCAATAGTTAATCTACTATATTCTAAATCATCTTCACTATGTAAAGATTCAAGTCATAAGACACCTTTCCTTACGCACAGTACTGTATAGGCTGATATTGCTCGATGAAAAAAAAGTGTTTTTTTGTATTCTGAAAAATTTTCAAGTGGGGATTGTTGGTGAAAAACTTAAAATAATAAAAAATAAACTTTTGAGAATCCCACATTGCTAAGATTACAACTAAGAACCTCCTTTATATATCCCCTCCTTTAGTTGTGGATTTGAGCCCTAAGAGGAACCCATGTTTTAGAGGGGTGAGATAGGCATAGATGGGTTTGGTGGACATCCCATACGTGTGCAATGTCGTCGTCTGTCCGGTCGGACAGGCGTGGCGTGGCATGGTGCACGTGTCTATGTGAATTTGTTTTTTAAAAAATGATAATAAATAATAATTATTTATTTATTTATTTTTTTACTATTATTTAAAAATAAAGAAAATTTCTTTAGTCTTCAATCTTCTATCGTGCTTCTCTCACGCACGTTCGGTGGCTGTGCGCGTTATTCTCCCCATCAGTTTTGTGCAACCGTTGGCCTTCATGGTCTATAAATACAGTCGAATTCCTTTACTCTACACACAACAATTTCCTCTCTTCTATATTTACTCCTTTTTCTTACAAACTTCCCTCTATTTTTTCTCTAATTTTACGTTTCCGAGCAATTTATATCTTGATGGGTGTGAGTATTCTGATCGAATCAGTACAACTCCAATCGAGATAGATTTGATTTTCCTGGGCTATTTTATCCTTGTTATGACATGGCCATAGTTGAAAGCTTGCACAAGGAGCAGAGCCGCGAAACGTCTTAAAGAGAGTGAGCTCCGTGACACAATTTGTAACTAGTTTTTGTTTTGCATGTTAATTTTTTATGTCAAACGTCATTCGTTCACAACTGTTTTTTGTCCATTGAAGGTAGCTGTTCCAACAATCTTTTTTGTGGCTGCTCTTTTATAGCTTCAATTGCTTGCTTTGTCGGTGATGCTAGCGATCACCTGGGGGTGTTGGAGGTGCTTCAGGGTGTGTGCCAATTGCTGGTGGTGTCACTAGTGCTGCGAGATTGTTTTTTATCTAATATATATATATATATATCTTTGTTGCATTGATAAAGATTTTGAATAATAAGACTGAATATGAAGCATCATGATAGGTGTTTCAAGGTGTGTGGCAGTGGCTGGTGGTATAGGGGGAGGACTCTAGTTGTTGGCTTTTTTACCCTTAATCTTAAATGAATGAATTAATTAATATTTTAATGATAATAAATCTACTTTTATTTATTAATAATTTGATTTGAAGTGTCCATTGCATAGAGCTTAGAACAATGGTTCCAATGCAATTTAAATCACTCAAATCAAGGTTCAAACAAAGAAGATAAGACCGAAACAAGTTTAATAGAAAAATCCCAAGCTAATGATGTGTCATTTTTTTCGTCAAAGACCAATTGAAAGGTGCCACTTGAAGCATAGAAAGAATGAAACATGGTGGCGGGCTTTTGATTTTTTGAGTGCTTTAAAAGAAAATGAATTTAAAAGAAAAATAAATTTAATACTATTTTATGTTTGTGTCTAACTGCTAGTTTAAACAAATAGTGGTTTTTTACTTTTTGTTAGTTTTTTTAAAAAGAAAAAAATTTATATTATTTTGTATGGATAAAACTAACATGTAGCAAATGAAATCTGAATCAATAAGCACTACAATTACACTTAATTTGAGTTTATAAAGCATGCTAAGGCAGTTTTTGGAGTAAAGAGGGTTTCATGTTTGAATACCTTTGATGAACAGCTGAAATCTTCTTCTCCTCTATGTATTGGGCCTTCAATTTGATAGTAGACCACCAAAAAGGCCTTCTCTACTATCCTCTAACTTGGATTGTATGGTGAAAACACAGACTGAGCTCAATTTGATGAAGGGGAGAGGAGTGTTAGAGAGGAGTAACAGATTTATGTACTTCAGCTTGCATGAGAGTCCAAATCTGATCAAATCAGATTAATTTAAGCAAGTTCATCATGCAAGCATCTTACTATCAGCCTAAAGACACCTCAAGCTACTGATTATGAGAGGGCTAGGTGTTTTAATTGGATGAAACCGCCCCAATTAGAAAGGAAATCTTGGATAATTCTACTAAAAGTGGAAATTTCCATGTAAAAATTCAATTTTTGAATTCAATTTTAATTTTCATTAAAATTAAACATTAAATCAAATCTATTTTTTAGTTTCAAAAATTGAATAATATTTTATTTAAATAATTAATTAAATAATTTATTTAATTAATTAATTAAATAATAATTTAATGTCAAATATTAAATTAATCAAATAATACATGAATCCTATTTATGTAATTTTTAAATATTATAATCTCTCCGATTCTGTTTAATTTAAATCAAATTAAACATTTTAATTATATCGAATATAATTAATCAAACCCTAATTTGATTTTGAACACTTCAAATTCAAAACCCTAATTTCAAAAATTGAACAATTCAAATCTACTCAATTCATTATTCCAAGATATATTTTATGAGCTAGTAGATGGACCTTATGGACCTACAGATCATGAGTTCTAACGATTTGAGATTAATTGGCTAAACTCTTTAGACCGAATTTAATCAATGATCATTAATTATTGAGACACACCACTATAGCTCGATAGTTGCACTCTCCTCAATGTAGATATATTTCTGTCCATTTTAACCATAATTAGTAAGTCGATTCTTCACATGTCGTTCGTATTTACAACTAGGTCAAAAATACCGTCTTACCCCTGTAAGTACATCTTGTTCCTTAAGCTCCCATTGATCCTCTATTGAACAATTGGTTTATAGTCCAACTTATAATCCATGTCCCTCTCGATCACGAGAGGGCGAGGCTCCGTTCAAAACCAGGAATTAGCGCTTAAAAGAACAGCTTATTTGCTAACCTTAAGTCGGGTCGGAGTGAACTCCATCTTGCAGAACTATGTCCTTAGCTACCTATCTAGTCTTATCCTCAAGATGGGAGACTTATTAAGCAGTGTTGTTGGACTACTCTCACCTATGCAGATCAAAGGATAATCCCGAATAAACAGGAGTTCATAGTTAGCTCAAGATTAAGATTGAGTTACCTTAGTCAGTGAGTTTGAAATAGTCAGTTTAACAGTAAACAGTCGTTATAAAGAAAAATGACTATTTCGAGGTCCGATCTTATGCAAACTCATTGCATAGGATGTTTCCATTCACATGTCTCCACATGAATGATTTTAGGATCACATCATTTGTATTAGTATACAAAATGGGCCGCATCCAATAATGCCACTAGGATGAGGTACCCAATCTCATCCCTATACTTATAGACTATTTTGGCTATATACTAAAACTTGATCCTCTTTTAAGTCGCCACATAAAGTTAAAGTATTCATATTATAGCCATGGATTCGTTTATTAGATTTTTATATCAGAATGCAATATCAACAACAATTTATTGAATAAAATACTCAATAATACCTTTATTGAAAAATAGAATATGTTAATAATATTTACGAACTGCGAGTTTAGGACATTCCCAACAACTTTTTGTTTGTGTCTAGTAGCTAGTTGATTCAAATAGAAAAAATCTCTACTATTGATTTTTCTTTTTCAAGATCTAAAGACCCACAATTGAATTTTGTTTTCACCATTTCCCTCTCTTTTTTTTTAAGCTCATCTTCTTCTATAAATTACACAATAGATTTTTTTTTATTGATTTTCAATCCTCACCAAAAACACAAACCTTCCATTGTTGCTCTCTCCAAGCTTTAATTTTCTTATTTTCATCCTTTCTTGAGAGAGATATTTTATGTTGTGAAGATTAATTTGTTGTATGCTACAACTTGTAAATCCACTCTATTGACAGAATTTTAATTGTGCTCTTTAATTTTTTTCAAACTTTTGTAAAGGTTGTTATTGATCCTGAAAAAAGAATTGTTGTAACGGTTTGATCATCAATCGTGGAAAGGCTAGGGTTTTTCTTGCACTCGAAAAAAAAAAAAACGTTGTAGCAGTTCAACTCTAAGTCGTGGGAAGAGTCAAAGACTTCTAATAAAGTACCCAAGAGGAGTTTGGGAAATGGATGTAGGCCGGTTGTGTCGAACTACTATAAAATTCCCTGGTGTTAATTTCTCTATTCGTCTCATACTTTATTTTGCAATTAACTTGTTATTATATTTTATTGCATGGAATTAATTTCCTCTGATATCAATTGTAGGAGTGAGAAATTTAAACAATGAGTATTAATCTAAAATGATTTATGAAAAATCTTTATATACCCAACGACTAGTATCAGAGACAATTGCCCTAGTTTGTAATTGAAAATTTTCATTAATCATTTTAGATTGGTATGCATTGTTTGAGTTTCTCTCTCCTATAATTGGTATTAGAGTGAGGTTGCTCTTGATTTTAATTATTTTTTTTTTATCAAAACCTATTTCATTTGATACTTATTGGTTAAGTTATTTATTCCAACAATTGGTATTAAAGAGGTTTCTCTTTTGATAAAATTATTTTTTTAAAATATTATTTTGGTACTAAAAGTTCTTTTTAATATGTCGTAAAAAAATTTATTTGAAAAGCTTAATTGCTAGAGTTATGACAACTTTAAATGATGATTCTATTGATAGACATTCATTCTTTGATGGTAATAAAATTTTTGATATTTAAAGAAATAAAATGAAAATAATTATGCTTGCTATGTGGTCTATATCATGCGAGTTATAGCAGTCCTAGGGAATTTGTTCGGTGTCTTGGAGTTGTAATCTTCCTATTAATGATTGTGATAGCCGAGCTAGCTTTGTTTTATTCCCTTCGATCCCAGCTCGTGATAAAGATGATGTTAGGGATTTCAATATTTGATATGTTTGTGAGCATGATTTGTCAAATATGGAATTGAATAGTGAGTTTCTTACGTTTAATGCAAAGCTATGAATATCATATATTGTGAATTTGATAGACAAATATGTGATAAAATTTTACATTTTGAATATGAATATGATATTTGGAATTTTCTTAATAAACTATATAACTTAAAAATTCTCTTTGTAGTACTAATGATTTATTTGATGTGAAAGAATTCTTAAAATCAAGGAAAAGTCCATAAAATAGAAAGATAAATGTGATGAATCTTCTTTGTGTTTAATGGCTCATTCGGATGAAGATTCCAGTGATAAAAATGAGGTAAATAATAAATCCCCTTCCTATGATGAGTTGTATGATGTTTTTAAAGATATGCAACATATTTAGAAAAAGTTAGTTCTAAATATTTAACACTATCAAAGAAGTTTAAAGCTTTGCCTATTGAGAATGAATCTTTGATAAATGAGAAATTGAGAAATTTGTATGGATGACCCAATATTTGTGCCCAAAATTCCAAATGAACTCTTTTTTGAAAATAATGTCAAATGACCCTCTACTGACGTCATCACCATACCGGATTATGGAAATTGCCCCTCACATATTGATCTCGCTCTTGCTTTACCTTCTCTCTCGCTCTCGCTCTACCTTCGATCTTTTGATGTATTTGTTTTTCGTGTACGAACGATTTGACAATTTTCACAAAATCATCAGTTTGAAGCCTCAAATCATTAATACCCTAAACATATAATGGTGAAGTCTTTTAAATCTAAACTTCATTTCAACGGTGATTAGTTTCTTCGACGGGGTTCTATTTAAACGGTGTTTTGTTTAACAGAGTTTTATTGAACGAGTTTTTCCAGAATGGGATTTTTCAAAATGGAAAGGGTTTTTCCAGAACAAGGTTTCATTGTTTAGGTGTTTGTTGGAGCTATGTGATTTCTCAAAAAAGGTATGAAAAAACATAATGGAAGGGAAATTGTGTATTGGAAGAGTGAGGGTGAGAGATCATTACCAAGGGTTTAAGGTTTTGAGAGATTAAGTTCGAATGCGAGGTCGAGGGTGAGTGAGATATCGAGAGCGAGAGAGTGAGAGAGAGTGAGAGAGAGAGCGACAACGAGAGAGTGCGAGAGTGAAAAAGAGAGAGAGTGAGAGTATAATTGAAGTTTTGTATTGGACCAATATTCACTTACTTATATAACTTAATGAAAAACATTCTCTTGCTTTGTAGGATGACAGAAAAATGTCTATTCATTTGATATGAAGGTGATTAGAATGAGAACCAAAGTTTGTATATTAAGGGCGAGCTGACAGGAATCATTATGCCTATTACATTGAAGTATGAAGAACTTAAAGCTCATATTTACAGGGTTAAAAATGTAAGTTCTTTAGAGTTCAATGTTATCATGAGAGTTAAATATAAGCTTGACTATGACGCCTCTCCACAGTACATACGAAACAATGGTGATGTTTGCTTCCTTCTTTTTCGGGAAGAACTTTGTAGATTTTAGCTATTTGTAACGCTAAAACCAAACCATGACGAAAATGTGAATATGAGTTATGATGATATGAGTGTAGATAGACATTCGAGGAATCATATGAGTTTAATAGAGAAGAGAATGATATTCCATTGTTTATGAACACTCTATCATCAACATTATCAATAGACAATGACCGCACTAATCCATGAAACTTGGAAAGAGAAAATCAGTGTAACTGACCAGTCCTTAGTAATGAGAGATCAACAGAATTGAATCCAATGGACTGTGGTCCTATAGAGATGTGTGGTCCTATAATGGCTTCAGTGGTTCCACAATCTATGTCTTCATATCGTAGAGGAGAATTGATTATACTTGGTACCTTTTCATCTGGGACAGATGTTGAAGTTGGTCAAATCTTTTGAAGTAAATGACTTGAAAATGAGATTATTTACTTTATCCATAAACAATAATTTTAAATATAAGGTCAGGAAGTCAAGCAAGTCTTTATTCACTGTCAAATGTATTAAGGAGACTTGTAAATAGAGCCTTCGTGCAGTGAAAATCTCAGGGTGTGATATATTCAAGATCACAAAGTATATTCATTCGCACACATATTCTATTGAAATTCTAAATCATGACCATAGACAAGCAACAGTTGTGGTAGTGAGTCAATTAATCAAACATAAGTTTACAAGCATAGGACATTGATAACTTGTAGAAATACAAGTTATTGTAGTCTTTTACTTAGAATAATGAGGATATATAAAAAGAATTTGTGTCAATTTTGTCAAGAATTCATGCTACATATTAAACTTACGCTGAAGTATCTCATAAACACTTGCTGACTGCATATCATGAGTCATCTTGTGCCAAAGTGTCTACTTTGCAGACTAATCGCAGGACTTCTTCGCATGTATGAAACCCCTATCCAATGAACAAACAATTGGTCGCATGCCTCGGGATCTTTGAGCTGGCACCAACAGATCGCCTGACAAGCATTCAAAAGATTGACCATGATAGCAGTGCTGACATTCTCACCTATCGCGTCAGACGATAGTGATTTATCAGAGCGGGAATCCCACCAATTGTCAGCGTAAGACTTTATAAACAGTCTTGACACCAGGAAAAAGGGAAGTCTACACACAAAGAGACAAAGATTTTTACGATAGAAAATTCCACTTCCATACTTTACCCGATTATTCATCAGAGCTTTGCCAGAGCAAGAGTCTGAGAGGGCCTTCTCCATTCACCCAACCATTATATACTAGCAGCCTTTACATTAATCTGTGGGAAGTAAGAAATTGCTAACAATAACCCTTACCTTGTCTCTTCAGTTTTTAGTTGTTGCATTGCATTTTGTTTAAGAGATTACTCATCTGTGTATCCAACAATAGTATTTCTATTTCAATATCATCATGTCCACTTTCATCATCTTCTCTATCTTCATTTCCACTTTATTTATTGTCTGAGTAGCTAAGTCCAACGGGGTAAGGGGAAAGGTTAATATCATGTTCTAAGTAGAATTCGCGGGAGTTATCCTATCTGCTTAATGTATGAATATTAAAATGCTTGCCTATGAGAACTCTTTGAGTCAAGTAGCTATGACTAACTACCTGAGAAGGAAAGTAGTTGTGGATCTCCTTAAGCAAAGTAAGAAATATTTCTAGAGATAAAACAACCTTGTGCTCATAGCAATTTTATCCACGCATCATAGAGATATGATAAGTGCAGCTGACCACTGAGAGAAGTGCAATAACCTGAATTGCGAGCCAGGACAAACTCTCACTATAAGCTTAGTGATGCGGTGTTGATCTTCCCCAAATCATGCCTTCTCCATACATTTTTCCTTTACGTTAAGTCTGTTGTTTGTCTTGAGTACTCTCAAAATTTTATCTCATGGTTGTCTCTGTTAGTTTAGAAATTTAGGTTACATACATTAGTTAATCATATGAACTTGACATTATTCTGACAATATTTTCTTGCCGCATACACACATTCACCTATCACTCTATTATTATAAACCCTTGCGTTCGACCTTGGGTTATCCTGAGAAACTCGTAATCTTGTTCTACTTAGCTTGATGATGAGAAAACTTGTGGTTAGCGTATGATTACTGAAAGTAAACATATAATATTAATATTGCATCCTCAGTCCAGTACAACCCACAATAGACACATACTAATATCACAATAGACGTGTTTATCAACCTCGTCACATCATTGAGGATATGAGGAAAGAGTATGTTATGAACATGGAAGGATGTATGAACACCTGATGTAGAAGCAGATTGTAGCCCAATTTTAATTTTACAGAAAATATACATAAATCTAGAAGACAAACATTCGTATGCAATTTAGTACAACATGCTTAATAAGAAAAATTAAGAGGAATTGAAGGGAGATTGTGTACTTACCTTTGAAGACCAAAGACCCTTCACAATTCCTCACAAAAACCACGAAATCTTCAAAACCTCCTTGGAGCAGGAACACAAAAAAATTACAGCAACCAAAAACCAATTTCGGACACCACCACAGTGAAACCTCTGTATTCTCAGGGGTGAGAATTGACGAGAGTTGTGGGCTTTGCTTTAATTTTAGGGGGGGGGGGTGGAGAGTTCTTTGAGAGAGAACTAACAGAGAGATCTTTTCTTAAAATGTATCAGCTCTGTGTGTATAGGCTTCTGCGTAAAACTGAAGAAAGAAGGGAATGAAATCCCTAACTTCCTCAACCCTACTCACATGTAAAAGAGAAAAAAGAGGGAGGAGTTATCAAATAACTCCATTCCTTTAATTTTAATTTACAAATTTTAATACTAAAATAATTATATATATATAATAACCAATTTACTAGATATATATATATATATATATACTGTATGTTATATCTAATATAACATATAGCCTATAGTTTATATTATATCATATATAATATAGGCTATAGTTTAATATTCTCTCATTTTAATATATAGTATTTAATATGAATCACATTCATATTAAATTTAACCTATAGTTTTATATGAATCACATTCATATAATTAATATTTGAATCATATTCAAATATTTATTTTCTCTCAAATAAAACTTTATATTATCATGTATCATATATATTATATTAATTATATCACATATAATTAATTTTATATTAATTATATCATATATAATTAATTCCCTCCATTAAGTTGAACAATTTGAATTAATCCAAAATTAATTTGATTCTCATTAATCTCAGTTGAACTACCGAGAGGACCTTATTGACCTATAGATTAAAGCTCCAAAGATACTTAGTTAATTAATTAAACTCTTCAATTAAATTAACCAATTTTCATTAACGGTCGGTCACTCCATTAAAGACCGACAGTTGCACTCTACTCACTATAGATATATTTTTGCGTCCATTTGGATATAACCAATCAACCGTATGTTGACCCTTCACAAATTACTCGGAAGTATAGCTGGGCCAAAATTACTGTTTTGCCTCTGTAGTTACATCTAACTCCTTAAGTGAAGAATTCAGAATCGTTAATCACTCAAATTCATAAATTTTAGCATTTTAGTAAGCATGCTCATATCAGGAAAAAAAAAGTTTTCAGATTTACCTTTGAAGACCTACTTTAAACTTCTTTCAGCTTCATTCTTCATAGCTACAAGGTGTAGACTATCAAAAGATCTTCTCTACTATTCTCTTAGGTCCTTAGATTGATTTGTGGGAATCAAAATGAGCTAAATTCAAAGAAAATTTTGGAGAACTCGACTGGTTTTGGCTAGGAAAAATGAAGAACTTTTCTTCTCTTCCAAAGATAGAAAATCAGGATTGCATGGCTCATTCTCTTAGTTCAATAAGCTAAGTTTTGTATCTTCTTTAGCATGCCAATCGAATCCACGAAGTAAAGACACCATCTATTTCAAAAGAAAGTGGATTTCTAGGTGTTTTGCAAGTAGAATTATCCCACTTAGTGGGTTTTTCTAAAACCAATTTTCCTTTTTAATTTTGACAATCTTTTTCAAAATTAAAATCGAATTTCAGTAACTGAAATTCTATTAATTTTACCAAATTAATTCAATAATTGATTTTTCAAATAAAATAATTAATTAATTAAACAATTTAATTAATTCTATTATTTAATATCAAATATGAAATTTTATTAATTTTATCAAATTAATTCAATAATTAATTTTTCAAATAAAATTAATAATTAATTAAACAATTTAATTAATTCTATTAATTTAATATCAAATATTAAATTAATTAAACACCAAATTCATAACCATGAATCCCTATCATGTAATTTAATATTTAAATAAAATTTAAATTTAACCAAATCTCCAATTTTGTTTAATTCGATAATTAAACGTGTAATTATATCACATATAATTACTAATTCTCTTAATTCAAATTTGAATTTTTCAAATTAAACTCATTACTCTATTCTAATGTTTAATCCGTTTGTGAGCTAGTAAAGGGACCTAATGGACCTACAAATCATGGGCTCTAACGATCTGATATTAATCGACTAAACTCTTTAACTCAAACTAATCAACATTCGTTAACTACCAGGTCACTCCACTAAAGTCCATTAGTTGCACTCCCCTCACTGTAGATATAATTGTGCTCACTCGATATAACCATAATTAGTAAGTCAATCCTTCACAGTTGTTCGTAATAACGGCTGGGTCAATAGCCTTTTTACCCTAAGATTACCTCTTGTTTCTTAAGTTCCACTTATCCTCTAATGAACAATTAGTTTATGATCCAATCAACAAACAGAGTCCCTTTCGGGCTAATGAGAAGGTGAGGCCCCTTGCTCAAGACTCGGAGTCAATACTTAAGAGAACAACCTTTCTACTATCCCTAAAAGCAGGTAGGAGTGAGTTCTATCTTGTACTCTATGTCCCAAGCTATCTATCCAGTCTTACCCCTGAAATGGGAGGCTTATTGAGTCGGTGTTGTTGAGCTAACTCTTATCCATACAAATCTAAGGATAATCCCAAATAAACAAGAGTTAATAGTTAGCTCAGGATTAAGGTCAAGTTACCTAGGTCATTGCTTTGAAATGATCTGTCTTAAACAGTAAACAACATTATAAAGTAAGGTGACTTATTTCTTGATACGATCTTATACAAACTCTTTGCATAGGATACTCCCACTCGCATGTCTCCACATGAACGAATTAGGATCACTTTGTTTGTAGCACTTTACAACAATTGTAACATCTATAAAGTGGGCCACATCCTTTAGTGTTACTAGAATAAGGTACCCAACCTTATTCATATACTATAGACCGTTTTGGCTATTTACTTGAATTTGATCAACTCTTATGTTTCCACATAAAGTTCAAGTACTAATATAATATCCATGGATCTTTAGTTGATTGGATTTCGATTATTTTTTAAACAAAATGAACAATTCATACATTCAATAATAAATTTATTGAATCAATACTTCAATAACATCTTTATTGATCCATAAAATAAGTTTACTGTTTACAAGTCACGAGTTTTAGGACATAAAACTCAACAATGTAAACTATATATTATATTGATATAACATATAATTTATAGTTTTTATATTGTATCAAATATAATATAACCTATAGTTTTATTTTCTCTCAACAATGCATGGTATTTAATACAAATTACATTTATACTAAATTCAGTTATATGAATCTCATCCATATAATTAATATTTGAACCATATTCAAATATTTAATTCCTCTCTACCATTTATGGTAGTTAAAATGAATCATATTTATATTAAATTTAATTAGTATTTGAATCATATTCAAATATTTAATTCCTCTCAAAGTAACCTTTATGTTAATTATATTACATATAGTTAATTTTATATTAATTGTATCTTATATAATTAATTCCCTCCATTAATTTGAACAATTCAAATTAATCCAAACTTAATTTGATTCTCATGAATCCTAATTGAGCTATCGAGGGGACCTTATGGACCTGTAGATTGAAGCTCCAATGATACTTGATTCATTAATTAAATTATTTAATTAAATTAACCAGTTTTCATTAATTCTTGGTCACTCTACTAAAGACCGACAGCTGCTCTATTCTCACTACAGATATATTTTTGTGTCCATTGGATATAACCAATCAACTATGCGTTGAAGCCATGTGTGGGCCAAGGGTCATACGTTGATTGTGCCAAGCAAGAGTGAAGCCATGCATTGATCAAACGGTGGTTAGCAGCTTAGTCACTGGTTATAATGGACCAGCTGTCGAACTTAAGGGGATTAATCACACTTAGTGGTTGATTTGCCAGCCTAAGAATGCTTGAAGACATGCAGATCTTGGTATAAAAGAGGAGCTTTAGTTTAAAGGCTCAATTTAAGCTTTGTACTCATGCTATTAAGGTGATTCTAGAGTCATCTAAAAGCTTGGTGAGTCTAGTTGATGTCCCAAGTCTGCCGGAAGAAATCTCTCAGGAATCGAGCTGGAAACTGAAGATTTTGCAAGAAGGCCAGACATTTGAGTGAATCTGGATAGAGGTGGAAGTTGAAAGATTTCGGCCAAACCACAAGGCATTCTAAGCTCAAATTTCAAGGTAATAAGACAATTTTAAACAAGTGTGTAGAAGGAAATTTTTTGAGATAAGGCCTGGATAATAAGTTATTTGAGCTTAAAATTGAATCTGGAAATTTTGAACAAGTAGGCAGCTGTTTGGGTTGAACAAACAGGCAACTCATTAGGTTGACGTGCGTGCAAGGGCAAGGTTAAGCGCCAACATACGTTGAGCTATACTTGAGATGTTTGGGCATGTGTTGAAGGCTTGGATGCATAAGGGGCAATGTATGAATTGATGTGTGTTTAAAAGGGTGCATAGGACATGCGATTGGCGCATGGATGTGTGCGATGGTTATGTGTGTTGGTCGCATAGCAAAGGCTTAAACTTCAAGGAAATTTTTAAGTGTTGAACGCAAAGCAAGGTATACATTATATATGAATGTATCTTATGGTAGGCTGAATGTGAGCTCATTTATGGAAGTTAACCTCATAAGAAGGCTAGTGCTAGTAACAAAGCATGTTGCTCATGTTCACAGGGTTAACACCCATAAGAAAGGCTTATCAACCCTAAGAGGAACGCCCAAAGGCTGTGAGTGACAAATTTGATGTTTTTCAAATATTAGTAACATGTGCTTAAGAAATGTTTAGACTTATGCTTGTCTATATGAATGATTAAAATATTTTTCAAGCAAACTATGTTTCATGAAAGTCGTTAACCTATGCTAGGTTGTAAAGGAGTTTATGAGAACGACTTAATTATTTCATTACTTCTTAGTACAAAGAGCATGAATTAGAAATGACATTTATTAGAAAAAATGTTAAAGCATATGACTTATTATGCTATGCTTTCAAAAAAGGATGAGTTTTATGGTAAATGTTAAAACCCGATACTGAAGGACAATGTGAAGGTATCTGGGTAGTAGTACCTAAGGTATGATGGTACTTAGTAATAACCAGGTGCATATAGGTAGATTCGACGTTGGTTGTGTTGAGAGCACTCCACACCAACTAAGGTTTAATGTTGAGGGATTGAGCAAAATGGTTCTCTCTCAACTTAAAAACTATGAAAAGTTATGTTTTAGACTATGCTATGATGAAAGTTTTAAGTATGAGTTTGTTTGGCAAATTTTAGTTTTAAAGCATGTTGTTTATGTTTTATTAGTCACTCACTGGACTAGTAGCTCACTCGTTTAAATGTTTTCCTTCTCCCAGGTAGTGGTCATCTCCCTAGAGGGTAACTGCACTGCTGCTCCGCCATTTAAAAATATAGTTGAAGAAAAGTCTAAGTGTTTACACATGTGTTGCATATTAGGGACTAGTTCTGAGGGTGGGATCCATTGAACCTTGCTTTTGTAAATATGTTATGAGTTTGCTATGTATGGATCCTGAAGTTTCTTTAGATGTATTACGTTCCACTAGCTCTGGAATGTTGTTATATTATTCCAGGTTAATTAGGGGCAAGCACCACAAAAGGGTTGATAACTATCGTCGTCACATTCTCTTCCAGGTTAAGAGGGTAATCTGGGAGAGGGTGGGACATGATTGTAATAGGGTTCACGTATGAGATAATCGATTGGATGGTATTCTGAACCTTCATATGAAGGAATGCACGTGTATGGGTTCCACTCATCCTCGTTGTGTACATGGCCCACCAGCACATTCGAAAACATATCCTTATTGGGGGTGTAAGTGGACTCGTGGATATTTATGTCATCCTCAGATTCGTTGTCCCTTTTTCCACCTTGAGTATCTTCATGTTCATCATCGTTTCCTCCACTATATCATCACTATCTCCACCATCCCCACTTTTCAAACTATCGTCCCCATTCGAATTTCTGCCACTTTTTGAATTACCTAAACTTTCTGAACTCTCGTGTCAGAATGTACTTTTCTTATGGCTTGTCTCTCCATTAGGATGTCCCGAAACTTCTTATCAACATCGAACATGACAAGACCTTCTTTGATTTTTGTCTACATTAACATCTCAACCTAGTAAGATGCTTAGTGTCATTTTAAAAACCAAATAAATATCTTGAGACTAAAAATTGTCTCTCTACAGTACTTTAAAGGACATCGAATGGGAGCATGACCATCGTAGTCTACAAACACAATTACCTTGCTCCTTCGAATGGCGATGTTCTCCGCTACTGACAAGCTTAAAACTTACGTTGTTTATAAGCCTCAAACTTGATCAAAAGATAATTTGTAAAAACTGTACTACTCCTATAACTACTAAAACGTAGCAATAGTGGTAAGTGTGGGGTCGAACCACAGAGAAGCGTTGAATTAATTTATTTTAAGCTAAATTTAACTGTGGAAAAACAGTAAAAACGGGGTTTTGATTTTTGGTTGAAATTGGAACATGCAAGAAAAATAAATTGCAAGGGATAAATGAAACGGTAATTGGTTTATCTAGTTCTCGAATCAAGTGGCGATTCATTATAATTTAAATCATCGTTTTCTGCCAATGAATCATGTCACTGAATTATGCATACATAGTTACCCAATTGATGCGAAATAACTAATCTCTACAAAGGCCAACAATAAATTAATTCGAAACCAATCAAGTATCCTAATTAATAATTAAGGTTGGAAAGATCGTTCCCTAACTAATCTACATGCTCCTAGATTCAATTGGGTTCTTAACGGCAATAAAGAACTTAGAAACACATGCATTAAGATTTAGGATTCAATTATGTTGATTAACTGTCAGGAAAAGCCATATTCAATTAACAAAATATTCTTCAAATATAAATTAAACATGCAAGGAAAAGATTCAAGGCCAGCTTGTAAACCTAAACATACACGTTCAATTGTTGTTACCGGGGAAACGTGCAAACTTGAAATTAACTAGCAGAGAAGTGCAATCATGTTAGGGGCATCAATCCAACACATAAATACAAATCGAAATCAAGCAAGATTCAAAGAAAACACAATTCTGAATTAAAACAAAAAGTTGGGCAGAAAAATTAAAAATTTACATGAATGCTCGATTCAAGAACTAAATAAAAGAATTACCTCATCGATTCATAGACAAACAAACAAGGTACAATCCAATACATGTTCATCATCCAAAATCAAACTAACTATCCTAATGATATTGAAAATAAAGAGGGGAAGGAAGAAAATAAGGACTCTCCTCAGCCTCCATCGAAATTCAGCATGTCCCCATTAATTTTCGGCATCCCTTTGACTTAAAACAGATAAATTATATTTATTAAAAAGATGACAACCTCGCAACGCTATGTGGAGTGTTGCAATGTTGATGCAGCTGGATCCGAGCATCAGGGACAGAAGCGTAATGCTGGGGTCGACACTTACTTGCGCATGCACTGGGCAATCTCCGTCTCAACATCGTAGTGTCGCAATGCTCAAGGTGAGCATTGCAATGCTACCCATTCTGTCTTTCAGCATTGGGCGAGCGTCGGGCCAAAGATAACCATGAGCGTTGCGATGCTCTAATGGGGGCATTTATGTTTTTTTAACTTCTTTGAAGCTCGGATGCTCAAATCAACTCCAAATTGCTTCAAATTAACCTTGTTTAGCTTCAAATCACCAATTCTATCTCATGGTTGCTTGATACCTACAAAAATAGGAAAATAAACACATAAAATCCAATAATGGGTCCGAATTAATCTAGGAATAATTACTCTTTTTGAGAGCTATCAGCCATTGATAATAGGATCTCGTACGTCTATAACTAAATATGAAACAACACATATTTAGAACTATGGTATGTTAAACCAATGATAAGCTTATGTTAAGGAACATCTACCTGAAATGCTTGGGGAAATCCACACAGATGAGTACTTAAGAACATAATTTTTAATTCCTTTCACCTTCTCCTTGTATAGACCAACTTTATCACTCAATGCAATCTTTGAAAGAACTCTTATACAAGAGTAACTCTTATAAAGGTACGCAATTTATTAACTGCATCATTGCTAATCTGCTAATAAAGTTTAATGTCAGCCATAAGATTTTGATAGCTTACCACCCGCAAACGAACAACCAAGCTGAGATCTCTAACAGGGAGATAAAATCCATTATGGAGAAAGTTGTTAGCACATCTAGAAAAGATTGGGTGCAGCGACTGGACGAAGCTCTTTGGGCATATCGTACTTCCTATAAAACACCCATTGGAATGTCTCTATATGTGCTAGTATTTGGAAAAGCTCGCCATCTACCACTGAAGTTGGAGCATAAAGCACAATGGGCACTTAAGAAGCTGAACTTAAATTTATCCAGCGCAGGGGAAGCCAGGAAACTACAATTGAACAAGTTGGCTGAATGGCGTTTTACCGCATATGAGAATGCCAAGCTATACAAGGAGCAGACAAAAAGATGGCATGACGATAAAATCTGTAAGAAAAATCTAGTTGTAGGGCAACAAGTTCTATTATTTAATGCTTACCTTCTTTTTTTTCCAGGAAAACTCAAATCATGGTGGTCTAGCCCTTTTATCATAAGAAATATCTTTCCGCATGGAGCAGTAGAGCTAGCTAATGAAGATGGAAGTAATGACTTTAAGGTTAATGGTCAACGCAATAAGTCTTATTACGGAGGCGTGGTAGATCGCAATAAGGAGACCATTGATCTGGCCGGGCAAGCTTGATCGCCTGCGTGGATGCGCTTTGCGGTATCGCAATTTATTCTTTCAAAGACATCCATTCTTACCCATTTACTACTTTCATAGAATAGTTTTTATTCTGTCTTTGATTTTAACTTATTGTTCCGAGAATTTGCTGATTGTTCTACAATTGCGTTAATTTATCTGTCAAATGGATTGCGTTATTTCTTGCAGTAGTGGGTGCTTGTTGTGCTCGTAATTTGCCTAACTCGTGTGAGACTTAATTAAGCATCAACATAGGAATGTGGACGGATTATCGGTTATATTTTTTAGGCATCATTAATTCACCGGCAGACGAATTTTCCTTCCATTTGACGGGCATTAAATGATAGGCATGCTTATTGGGATTCCCGAGCCTTTCGTCTCATATCATTGCGATACTGGGAATTTTCGAGTGACCAACCTTCAAAAGCGCGTCTCATTCCTTTTTTCTTGCCTTTATCTACATTTTATTTTCTCTTGAGCCTTGAGCTATCTCATTCTTATCATATGATAATTTATTCATTCTTTGAATCCTCACTGGAATCCATGGCCTAACAAACCTCCAACACCTCTTCCTAGCCATTTTCCCCTGCCATAACCCCTTTTTCCACTCGGGAGGCTGCCATTTTGGTAGCAAGCAACTGTATCGCCGCTAGCCAAAGCTGCTTCCTCGACTTCTCGTTAAACCCAAAAAGAGAACTTTTCCTCCACCAACGCATCGTCGTCTTTCCGTCGGAAGGGTTCGAGCAAGGAGAGTGCCCTAGCCACCAAAACTGAGGTTGTTGCCTCATATCTCCCGTTTGAAAGTGAGCTGAAGAGAAAAGATGACGAGGAAGTCTTTGGGAGCATCGTGAGCAACATGGAGCGTGATGGGGGAGCTGGAATGGTTGACCAACCATTACCCAAGAAGATGTGGTGATTCTTGCACCGCAAGCTAAACTCCATGCAACAACAGATCCTAAGGAGAATACGCCAGCAGATTCTAATGAGGGACCCATAAGGGCAGTACTAGAAGATGTAAAAAAAAGGGTTGACAAAGAAAAGCTCACTAAGGAGCAAGAAGATTCGAAAGAAGAGGAGCGATCTCAAAGAAGAAAAGAAAAGAAGGAAAGGAAGAAGGCCGAAAAGAAACTACGCAAGAGAGAAGAAAAGTACATCAGGCGCAAAAAAAAACGTAGACAAAGGGCAGAAAGCCCAGTTGTGAAAGAAGAATCAATCACCGCAAGGATGGAAAAGCGTGCGACAATGACACATGTGGAGCCACCGCGTAAGACCAGTCCAGAATCCCTCATGACCGATTGGTCACATCAGGGGCTCAACCATGAAGTTCATAGAAAGAAGATGATGACATTCCAGTCACTCTACTTGTCAGACGACCAAGAACACGGATTGAAGAAGTTAAAGAGGTGGAAGTGGTGGATGCCATTCAAGCCGGTGAGCTAGAAATTGGCAGACAAGAGTCCTCTGTGGACGTAGAGAATGCTTATAGAAAAAGAAAAAGAAGACCGGGAGCACGAGTTTAAGAAGAAGGAAGCGAAAAAGGAATAGGCACATCAAATCATTGCATCTGTGGATTTGGCAAGAAGACTTCATGATGAAGAGATGTGCCACATGAATGCAATAGCAGAAAAGGAAGACAAGAAGAAGCTTGCAGATGAGCGAAGTATTGCACTTGTCTATGAGCAATTTGAAAGAGAATTGAAGGAGGAAAATGAGGCAGAGAGGAAGAATAAGGAAGAGAAGAAGATGTGTTGTAGGGCAAAAGTCCAGTGCAATCTTGAGTTGAAAAGAAAAGAGAGAGAAGAATGGGATAAGGAAAAATTGGGCAGAGAGAAAGGGAAAGGGAGCACACCACGCACCAGAAAGCTCGACTTGCTGATGCGCAAGCGAAGGGAAAGGAAAAGGTCGAAGGCAGTAGGTCGTCCCTTGCTCAAAGGCATCTAAAGGTCAGAAAGGAAAATGACAACCTGCTCATGGAGATGGGATTCTTCCCTGTATCAAGCCCACTATCAAAATTCATCACAAACATTATGGTCGAACTTGGATGGGAAGTATTTTGCCAATGCCCATCCATAGTCATCCCAACGATAGTGCGGGCATTCTATCAAGGCAGCGTGCATGAATCAGAGGATGCGATGATAGGGTTGTGCCATTCAGTGCCCAGGACAGTTCTTCAGAACTTGAGTGCTTCAGTTTTTAAAACTTGAATAAAGTTTCTGTCTTCAACACTTGGGAGCTTAAGAGTTTTGGTCCTAAAGACTTTGGAACTTGGGAACTTGGGAGCTTGAGAACTTAAGATCTTGAAGAGCTTCGGTCTTTCATTCTTTAAATCTTGAAAGCTTCACTCTTTGAAGCTTGAGAACTTGAGAGCTTGAAGAGCTTCGATCTTCAATTCTTTAGATCTTGAGAGCTTCAGTCTTTGAAGTTTTAGAACTTGGGAGCTTTAATTTTCAAATCTTTAGAACTTTGGTTTTCAAATATTGAGAACTTCAATCTTCAATCAATCTTCAAAGCTTCCTATCTTTAGAGCTTTCAATCCTCCCTCAAAATGAAGGGGCAATGCTCTTATTTATAAATCTTCCATGGACCTTGAATGGACTTGAGCCTGGTTGGTCTATAGATTTGGCCATTGGGTCCAATTAATTGGATTTGAGCCTAATTTAGCATTTAGGTCAAACTAAGCCTAGTATTTAGCTCAATTAGACTTGAACCTGAATATTAATATTTAATTGAACCAAATTAATTAATTCAATTCAATGAACAAGATGAAAACACATAGCATCATCGGGATTCGCCAACTTTCTTTCTTTAATTCCAATTTGATATACATGTCGATTTTTAATTAACCCAAAAATTGATAATTTATAGTTTTATCATTGATTTGAAAAAAATGACACGACGATATGTGATTGGTCAAAATTTCTAGTTCAACAGTACTATATTTTCAAAGTTAATGTTTGTTTTGTTGGTTGTGTGGTGCATGATGTAGCTCACCCACATAACTAGAGTTCTTATTTCCCCGAATATTCTTTTTCTTTTTGTTGGGGGATATATCGTCTAAAATTTGCTATATACAATATTTTAGATAATTTATTAAAAAAAAAAACTTCATTCTGTTACTTATCATTGTGTTTAAATTATAATTATATGAAGATAACATAAATTTAATCTCCATACATTATCGAAAGAATCTAAAGTTTAGTTCTTCAATATTTTAATTTGTGCCGAATACCTCGTTATAATTTAAATAATTTATTATAGATTTTTAAATTTTCAATTTATATGGAATATATCATTGAATTTTATCTTAACCCTACTAGGATTAGAATATGAATTTCCTAATCTCTAACCAGCTAGGATCAAATCTCATATTATCTTATATTATCTTATATTATTTTATTTTTGCCTTATATTCTGTTAGGCCAAAATCTACTCCCAACATTAGCTCTCACTCCTATGTTTGGTTTTGAGGACCACTTACTTGCTAGTCATGTGCGTTGATGCAAACGTAAGAGTATTGCTCTAACCTTTATTGTATTTTTAATTGTTCTGATCTTCTCATTATACGGCAAAACTTTATCACACTGGTATAACCATATCGAACTTGGCTCCTCCAAGATCATTATCAGATCTCTGGCTATACTTGAAATATCTATCTAAAGCCCCTTTTTCTTTTTGAAGATTTAGCTAGGTTCCTGGCATGCATCCACCACAACTAAGTAATGTTGAACGCAGGTATTGGTAGCATCTCTATCTTATCTTGAGGGGCATAGATATTTGAGCTTGGCTTTTCCCGTCAATTTTGGTAATCAGAAGTGTCTATTAGCCTATCTTTTGTTATAGGCTCTGGCACAAAATCCTTCATCCAAATAATTACAAACAGTTGCATCGTTTCTCAAATTCTTCAAAACAAATATTCCTTTTGTATATTTTTCATATTCTTCAGTAAATCAATAACTTGAAATACACGTAAAGTGACGTCAATATAAAACTTATCTTGTATTTCTGTTGTGGAGATCTACAAACTGAGGCTTCAAGATCTCATTCCTAATTGTAATTGCTCAACCTCGTGTTGCCTCCTTCACTTGGGATCTTGAAAATATTTTATCGTCACCAAAGAGTATTTTCGTTCCAATGCTAAGTGTGATCTCCCAATTTGATTGTTCAAATCTTCGATTTCCATGCTCTGAAACCTAGCGAAATCGTTGGAATTCACCGATAGTTTTAGTCTTCATGGTTTATCAATGTTGGAAACTCTCATGTCGGTTTGAGAAAAGGCTCCAAGTGTCTGGGTCTAGCTTGATGATGGTGTTATTATCGCCGATTTCTGGTACTATCCCCAAATTTGTAGTCGTGGTTTATAGCGGCAAAGCACAGCAAACGGTGGAGCACCTGCACGAACACGAACATCTGAAAGGTAGGGGAACTGCACATCAAGGGACATTCTCATCTAACTGGAAATGGCAGTGGACACTCGACTAGGAACAGTGGATATCTACAATCCGATTGAATGCAAATGAACCATGGTGGAACAACGATATGGCGAGACCCATGCAAATCCGAACGAGTAATGGCAGAGAGCTGGTGGCAGTAGTAGCAAGGCGCGACTCCCATAGCAACGAAGCACGAATTGACATGAGCGGTGATCGATGATCTAACGGCGCAGACGGAGAGGCGGACGAAGATTTGAATGAATCAGTACAGACAATTTGGACGAAGGGATGGATCTGCTCTGCAGCGTAAGGGACTGAACTCTAATCTAATCTGGTCGGCAGTAGATTTGAGCACGATAGAGGCGCGACCGACGGTGAAACCCATGCATCTTCACGAATTGGACTGAGGCTATGTATTAGAAGATGAATGTGATTCCTGTAACGATGAAACACAAATTAGATGAACGGATCTGGCAACAACCACGAATGGATATACGTGACAGGTGACAGGGGATATTGATGGTGGGGGCGAGCGACGTTTCTAGTGACTTCTAACGGCTGTAGCGGCGAGCGGCATCTTCAAACGGCAGCAGCAGGTGAGTGGATGAGAGTGACGGACGAACGGCGGATGTGTGGCAAAATGATGGTGGATCTGCTGCGATACGACGAGACCCACGAACGGGCAGGACCCGTGCAAATCTAGACGAACAACGACTGAGAGCCGGATGGCGGCGGCGGTGGCAAAATGTCTAAACCTATTTTTCTCATTTAAAAAATGTCTAAACACACGAAATCTTTTAACATATTTTATTTAAACACACAAATTTTCAACCTTGGACCTATTAGAAAAAAAAAAAAAAAAAAAAAAAAAAAAAAAAAAAAAAAAAAAAAAAAAAAAAAAGAAACCAAATATATTTTTTAAATAGTTTGAAAACTATAATATTTTTATAAATGGTTTTCAAAACTACTATATTATAAGTAAACCCCTCTTTCTCATCCCCTCAAAATAGAAAAGGACAAATTTTATTTTCAATAAACCTCAACATAAGTTATTAATCCATGTTTTTTAAAAAGCTATTCAATTTTTTATTTTCAATTTTTTTAAAAATTCATGAATAGCCTAAAATTATACTTTTTTAATTAATTATCCACCTAGTTGCACAATATTGTATATTGTTTACCATTATTTTCTTCATGAATATTATCACTTGTACAATTTATATATTTTTACAATTTCAAATCTAAAACAATTATTCAAAATTTAATTCAATTAGCCAAATACTCTATACAAAAATGAGAGATTATAATCCACCCATGACTTGGCATTTGAAAATGGACGACTTAAAATAAAAATATAACCAAAAAAAAAAAATACCTACTAAACTATAACGTTAGATAATTATATCTAACTATCTCACTTAAATAATTCATAATAAACTTAAACAAAATACAGTAATACTATAAATCATCAATCTTCAACTTATTGGATTTTTTTTGGTTCCCGAGTGCTAATGATTCCTAAAAAGAAAAAAAAATACCCATTGCTTGTATTATTACTTTTCACCAAGCAATATAGAAAGACTCGAGATTTATTAAAGATAATGTAGTAGGAGAGTAAACAAAATGCGAAGTCGAACAAAGCTTCTTTCTTATAAAATTACATCATAATCTTCATATAGGTATCACCATACCAAACTATATCTGCATTCATGAAATATAGAGTAAATATATTTAGTTATTTTAATGATATAATTATCTAACGTTACATTTTAATAGTTTTTTTTTTTTTTTTTTTAACGTTGTTATTTTAAGCTTTCCATTTTCAAATGACAAGCCATGAATGGATTATAATCTCTAACTTTTGTAGAGAGTTTTGTCAATTGAATTAGATCTTGAATAATTGTTGGTGGATTTGAAATGTAAAAATATATAATCTCAATATAATTAGTGTTGCTTTCAAAGAGAATAACTTGATATCTTGTAAAAGTGTGAGTAAAGCTAACATCGGTGTGGTGTTTGAGCCAAATTCACTCTGATGCTCAAGTTAGAATCGGATTTGAATTTAATGCAACTGGTAAAAACTTGTATGAGTTGAAAAGAATACCCCTATTTGATCGTGCCTCTCAAGTTATATAGCTCGCCCAATTAATAACTGAACTTATGTAAAACCCGAACCCTAATTACTTTAAGTAAGAGTAAGTAATGAGATGTCTTCTAATGAGTTAAATGAAGCCATATCTTAGGAGGGTTAGAGGATGGAAGCAAGAAGAAATAAGCTCTTGTGTAGCTAAGTGTAAACCCCGAATTCTAAGTTCCTAAACAAGTATGTTTAGCCAAAGGAATGATATATTAAATATTTAATAAGTGAAAATTCTTGTTATTTATAGAAGTTGTGGAGAAAGGAAAAGAAAAACACGTTAAATAAGGAAACTCACTTATTGGTTTGGCATGTGGTGGTTAATCCTTGAATTCGGGTGGCGGCAGAAAGATTAAAAGGAAGAGGAATTTCGAAAACTTGGTTTCGGCGATCTACATGAGAAAATTTAGTGAAATTGGTATCATTTGAAAGTTGGGAAGAATCTAATTTTCAAGGTTGTCTTGTCGGAGAAAGATTGCAGGAGAAAAAGAACAGAAAGTGATGAAATTACAAAAGAGACATAATCTTGAGTTAATCAGGGCTCGAGGTGAAGATTGGAAGCTCTAGGCCAAACTATAAGGAATTTTTTATTTAAATTTTAAGGTAAAAAATTTAATCAATTCTAAACATGTTTATAGAAGGAAGTTTCTTCAAAAGAGGTCTGAATTTTGAGTTATGAATTTTTAAAATTGTAAGAGAGAATCTGTGCATAAGCAGACAGCTGCTTGGGAAGAACAAGCAAACAACTCACCGTGGAGATTATAGCGAGATTTTGTGATGAGGATCTCGCTCTAGAATGGAATCTCGCTAGAAATTGGGCTGAATCTCGCTGGAAAAGTGAGTATCGCTAGAATGAAAGGATCTCACCCATAAGGATCTCACTCATGAGAAGAATTCACTCATGATGAGTATCTCACTGGTAAAGTTGTCTTTGATGATGAAAGTTCTATTTGAGGTATTTTTCTAAGAATTCTAAGTAGTTTAATCGAGAATTATGTCCTTTCAGGCCAAGAAGAGCTAGGAGAGGCATATAACCCGTTAAGAGGCCAACGAGCTGTGGGTGACTATGTGATGAATTGATGTTTTAATGATTTAGAAATCATGATTTCCTAGAAGTTATTTCTCATGCTAAGTGTTAGAAACTATGATTTCTTTGAAGATATTCCTTATGCTAAGTGTTTAAATGAAGTGTCAAGCAACGTATTTGTGAAACTGTTTCTCATGCTAAGTAAAACATGTTTTCCATAGAATTGACATGATGTAAATATGTTATCTTGTCCAAATACTTTATGATTAAGTAACTCCATTTTTATGATGAACTTGTATGATGAATAAACTAGTATGATGATTTGAGTACTAAGCCTTAGTGTTCAACTAAATGTTATGACTAGTTTTACTTAAAACGCGATACCGAAGGACATTTGAGAAGGTATCCGCCCAACCAGATATCGAAGGACATTTGAGAAGGTATTTGATTAACTTGGTACCGAAGGACATTCGAGAAGGTACCAGACCAACTTGATACCGAAGGACATTTGAGAAGGTATCTTAGCAGCTTGATACTGAAGGACATTTGAGAAGGTATCTGAGCAGAAGTACCCAAGGTATGACGGTACTCAGTTATAACCACGTGCATGTAGGTAATACGACGTCGAGGGATTAAGCAAAAAGGTTCTCCCCGACTAAGGGTGACATTGAAGGTTAGATCTAGTAGTTCACTCTCAACTAAGGATAAAGGCAGTCATATCTTCTCCTAGGCTAGAAGGATAGTTTGGAATTGCTAATGCTTATGAATGTTTATCAACGCATGATGTTACTAATGTATGAGTTTTCCAAGTATGTTTTCTATATCTAACGCATGCTAATAGTTTTTACAAGCTAGTTCAACACGATTTAAGCCAACTTATTTTATAAAGTATGAAGCATGCGCTAGGGTTAAAACTAAGCTTGATGTGCTATGTTTATATACCTAAGATTGCTAAAGTACATGCGTTGATATTCCTAAACACAATAAAGAAGAGTACTGAAGGTAAGAAAGGTATCTGAATAAGTGTACCTAAGTTGTTGACGGTACATAGAAACCTCCACGTACACGTGGGTAGTTTTGAAGGAGAGGCCGAAGTATGGGTCTCCTAGGCCATAAACCAGCAAAGAGAGGCCGAAGCAGGGGTCTCATAGCCGATAACAGACGTTGGGAGCTAGAGCGAGGTATGCTCGTTCTCAACTAAGGAATAATGATGTTTAATGGTGTTTAAGAGTAGTTATCAATGCTAATGTTTAAAAGAAGTTGCTTGAGATGCCCATCGATATAGTTTCTAAAGAGATCGACATAGGGGTCCCTCCTAGCCATAGCTCAGTATGAAGAGATCGAAGTAGGGGTCTCAATTAAGATTCAGGTTTCAGTTACAATGGTTGTAAAGGTTTTATGTACACGGTTGCTTGGTATATTTTAGTTTCAGTATTATGTTTTCGAGCTTTCAGTTTAAGCATGAGATTTATGTTTTATTAAGTCACTCACTAGGCTTCTAACTCACGTTTTCAAATGTTTCTTTCAGGTAGCGGTTAGTTCCCAAAAGACTATTCTGTTGTTGCTCTGCCACTCAAGAAGCAAGTTGAGGGAAGCGTAATTGAAGACCTATGTTAGTTAGTACACATGTTTCTGTCTAGTGACTAGTATTCTTGATGGGGCTCACTAGGTTGTATTATCTATGTATAAACAATGCTGTGAAACCCTATAATGTAAATGTATTAAGTTCTTATTTATTATGTATATATTCAGGGTTTGAGCAAGGTTTAACAGGTAAGATAGGCAGTAAGTACCAACAGAAGGGTTGGTAACTGTTGCAGTCACCATTCCATTTAGGTTAGGAAGGTAATCTGGTAGGGGGTGTGACAACTTAGCTTGCCCTTTCTACTTCTAAGCTATCACAATCATTAATTAGTCTGTTTTTCATACGAATCATCATTGCCTTGGCCGTTACACATCTCATCCTTTAATGAGCTTGACTCTTGGGTAGAACCATGACGTTTGATTCTCCAATAATCAAATACAATGTGATTATATCTCCTTAATTAATTGGTTTAGCAAATAATTGAGTTATACAAAACGAAAAATGGGTAATTTAATAGTCTTCAAGAAATAATACTTTGATAAAAATTCTTCTTCATGGCTCTTGCATGTCTAGACCATATTAAGAATTTCTTTTACAACACTTAACATGGTCTTTGTGTTGGGGTTGATGCCCTAAATCTTGTAGGATCTTATAGTTTGTAAACACTTGTATGAACAAACATTTTGTAATTTATAATATATGATATTTTATTCACTTCTGTCTATGAAATATATGATATTTTAGTTGCATTGATCACAAACCAATAAACTAAGATCCATGGTTATATTCAATGGACACAGAAATATATCTATAGTGAGAAAAGTGCAGTTGTCGGTCTTTAGTGGAGTGCCCGATAGTTAATTGATGGTGGATAATGTAATTAAAGAGTTTAATCAGTTATTCACGTATTGTTGGAGCTTCAAGCTATATGTCCATAAGGTCCTCTTGGTAGCTCAATGGATTTAAGTTGAGAATCAGTTTTTAGGTTAATTTGAAAGGTTCAAATTAATAAAAGAGAATATGATTATATATGATATAATTCAATTAATTCAATTATTTATGATATAATTGATATAATGTATTTGATACATTATTGTTTATTTGGAGGAACTAATATTTGAATATGATTCAAATATATTTTCTATGAATTAGATTCATAGTTATCAAATTTAATATAAATATGATTTATATTAAATTCCATAAAATAGAGAAAAAGAACTATGGTTTATATATTGTAAATGATAGAATATTAAAACTATAGGTTATAAATATAATATGATAAGTTAGTTATCATATTTATTTATGATTTATTAATTATTTGATAATTAACACTTTTTTCTCTATAGTCACCCTTAGTGGGTAGTTATTTGGTTTTATGGAAAAATGGGATAAATGAAAATAGTTTTGTAATTATTCCATAAGACATCATATATACTATCGAGTACACAATCGAGTAACTACACGATTTTCTGAGAGACTAAACGATCGAGTAGGAAGTCTATGCGAGAGACTTGGTCGTCTACACGATAGTGTATTCCCATCTCAATCGTCTTCCTCCTCCATACCAAACTTCCCCTCTAACCAAAATTAGCCAGAACCCACCATTCCTGGATTCTCACACCGAGAATACCATGGTCACTAAGTAGTAGTGTCCCAGTTGGTTCGAGGATCAAGTTTTGCTTGTTGCTTGTTCGAGGAATGTTTGAGTTGTTCGACACGTTCATGAACGAATTCGATCGAGGGATTTACTTGAAGAATGGTTCTTCAAAGGTATAGTCTCTTGATACTTTGTTTTTATTTCAAAGCATGCTGTAATTCAAGATTTATGCATAATCTGTTTTGTATGACTCTAAATGTATGCGTTCTATCACAATGGGATTTGGACGATCTGCTTCCACTCAAAGATTCTCTGTAAACGGAGTTCCTACATTTTTCACAATCAATCCATGTTAAATTCTACTAATAAACACTTAATATATATGTAGATATTGCAAATTTAAAGGGTGGGGTCAGCAAATTGTCGACCCATTTTTTTTTCTGTCAAAAGGTAGAATTAAGGTCAACCAAGCTTGGCAGTCTAATAACTTGTAGAAATACAAGTTATTTTTGCTCTTAAATTGGAACAACTAAGGTTTTTAATGATAGATTCTCTTCATTTTTAGAAGAAACGCATGGATTTATTCAAACATTAGCAAACTCATGCAAAAGACGTTTTATTACTAAATATCGCGGTACTAACGCATTATATTATAGGATTTCAACGCAAGGATTAATGCTAACACATTAGACAAGTGCCGTAGGAAAAGCTCTAACGCATGGGCCATGCGTCGGAAGGAGTTCAACGCAGAGAAGATTCATTGCTCCAGGCTGATTGTGTCACATCACCACTTACAAGTATGGGCACCTGCAGCAGGCGGCGTCTGAAAAGCTTCTGAAAGTCAGGCGGCTAATCAGGGCATGGACTTTAATGCTGCCCATTCACCAAGTGGATGTGACCAACGCCTATAAATAGATGAAGTCCCTCTAGAGTCAAGAAGTTCGAAAATTATCAAGATCCTTACTCTCTGTATATTGTAGTCATAGTTTTAGTTCTTAGAAGCTGTGTTGTGGTGCCAGACGATCAGAAGGGTTGAGAACCACCACCACTACCAGTCAGGGAGCCAAGAAAGCCACTCTTGAGAAAGACACTTCATCCAATTCCTATACAAGTGATTGTACACAACGAGATTGAGCCAAAGAAATACAAGAGATTGTATTCTTTGGCTTGACTCAGTTTCCTTCATCTCATTTATCGCTTTCACTTCATTTGATTAAATATTGCTTTTGTAAAGACTCTCTGTTTCTTTGTAAAATTCATATTTGATCCATTATACTTGCCATTATTTATTTCTTGTTTATGTTGAACGCATTAATACTTTATGTCAAACTTCATTCCAACGCTCAAGCCAACTTGACAAATTGGTAAAAAACATCTTTAACTTAGATTGTTCGAAAGAATAACTAAGCTGCATCAAGTAGGACGCCTAATATAGCTAGAGACAGACTTACTGGTGTCTATTGCATTCTGTATTAGACGCATGTATCCTAAAGATAGGTTTTGTATGTTATTCACATTGAGAAATGTTGAATGAAGTCTAACGCATGAACAAAAGATAAGCAAATCACTCCATCTCATCCACATCACATCCTGGTTTGTGTACATTCATCTTAAACCGACGCGTCCACTAACATTAAACTCCATTCTCACATGATCCATCACTAACTACTCAACTCTTTTGCATCTCTTGCACAGGCACAACAATTTAGTATAAATAACTCATTTCTCACATTTATTTAGGAAAACTCCTACAGTAGATACAAGCAAGGTCTGCGTTTGGTTAACTGAATCCCTGAGTTCGACCCTGGAATTACCAGGAACCTAAATTAGATTTATACTTGGGTCTAGTTTAGGAAAACTTGAACGTCATTAGAAGGAGTTTTGTGCGTTCTGCTGCAAATATCTGATGCCCCAATGCTTTATATTTACTTAAATGCATCAAAGCATAAACACATCACTTACACTTAGAACTTATTCTTCAATTTAGTTTATACAATACACTTCTAGAGTGAATCACCATAGCAACGAACAAGTTTTTGGCGCCGTTGCCGGGGATTCAGAAACAAAACTAACCAGAAATTTCGTTTATATCTGTTGTAGGAACACTTCGGTCAAGGGAGTATTACGAGTTAAGCCTAAGCTTGTGAACGTTTATGAGCAGGGAGAACACTCCTAAACTCAGATATGACCCCGAGATTGAAAGGACCTTCCGGCATAGGAACCGATCCAACCGTCGTCGAAGGTTGAGGCAGCAATTTCTCAGACAATAGAACAGGCAACGAGCAATGGCAGAAGAACAGGCAAATCAACAACTAGCTTATGCTGCACAGAATCCAATCTTGATGGCGAATAGCAGCACGCGTCCCATGAGGGAGTACGCGTCCCCTGTACTGTATGATTTCTCTCTAGGAATCATATATCCAATGCCGGATGGAACTAGGTTCGAGATGAAAGCTGTTATGCTCCAAATGCTCCAGTCTGCTGGACAATTTCGGGGTAGTCGTGGTGAAGATTCTCACGCCCACATTAAGCGTTTCCTGGAAACGTGTAATTCATTTATGAATCCTGGAATCAACCCATAGGCGATCAGGCTGTCCTTGTTTCTCTATTCTTTGTGTGATGACGCAAAACAATGGCCGAGCTCACTGAAGCCTGGTGAAATCACCACCTGGGAGAAGTTGGTGGAAAAATTTATGCAAAAATACTTCCTACCTACCACCAACGCGAGGAAGCGTCGAGAGATTATGAACTTTGAACAAGAAGATGCTGAGACCTTAAGCACCGCATGGAGCGTTTTAAGGGCTTGGTCAAGAATTGCCCAAACCATTGACTACCTCTAACTATCCAAATGGAGACGTTTTATGGAGGACTGAATAGAGCATTACAGATGGCAGCAGAAGCAGCAGCAGTTGGTGGACTTATGGAAAAATTTTTAGCAGCAGTTGGTGGACTTATGGAAAAATCTTACACTGAGGCTAAAGAGATACTAGACTGCATTGCTAAACACAATATGGAACGGGTGGATGATACGTATGATGGAAGAGCTGACAGAAAGAAGAGATCTCAGAACATTAATTCTATCGATTCCAACGCAATAGCCATACTTTTGGCTCAAGTGGCTACGATGCCTAGCCTTCTACAGAACATAACACTGGGAAACGCATCAAATCAGCAGAAAGTGAATCAGGTAGAGGCGTTTGGGTAGCCCATGGTTAGTTGTGTGGGCTATGGAGATCCTCACTCCTATGCTGAATGTCCACAAAACCCTCAGTCAGTATGTTTCATAAAAAACAACCCATTCTCTAATACATATAATCTTGGATGGAGAAACCATCCAAATTTTTCTTGGATAGGAGGAAATCATCAGGAGCACCACCCAGGGGCAAACCATCAGCAAAGGAATGGACCGCCGCCTGCATTTCAATAAACGCATCAGCAACATCAACAACCCTTTAATAGAGGAGGACAGGCGTCGAGCTCAGGATCTTCGTTTGAGAACCTATTGAAGGAGTACATAGCCCAGAATGACGCGTTGTTGAAAAGTCAAGCGTCATCTATCAGAAACCTGGAAATCCAGGTAGGGAAAATAGCAAGGAGTTGAAAAGCAGGCAACCTGAAGTTCTACCTAGCAATACTGAAACACCTGGGAACAATAATGGAAAGGAGCAATGTCACGAGGTGACGTTGCGAAGTGGAAGAGCTCTTTAAGAAAGAAGAATGAATCAAAGAAATAGCAGTCCTTTGAAAGAACGTATCACACGTTCAATGGATCAGGAAGAAAGAATGCTCGAGACTACAAGTCATTAAGAACCCAGTACATCTAATGCGGGAAATCCTGCAGTGACTTTGAACGAACCATTTCCTAGGCGTCTGATGAAAAAGAATGATGAACAACAATTCATGCTCTTTCTTGAGCTCCTAAAGCAGTTGCATATCAACATATGTCAAATTTTTTAAGGACATTTTGACGAAAAAGAGAAGAGTCAGTGAGAAGGAAGTAATAACACTAATGCAGGAGTATAACGCATTAGTAAGCAACAGTCTACCAAAGAAGCAGAAGGAGCCTGGGAGTTTCACAGTTCCTTGTTCGATAGGAGGATTGGATGTGGGTCATACATTGTGCGATCTAGGAGCCAACATTAATCTCATGCCACTTTCAATTTTTAAGAAATTGATGATTGGCGAAGCACAACCTACTTCTGTTACTCTTCAGCTCGCTGATAGAACAATTAAGTACCCGGAAGGGAAGATTGAAGACGTTCTGGTGAAGGTTGACAATCTCATATTCCCAGCAGACTTTATTATCTTGGATTATGAAACAGATAGGGAGGTACCAATTATCCTTGGATTCCCCATCTTAGCTACTGGGAAAGTTTTAATTAACGTGCATAAAGGCGAATTAACTATGTGCATGGATAATGAAGAGGTGAAGTTTAATGTGCTCAATGAATTAAAGTTCCCAGATAGTGAAGATTGTCAACTAAACAGTATTGAGTTGCCTGAAGAAGAGACTCATGTATGTAAGGTCCTCGCGTTGGAGGAGAACCTGAAAGAATCAAAGCCGTCAAGTATGAGTGAGCGGTGGACAAAACCAACGCGTCCATCACTTGAAGAACCACCAGAACTTGAGTTGAAACAGTTACCTAGACGCTTGAAATATGCATTCCTTGGAACCAACAACACTTTACCTGTGATCATTTTCGCAAATCTTATAGAGCCTAATAAGCAATCTCTCTTACAGATGCTGAAAAGGCACAAGTGTGCAATAGGTTAAATGCTTGCAGATATCCGTGGCATTAATCCATCTTATTGCATGCATAAGATTAGGCTAGAAGAAGGGAAGTCGGGGTCAATCGAGCCTCAAAGAAGGCTGAATCCCATAATGAAAGAAGTGGTCAAGAAAGAAATTTTAAAATGGTTGGACGCGGGAGTTATTTATCCTATATCCGACAGTAGCTGGGTAAGTCCAGTCCAATGCAGTCCTAAGAAAAGGGGAACGACCGTGATAGTCAACAGCAATAATGAACTCATACCCTCGAGGACTGTCACGGTCTGGCGCATCTGTATGGATTACAGGAAACTCAATACAGCAACTAAGAAAGACCACTTGCCCCTTCCTTTCATCGGTCAAATGCTTGACAGACTTACGAGCAAAGAATTTTATTGCTTTCTCAATGGATACTCTAGTTACAACCAGATTCTGATAGATCTGAAAGATCAGGAGAAGACTACGTTTACTTGTCCCTTTAGAACATTTGCATTCAGACGCATGCCCTTTGGGCTGTGTAACACACCTGGGACATTTCAAAGATGTATGATGGCTATCTTCTCTGACTTCCTAGAAAAGATCGTTGAAGTCTTCATGGACAACTTTTCAGTCTTTAGAGACTCATTCCACTCATGCCTAGATAATTTGGAGGCCGTCTTCGCTCGATGCGAGGAAACAAACTTGGTGCTGAATTGGGAAAAATGTCATTTCATGGTGACTGAAGGAATTGTCTTAGGTTACAAAGTATCTAAGGCTAGCTTAGAAGTAGATGAAGCCAAAATAGATGTCATAACAAAACTTCCACCACCATCAAATGTTAAAACTTTACGAAGTTTTTTAGGGCATGTCGGCTTCTATAGACAGTTCGTTAAAGGATTCTCTCAGATTGCGCGACCTCTGAGTGCATTACTAGAGGCTAACCGGTCCTATGACTTTAATGAAGACTGCACTGACGCGTTTGAAACCCTGAAGTATGCATTGACGACAGCTCTAGTATTGATAGCACCGGACTGGATGCAGCGCTTTATTCTTATGTGCGACGCGAATGATGTAGCAGTAGGAACAATGTTAGGGCAGAAGAAGGGTAATTTGATACATCCCATCTTCTATGCGTCTAAAACACTAAATGACTCTCAGGAACATTACACCACTACTGAAAAGGAAATGTTGGTTGTAGTGTTTGGCATTGAAAAGTTTCGATCTTACTTAGTTGGTGCGTCAGCCACCATATACATCGACCACTTAGCCAAAAAAATCCTGATGAGCAAAAAAGACACGAAGCCAACGTTGATAAGATGGGTGTTGCTGCTACAGGAGTTTGATATTGATATCCAGGACAGAAAAGGAACAGAAAATCAGGTGGCTGATCATCTGTCCAGGCTAGAGAATCAAGAAATGTAAGCCCAAGAAGGTGAAATCAAGGATGCATTTCCTGATGAAAGCCTGTTTAGAGTTGAAGGCAGGGAACCTTGGTATGCGAACATAGTCAATTATTTAACCACCAAGAAATTCTCTGGGAACTTCAGCTCTCAGCAAAAGAAGTGGTTAATTCATGACAGCAAGTTTTATTTTTAGGATGAGCCGTTTCTATATAAACAAGGCCCCAACTCCATAATGCGTCGATGCGTTTCGGAGGAGGAGACACAACGCATCTTAGCTGAGCGTCATGACTCTCCTTACTGAGGGCATTTCGGTGGGCAAAGAACCGCAACGAAGGTCCTTTAAAGCGGATACTTTTGGCCCACCCTCTTTAAAGATGCGAGGGAGTTTGTTCGAAAATATGACCCCTGCCAACACACCGGGAATATTTCTTCAAGGGACGCAATGCCTTTGAACAATATTCTCGAAGTTGAGCTGTTCGATGTTTGGGGCATAGATTTTATGGTACCTTTTCCCCTGTCCTGTAGCCAACAGTACATCCTGCTTGCAGTAGATTATGTATCTAAGTGGGTAGAAGCAGTAGCCTGTGCTAGGAATGATGCGTCCACTGTATCTAAGTTTCTTACTAGGAACATATTTACACGCTATGGAACACCAAGAGCCCTGATAAGCGATGAAGGTACGCACTTCATTAATCACATCATTTCCAAATTACTTGCAAAATATAATGTCAGGCACAAGATCGCTACTGCCTATCACTCACAAAAAAAGGGTCAAGCGGAAGTATCAAATCGAGAAATCAAGTCTATCCTGGAGAAAGTCGTCAATGCAATGCAGAAGGATTGGTCACAGAGGCTGGATGAAGTGCTCTGGGCCTACAGGACTACTTACAAAACTCTTATAAGTATGTCTCCATACTCTCTTGTATTTGGAAAAGCTTGTCACTTACCTTTAGAGTTGGAGCACAAGGCATTTTGGGCAGTTAAAAAGCTAAACATGCACTTGGACGCCGCGGGCGCTCAACGCAAAATTCAACTCAATGAGCTCGAGGAGTGGTGATTGAACACATACGAGAACAACAAGCTGTACAAAGAAAAGACAAAGCATTGACATGATCAACGCATCAGTAAGAAAGAACTTGTTGTTGGCCAAAAATTTCTATTGTTCAATTCACATCTGCGTTTGTTTCCAAGAAAACTAAAATCCAAGTGGTCAGGACCCTTTATCATTAAAACAATCTTTCCATATGGAGCTGTGGAAATAACGCGAGAAGATGGCACCAACGCATTCAAAGTAAACGGCCAGAGAGTGAAGCCTTACTTTGAAGATGAACTGGAACGCCAAAAGTCATCTCTCTCACTACACGAAGCCAATTGAGGCTCGCGTCGAGGTATCCTTGCGTTTGTATCGCCATATATTTCAGGGACGCTTCCTCTATCCCTATCTTTTTGCATTCTGTATTTTACGATGCGTTTGAGTTTGTTGATTTATTTGATTGGTTGTTTTAAGATTGTTCTTTGTTTTTGCTTTTATAAAAGTTGGAAACTTGTTTGTTTTTCTTTAAAAATTGTGTATAATCGAGTTAAAAATAACGAACACGTTAGATGCAAGTCTAATGCATGGCCCAGTTGAAGGGACGCGTCTCGCGAACACAAAAACACTCGAGTATTTACAAATCTGAGACGTCTCTTCAGCTTTACATTTATTATAGATGTCAGGCGCCACCTGACGTCAGCCACTAATTCTCTCTCAGCTTATAAAAGGACCCAACGATTCGAAGCCTTCTTCTTCTTCATTTTCACTCTCGAGTTCTCTGAAACAAAAAAAAAAAAAAAAGAGAAAAAAACCTAACCTCCCCGTCTTCCTCGCTTCTGATTCGCTCGAGCTTCTCCGGCCACAATGTCGTCCGCCTCAGATAGCTAGAACCAGACCGTGAGCTTTGGGAATGACTCACCGGTAAGCTCCTATTCCTCGTCCTCTGTTTCGATTTCACCTCCCTCGAGCCCTAGAAAAACCACCAAAACCTTTGCCTAAACCAAACCCACACACGGCGGAGCTACCTCTTCCCAGCGGCCGTCTGTTTCGAAACCTTCCACAGCACCCACGAAACTCTCTTCCAAAACCTTAAAAACCATCGTTACCCCTCCGGCTGAGACCCCTAAACCTAAGACCCCTCAACCAAAACCCAAAACTACCCCCAAGCCAAGGGCCAAAACACCTGCAAAACCAAGGACGTGTCCGTCATCTACGGCCGCTTCCAAACCCTACATCAAGCCTGCCCCACCACCAGTCATTCCTAACATCACTATGGTGGGTGCAACGCATGATCCACTCCCAGCCTACGTCCATAATGCACCGTTACCAGTCGTGCGTCCACCACCTCCACTTTCGATCCAGCCCTTAGCCACCATTTATCTAGTGGAATCAGACGCGTCGAGCCAACCATCTCATTCGCGCATCATCATATCCTCCCCAGGGCGCCTCATTCCCCAGTAGGCACACCTCCATTTACTCCACCCATACCACCCTCTGATAGTCCTGCGTCAGAGCGCAATCTTAAAGAATTGGCAGAATTGGCTCGACTGGACGAGCAAAAGGTTTTTGGTGCGATCTTGTCGTCCCTCAATCAAAGCCAAGAGGAAAAGCAGGTGATGCGTTCAGACCCACCTAACACATCACTTGAATTAGACGAAGTGGAGCGGTATGCTATGATGCTTGAAGAGGAACTAGAAGAAGAATTAAGAGAAGAAAGGGAAGAAGAAGATAGAGAAGATGGGAGAATTGATCCTGACGCGTCGCAATCACGCCCATCCGACGCGAATGAAGGGCCCTTAAAATAAAAAAGAGTAACAAGGAAAAGAAGGTTAATATTGGAGGAAGAAGAAGATGAGCAATCTGCATCCAGCCCTGAGGATGCAATACATGGAAATAGCTCAAGGCACGACGCACTAGAACAGGAATTGGAAGACTATCAGCCTGCAAGGCAAGGGCGAAGGAAGACGACTCTCCAAAGGGAATTGAAGAATGAACTAAGAGAGCTGGCAAGGGAAGCCAAAGAGCACGCAACAGAAAAATGCAAGGTAACCAACGCCTTACCTAAGAAGACCTTGGGAAGAAGGCGTCAATTTAGTGACATACTCGTAGAAAAAGGCTTCTTTTTCGAGCGCCACCCTCTGCCAATATACATAACAGAAACAATAAATGCATTGGAGTGGAATCAGTTCTGCATTGGGCACACTCGTATTTGGCCCAACCTCGTCCGCATGTTCTACAACAGTGAATTTGATATGGAGAAGAACATAGATTTTGTTGATAGGGTGTTAGTGTGCTTCTCAGCTGACAAGATAAACGAAGTGTTCAACATTGACAGTAATCTGGATGCGGAAGGAAATTGCATCTTAGAGCAGCCAACGCCAAGCCAATTAAAAGATGAGTTAAGGACGGTAGCCAAACTTGGAAGAAAATGGCAAACGTCGAGAAACGAAGAAAAAATGTTAGCTTCCAGGAATTTAACTCCAGACGTGAATTTGTGGTATTACTTGATCAAACAGAGCATCATGCCTACAACGCATAATGAGACATTATCAAAGGAACGTGTCCTGGCTACCTATTGCGTCATACAGTGCATCCCTTTGGACGTTGGAATAATTTTAAGGGATCAGATCAAGGCCATCAAGACTAAGCCACGAGGGCAACTCTACTTTCCATGGCTGATATGTGCACTATGCGAATGCAGGGGCATCCCTCTAGGGGATGATTATGAAGATATCGATGGCTTGATAGACATAAAGTTAGTGAGGCGTGTACTTCACAATTCACCGCATCAACCTACCTTACCTGCAAGGAAGTGGCAACCAAGCCTTGATCATCCAAACGCACCCCCAAAAGAAGACACGTTCAGATTATTGAACATAGCGATGAAGCTTTAGAGCACGAAGAACATGAAGCTGAGCTTGAACTTTCGGCTGAAAAAGCGCAACCAACCCTCAATCTTACTTTCCATGACTCACCATTGGCTCCGCCAAAAGGGAGTCCTGATCAAACGCACAGGAACCAACTCATATAGATCAGGAAATCCCTTATTCCCTTCCTTCGCCCCCACCAAGTCCAATTCCCAACTTTGTGCCTCCTCCAATAATTTTTGAACCAACTGGGCTAAGGTCAAACAACATAGCAAATTTTGAAGACTCAGTTAGAAGAAATGAAGAACCAACACCACCTCAACGCAGCGCAGACTTAGAAGAGTTGAAAACTTTTATCAGTGATTAGCTCAGACCACTGGCCGCGTCTATCGAAGGTCTTCAACAATAGAATCAGGTTCTAAGGGATTATCTAAGGCAGCAAACAAGACAGATGCAAGACCAATTAGTTTACACAACGTAATACATCAATCAGGTCTTGGTTGGAATGTTTGCTCTGCCTCCACTACCTGCCCATCTTAGAAACCTCCTATGTTTTATAGATGAAGACCCTGAGGAAGAACGCAGAGATGACGCGCCAGCACAATAGAGTTCTGAGGTGTTCGGTTATTTTTGTATTTTGATTTAATTGTTCTTTTGTATCTACTTGACTTGTTTGTTTACTTCATGTGAATTTATGAAAATGAATGAGAAATTCCTATCATTTTGTTCCTTGTGTTTGACCTTGGCATACTGGATTTTTGTTCTTTAGACATTTTCTAAGTCTTGTGCTTTGTCTGACCTCAATGATATCAACTATATGAAATCTAAGTATAGAGTAGGCGTTAGGAAAATCAACAAGGCTTGAACTTTTCTAAAAAGATTATGTTTACCTTCTAATGCGTGCAAACTTTAAGTCTTAAACTCCTTTCAGACTCTCAAAGCCTTTTTGAAATTTTGTTTCTCTTTTAGCAATGAGAATTTAGCTCGTCCCCAAATTTTGGATGAGTAGCTCATCTCCAAATTTGGGGATGAAGGAAATTCGAGTTAAGACGCATCAAATGGGTACATCACAAATAAAAGGGAACAAAATAAGAAAAATGTTAAACGCAATTCCTCTGTCATTACTTCAAAAGAAATACCTTAAAATGGCATGAGTTTAATTGGAACAAGCACTTACCCGTAGTTGGATACTAGCATGACACCCGTGGAGGCAAGCCAAAACGAAGTTAAGTCTTCTAGACCAACGCGTCCCATATAACTCCTCTATCTAGTCTGAAGAAATTATATCTTGAAATGCATGAATATTAGATATGAGTTTAATTGTGAAGGGTTCTAACCCGTAGTTGGATGCTCGCATGACACCCGTAGGCAAGCCAAAACGAAAGTGGGATACTTGGAACAACGCATGGGTAAAGTAAAAATTCATAATCGTTTTTTTTCTTTTTATCCAGCATTTATCTTAAAAAGTGCATCTAATGCATTGTTGGTTTAGAAAAAACGAGAATGTTTTGAGAAATGAAAGGAGTTGTGATAAAAGGCCTGCTGCACCTGAAACTAAACATTAGTCCTTTTAGAAAAGAATCAATCTGAGTTATATTTTCCAAACTCTTATCTCAAGCTTATGACTGAATATGATGAGAGGTGAACTCTGCACACTTAAAACAAAGGAGATAACAAAAAATTATTTTGGAATGCTTGAGGACAAGCATTGTTCAAATTTGGGGTGGTGATAACTTGTAGAAATACAAGTTATTTTTCCTCTTAAGTTGGAACAACTAAGGTTTTTAATGATAGATTCTCCTTATTTTTAGAAGAAACGCATAGATTTATTCAAAAGTTAGCAAACTCATGCAAAAGAAGTTTTATTACTAAATATCGCGGCACTAATGCATTGTATTGCAGGATTTCAATGCAAGGATTAACGCTAATACATTAGACAAGTGCCACAGAAAAAGCTCTAACGCATGGGCCATGCGTCGGAAGGAGTTCAACACAGAGAAGATTCATTGCTCCAGGCTGATTGTGTCACATCACCATTTGCAAGTATGGGCACCTGTAGCAAGCGGTGTCTGAAAAGATTCCACACAACAGGCGACGTCTGAAAAGCTTCCGAAAGTCAGGCGGCTAATCAGGGCATGGACTTTAATGCTAATCAGGGCATGGACATTAATGCTGCCCATTCACCAAGTGGACGTGACCAACGCCTGTAAATAGATGAAGTCCCTCCAGAGTCAAGAAGTTCGGAAATTATCAAGATCCTTACTCTCTGTATAATGTAGTCATAGTTTTAGTTCTTAGAAGCTGTGCTGTGGTGCCAGACGATCAAAAGGGTTGAGAACCACCACCACCACCGGTCAGGGATCGGAAGAAGCCACTCTTGAGAAAGACACTTCATACAATTCCTATACAAGTGATTGTACACAATGAGATTGAGCCAAAGAAATACAAGAGATTGTATTCTTTGGCTTGACTCAGTTTCCTTCATCTCATTTATCGCTTTCACTTCATTTGATTAAATATTGCTTTTGTAAAGACTCTGTTTCTTTATAAAATTCATATATTTGATCCATCATAGTTGCCATTGTTTATTTCTTGTTTATGTTGAACGCGTTAATACTTTATGCCAAACTTCATTCCAACGCTCAAGCCAACTTGACAAATTGATAAAAAGCATCTTTAACTTAGATTGTTCGAAAGAATAACTAAGCTACATCAAGTAGGATGCCTAGTACAGCTAGAGACAGACTTACTAGTGTCTATTACATTCTGTATTAGACGCATGCATCCTAGAGATAGGTTTTGCATGTTATTCGCATTGAGAAATGTTGAATGAAGTCTAACGCATGAACAAAAGATAAGCAAATCACTCCATCTCATCCACATCACATCCTGGTTTGTGTACATTCATCTTAGACCGACGCGTCCACTTACATTAAACTCCATTCTCACATGATCTATCACTAACTACTCAACTCTTTTGCATCTCTTGTACAGGCACAACAATTTAGTGTAAATAACTCATTTCTCACATTTATTTAAGAAAACTTCTACAGTAGATACAATGCAAGGTCTGCGTTTGGTTAACTGAATCCCTGAGTTCGACCCTAGACTTGTCAGGAACCTAAATTATATTTATACTTGCGTCTGGTTTAGGAAAACTTGAACGTCATTAGAAGGAGTTGTGTGCGTTCTGCTGTAAATATCTGACACCCCAACACGTTACATTTACTTAAACGCATCAAAGCATAAACGCATCACTTACACTTAGAACTTATTCTTCAATTTAGTTTATACAATACACTCTTAGAGCGAATCACCATAGCAACGAACACAGCCCAACTGCGTTGTGAGAAAAATGGCAGTCGGGCTGCCTTGTAAAGGGAGGCAAGCACACTACCGTCCCTCCTCCCATTATCTCTTTTTTTTAATTTCTTTTTTTTTATTTTTACGTATATATATATGCCTTCCTGGTTCAAGCTATTTGTCGAGCTTGATTTAATTTTCTTATCTCAATCTTCCGAATGGACTCGCTCTCTTAGCTCGGCTTTCAATCTTAGCTCAAATGGGTCAACCTAATTAAACCATTTTCTCAACTCAATTACCCTTGATTTAATTTGGTGAACTAGGTTGAATTTCACCCTCCACAGTTGCCCCTCTCTTGAACTGGGCAGTTCATAGCCTCTATTGGAGCCTAGCTCGAGACTTACTTCTCACAACTTATGGGCATCCTTGTCTTAGTTTGGCCTTAGTAAAAAGTCTCATTTTTCATACCGAATTTTGTTACAAAAAGGACTCATTCGGACATCAAAACTTGCCACATTCCAATCTTCATCTTCCCTCCTCCATTCCTCGAGGTAAATTGCTATTTGGTTTATCTCTTTTCTTTTTGTCCATGGAGAATACCCGAGACTTAGTCCGATTCAGACGATTCTGACTTCGTCCCCAACCAAAGGCCTCGAAACCGTATTCAGAGGGAGTGTGGATTCCAAAGTGATGATTTGGCTTCCCACGTTCCTCCCTCAGGTCCCCTAACCGTAGATTCCCTAAATTCGCTTAGGAGAAAATTTAGAATTTTTGACTCGGTGACATGAGAATTCCTTCCTTGGGTGAAGATCCATCTAACCCATCTTTAGGCGAAGTGACTTTCTATCCTACCATGTTCAATTTTGGAGTCAGTCTTCCACTCCACCCTTTTATTCAACAATTCTTAGCTTACGTAAACGTGACACCCTTCCAGTTATTTCCAAATTCTTATTATGTGCTATTAGGGTGTTACGTCCTCTGGCTTCAACTGGGTAACTCAAATCACATCGCTATGGAGGACTTCATGTCCCTTCGTACTCTTAAGAAAATAAAATATTCATCAAATTTCAATTATGTCACTATTTTCAAAGGAAACTCCATTGTTTCATGTTCAACTACCATAAAGGGTGGAGCAAACAATGGGTTTTTGTCAGTGGTGACTGGGTTGCATCAAACTGTTGAAACCCTTCTATTTCGGTCTTGACCGAGTTTTGGACTTTTAGTAAATTTTTCACATGTTCACTCGATAAGGACCAACTTTTATAAATTATTCTAAAAGTTTTGTTTTTTTATGTATATAGTCGATTGCAAGCTTGCCTTGACTAGCGTAACTATTATGTTTCAAGACTCAACTCTTTCTACTGACAACTTGCTCCGCTACGGTCCTAACTTGGTTCAGCAATAATTTCTCGAAAGCTTTGAGCTCAACCTATCAACACACACTAGTTTAAAGAAAACAAAGAAAATGCAAATAGTTGTTTGGGACTACTTTGAAGCTTATTCTAACCTTTTTTTTAGGAATGGCTCCTCGCAAAAGTATACGCCAAAGAATACGTGACGGACTGAGGGTTAACACTCATGTCCCCCAATGTTTCCTTTCAAAGGACCTTCCCATGACTTCTACAGGTGTGTCGAGGGGGTCTGACCCTGTTCAGAATCGAATTGACGAACTGCCTTCCTAACGTCCATGTATTCGCACTTCACCTTGTCATAACATCTCTACCCCAACTATGATAATTCCAACTCATTCAACTACTGAAGGATCTACTTCATCCTCTTCACATCCTTCTGATTTCAATGAACCATACGAGTCTGATAGTGATAAAACTTCCTTCCTTACCCAGGCTATGGCTCAATGGCATGTGGACCCTAAATCGGGTATTACATTGGCCCAACAACATCTTTGCATGGTAAGTGACTCTATTAGATCATGCATTTGTTGATATAACATATAGTGTATATATATAATAAAGTAGTTATTATATATATATATATATATTAGTAATATTAATTTAATTGAATTAATTAAAGGGAAGGAGTTACGACTCTCTCCCCTTATTCTCTCATTTTATTACATGCGTTGAAAAAGAGTTGGTTAAGAGATTATTCTTCTTCCTAAATTCTTTTTTAGAGAAGAGTTCTCCCTAGAAAAACTCACAGAGAAGAAAAGTTCTTCTCTTCCCTCTCCTCATCTCCATCTCTTTCCCTCTTCTAAGGATTCAAGCAAAGCTCACAACTCTTGCATGAATCCTTTATCCCAACAGAATACACAGGGTTCTCGAGTGGTGGTGTTCCATGTTGAGAAGTAGATCAGTTCGTGATCTGTTCGAGAGAGTTTTTGAAGAAAGTGTTCTTCAAAGGTAAGAGTTTTTGAAACTCTAAGTATTTTATTTAAAAGCATGCTATAATTTGTATAAATGCATATCTTGTTCTTGTTTTACTGTAAAACTTCAATTCAATGAAAAATGGAATTTGGGTCGATCTTTGCTTCCGTTCAAAGGATATTTTTTCGAAAATTTCCTTCACTAGACTAGAAGTTTAAGTGTAATATTAGAAAGATTGATTTCAAAAATTTGCATATTGTCACAGATTTGATAGCTGTATGTACTAGAAATTTAGGAGTAAATCTCTTCCCGTGTCTTTTTGAACTCTCATGCCCTAGATTTCTATTGTATTAATTGTGATGTAAATTTTGAATTTTAGTAAATCTTTTCCAATCATTTTATGCTATTAAGAGACAACATAAAGTGTTAAACCCCAAATAAAACCATTAAAGAATGGAGGCTAAATTCCAATACATGTAGATATGGTCTATCTAATGTACTTTTTTGTTTAAGCATTGACTTTAATTATCACATATAGTATATTTTAACCATGTCTACACCGAATCACAAAAGTATTCTCATATATAGTGTATTTATGTTTTAAACATGTCTACGCAATATTACAAATAGTGCGTCAAGTTAGTATTTCTTCTTTTTAGCATTCAATTACACCTAAATCACAAAACTACCAAGATTGTATTTTAGATTGTGTTGCTAAGTATATGAGATATTGTCTCCTAATTTTATAAGCTTTTTTTTTTACACTATCTTCTTCTTCTTCTTCTTTTTTTTTTTTTTTTTCCAATCTTAGATTTTGTTGTAGGTTTATGAAATATTGTTCTAGTTTTATAAGTTCTAGAATTTAAATAGATTTGGTCATGTTTTTTTATTTGATTATTCCTTTATTTTATAGTGTAATTTATTGATTCAGGCGAGGGTAATTTAGTCCACCGTTAATTAAATTTAGCTATTTACTAAAGAATATATATTAACTTTTGTTGACAAATGTTCAATTCTTTCAACCTATTCTAGTGAGTCTGAGCCTGATTGTCCAAATGGGCTCTTAAAAAGTGCTCATTTATAATTATCCAACCGACTGTAGACCCATTCCGAATCCATCTTATGAGCCCGATTAGCCCAATGGGCTTCTTGAAAGCCCATTATAAATTCCACAACTGTAGACCATTCTCTTAAAAAAAAAAACACGTACAAGAAGTAAATGAAATGAAATTAAAAGTTAAAAATTGGAACTATGTGTTCTAATATAACTAATTGTCTAAATCATATAGGTTCAACTTATCGCATATATTATTAAGAATGGATAAAGAGTGGATTAAGATTAGGAACAAGCTATCAACTGAGCATGCAGAAGGAGTATATCGATTCCTTGAAATTGCAAAACTCCATGTTAATAACTTGGAAAAAACAAGATGTCCATGAAGAAAATGTAGGAATGCAAGGTGGGATCCAATAGATGGAGTTGAACGACATTTATTCATTAATGAAATTTTCCCATGTATCATCAATGGGTATATCATGGAGACCCAGTCGACTTGTCTAGGGGATACGAGAGTCACACATCTCAATTGACATATGATGATGGATTAAGTACGACATAGATGAATGTTATACATGAAGAAAATGAAATTTTGAATATTATAAATGATCTACAATGTCAGAATGTCGATGTAAATGAAGAAGAAAACGAGGATGAGATGCACACTAATGCCCAAGAAAGAGATAACAATTCAAGTTTATTTGAAGACTTGATATTGAAGCACGCAACCAGTTGTACCCTAGTTATACAAATTTCTCTTCATTGTTGTTCTTGGTGAAGTTGATGCATATTAAGGTTCTTAGTGGTTGGACTAACCAAGTTGTTTGATTTATTACTTGAATTGTTAAAAGAATCATTTTCCATTGGAGCATCTATGCCTAGTTCTTTTTATGAAGCTAAAAAAAATTACGTGATTTAGGACTAGGTTATGAGTCTATTCATGCTTGCAAATACGATTGCATATTATATTGGAAAGAATTTGTCGATTTGCAACAGTGTCCAGTATATGGTAAATCTTAGTACAAAGTTGAATATGGAAAAAGTACAAAGATCCCACATAAAATTTTACGACATTTTTCTTTGATCCAAGATTGAAGCGATTATTTGCATCTAAACATATTGCACCTGAAATGAAGTGGCATAAAGATAAACATGTTGAAACTAATGGAGTGTTGCGACATCCAGCTGATGTTGAAGGGTAGAAGCATTTTGATCATGAGTTTCCTCAGTTTGCTTCAGACCCACAAAATGTTTGTTTAGGACTAGAAGTTTGTGTATGTTGTTATCTTGCAATTATGGTAACAACGTTAACGTATAATTAGCGTTCCAAAGTTGAGTTTGATTTTCATTTGTGATAAATAGGGGGGATATGAACTCTTCAACTTTCGTACTAAACTAATTAGAAGTTTATGTATGTTATCCTGCCGTTATGGTAACAACATTCACGTATAGATATTTAAAGTATAGTTAGTTTGTGTTTAATTTTAAGTTGGTTTGTTTAAGTAAATGTAGATATGTGTTCGTTTGTTTCAAATTTAATTATATTAGTTTATATATTGGGATTGAGAATAATTTTAGAGGGTGAGGATTCAATAAACTTCATTTAAGAAAAACTAAGTTGGGGGGAGGTAAGTTGGTGGTTTGTATAAGTAAACGTATATGTCTTGGTTTGTTTCAATTCTTATAAATTGGTTGGGTTTAAGTTGGTTTTTTAGTTCTATATTAGGTTTGAGATTGAAATATGTAGTTATGAGTTCGTTGGGTTTAAGTTGGATTTTAAGTTTTATATTAGGTTCAAGTTAGAGTGAGTTTTATTTGTTAATGTTCTTATATTACTTTTAAGTTTTATATTGAGTTTGAGATTGAAATATGCAAGTTTGAGTTGGTTTGTTTCAATTCATTAATGTTCTTAGTTGAGTTTTAAATTCTATATTCATTTTGAGATTGGTATATGGTATTTGAACATTAAACTTATTTAAATTTGTATTTTGTAGGTTCCTCGAGGTTTATGTTGCAAATGCATCTCCCGACAAACACATTTTAGGTTGCAGATGTTAATGTTATTTTCGATTTAGGAATTATGGATTACGGTTGTAGATGCATCTCCCCATACGACCCAACACTATCATGAGCTTGTATTTCTTATTGAGGAATTGTGGATGTATTGTTGTTAATTTGAGACGAATAGTATGTTTAAGAGTTGAAATTCAAACATGTTTTCTATATAATATTTACTTTGGTATGACATTTACTTGATTTTGGAAATTTTTATATTAGTTTGAATGATATTTGCAAAATTCAAATAGGTATCACATTTGAAAAAAAAAATACATATTTAAATAAAGAATTAAAAAAAACTAATTCTTACGGTTAAATATATAATCCAAACGATACAAGGGGTCGAGAAAAACTATATTTGATGTGTTTATCATTTTCTCCCGGCGGTAATAAACAAAACTCCGACGGTCCACAGAGTTGAAAAATCTATGAAATCCCGACGATGCAAACACACAATCTGCATAAGTCAGTTCGTCTGACGGTCATAATTCATAAAGACCGTCGAGATAAAAAAAACTTTGCCCGATGATACAAGGTCACCATCGGAATAATTTAAATATTTCCCGACAGTGGCTCCAATTTCTCACATCGGGATATACCCAATTATCCCGATGGTGACCTTGCACCGTCGGGTGAAGTTTTTATCTCCCGAGGGTCTTTATAAATTATGACTGTCGGGGTTTAATAATTATCCTGGCGGTCTTGTTTAGGGTCGGGATAAAGGCCCTATTCTCCGTCCGTCGAGATAACAGTTTTTCCCTACAATTGTGTGTTATACAGTCGGGGAAGGTTACGTCGACAAGGCTTTGCTCACAATCCTCCCGACAATTATTAGTCGTCGGCAAAAGCTCAGCCGATGCTCTTTCTTACTAATCCCAACGATTTTTGTTGTCGGTAAAAATCCAAACTATTGTAGTGTTGTCTACTAAACCAACCCTAAATAATTTACAATTTCTAAAATAAAAACATTTACAAGCAATTTAATTACTATTTTCTAAAATTCATTTTGATTTAGTGGTTAAGAATGTATTTGGTGTAACTTTTTCAAGTGTTTAATATTGAAAATAAGTCATTTTGAAAAAAATTGAAGTGTTTGACAACCGCTCGAAATAGTTTTTGAAATATTTTTAAAGTGTATTTTAAACAAATTTTATCAAAAGAAATTTTGAAACATTTTTTCTCTAGTCAATCCAAATAAACCATGCTTAACTTAAAAGAACTTTAACTTGTGCATATAATTTATAGTATTAAAAGATTACTCCTATCTTCGGGGTTCTAAGTTAAAAAAAAATTAAACAAAAAAGTTTATTTAAAAAAGTGAATGGACAATAATTTCTCTCTTACAATAATATAGTTGGCAATTCATAATTTCTCTTACATATCAAAACATTTGACAACCAAGAAGAAACTCACACACCATAAGAAAATTTAAACTTTGCTAAACTAAGAGCTTCCCATACCAAGAAAGTCTATGAATGGAATCCTCCTCTTCTGATCATCGCTCTCACTGGAGCCCGACGCCACTGCAGTTGGCAAAGACGACTTTCCACGGCCATTTCCGAGCAGCACCGGAGCGGTGGCCGTAAGAGGAGTCCATTTGATGGCCGTGGTCTTTGAAAAGGGTAGTAAACTATGGCGGTTCCTTAGATTAATGTTGTTATTATTAGTGAATATTGTGAAACGTTCTCTTCTTCTTCTAGCCATAATTACATGGTAATGATTCTTCACTGCATTGTCTGTTCTTCCTTTGAAGTGTCTAGCTATTAATGCCCATTTGTTCCCATGAAGCTGTTGAAACATTAAAAGTCTCTCTTCTTCTTCCTCACTAAATGGGTTCTTGTTTATATTTGGATCTAGTTGATTGTACCATCTCAATCTACAGCTTTTTCCTATCGAAAAAAAATTCCATCATTTTTAGTCCTTGTATTTTCCTACATTTATGAAAATTATTTAATTGAGTAGTTACACAAACTTTAAATAGAGTAATTAACAATCCATAGTTCTTGTAGTTTTAAATTTTTATTGTAGTACGTAACAATTTATATTTATGGTTTGAGAGCACATTTGATCTCCTTTTCAAAGAAAAAAAAAAAAGACACATTTGGTCTCCTTGGAGAAGATGTGAAGAAGAGGAAGAACTTGAGATAAGAAATTATATACAAATTTTAACATCTTAATTAAAGTTTTTATTCTCTCTAGTTTTTCTTTCCTAGCTTTTTGCGATTGAAAGATCATTCATAAATATAGGTTAGGAATGTCCTTAAACATTGCCTCCCAATGTTATGGATAACATACCTCCAAATATCTTCACATAATTAATATTATATACTGTATTTTGAGTATTGGATTTCACTCAAAAGATCTCATACCATTCGGGATAATTATTCTCTCTAATGAACTCAGGGTCGTTCCTCTTATCTGACCAATATGAGACTTTAATCGTATTTCCAATACTTTGATGTGAAATTTGCTCTGGTAAATTGTCAATCTATATAAGTGAGATTTTTTTTTTTTCCTTAACAAATTTTTTTAACTAAATCATCATGAATTTTATATTATAGAAACTAAATCATTAAAAAGAATAAAAATAAATGAACTTAATCACTGTGAAAATATGTTTTTCAAAACCCCAACAAAATCATCTAAAATCCTAAAGATGAGATTTGGATATTAAATGAATGTTACCAGATCTGCCTTCAAAGTGTTCTGCAATGTAATTCCAGTTTTGAGGGCCAAACTGTTCAACGAGCTGCCGGAGTTTATTGTCCTCTGCCGGCCGCCAATGGCCTCGGTAGCAGCTGACACCGCTGCTTCCACCGCCGCCGCCGCTACTGCCGCCACTGCTACTACTACTTCTTGATCTCATCATTCTCAAAATCCAACACTAAAAACCCTCAAAAGAAGGAGAGAAAAAGAAAGTTTATTATAAAAGAAGAAAAGATTATGAAATGGGTTTTGAGAATTGCATTGAGAGATTTGAAAAATACCAACAAAGCAAACAGCTTTATTTCATTTATTTTGGTTCTTCAAGTTAATTTTGAGAAGGCATTATTTGTTTGTAAGAACATATTAACACATCCCATTATAAGGCATTTTGTGATCTAATTAGGTAAATGGGCTGGCTTTGTAATAGTTCCTTATTTGGGATAAACCCTTCACTACAATTAATTCTTCCAGGTTTTTTTTTTTTTTTCCTCTTCTTTTTTTTTTTATTTGTTATATATTAGGAAAAGCTCATTAATATCAGTTGGAAGAAGTTGGTAAAACTCCTTTACTATCTTCTAATTCATTTTCATAACTAAAATTGTTATTGGAGTACCCAATGCACTTTGAGTTTGAGATCAAAAGTAAGTACTCAATCATTGATTTTTTTTTTATAAGTTAGTGGTCTGTATATATACTAAAGTATAGTATAAAACTAATCTACGTAGTTTTATAATTTACTTTTGTATACTAGATATCTCAACTAATTAAGGTACATATGTCATTAACTAAAAAGATCAATGGTTCAAATGGTCGATACTATATAATCAAAGTTAACAGCTTTGTCGACTAAATTGATAATTGATAAACGAAATCAATGAAAATTATAAGATTGAAACTCTAAAACTTGACCAAAGAGATTTGTAAGAAATTATGCTAAATAAAAAGAAAAAGATAATAGCAAGATATGTATGTATATTTTTGTTGATTGCTACATAGTGTTTTACAAATTTATGTATTTGCAAAAAGAAAACACATTTCACAAAAATTATGTAATTTAAAATGATTAAAAGATGCATGACAAAAGTCAAATGAGGTAAGACTCAAAATAGAGCAGAGTTTAAAGACATATTGAACGGCCTTCTTTTTAATATTATTAAGTGTTTTTTTTTTTTCTCTTTTCTCCATTTTTTATCATGTTAAAACTTGTTTTTAAGCTTATATATATGTATAAAAGAGGAGTCTTTTTTAATATAAAAAATATATTTAAAACTATTTACCATTTTTAGCAAAAAAAATTTTAAAAATGTTTTATACTTTTTGAAAATTTTTGCTATAAAGTATAATATTTTTAGAATTTTTCTATTATTAAGAATTTCTCAAAAGGGAAAACAATGACAACGAAACAATATCTAAAGTTTACTAATATCACAAAATGTTTAGCTCACAACTTTGATAAATATAATTTTCAATTTCCCAAAAAATAAGTTATATTTGATTATTTTGAAAAAATATAGCTCAACTGACATAAAATATGTGTTATATCGATGTCAAGGTCGGTGGTTTCCTTTCTCACAAAATTTAATCTTCTTTGATAGAGGTTGAGGAGAGTCAATCAATGTCTATCAGTATTTATTTTTATTTTTATTTTTTTTTGTTATTTCTATAAATAGTTTGACAATTTTTTTATTTACAAATATTTTTCAATTATTTATATATATATATATACTAAAAATTTTAACATTGGGGTAAAACAAACCCAACCCATGAGTCAAACCCCTTTTTGGGTAAGCAACAATATTTTAATATTTATTTGGTTTCTTAATTTCTTTTCCCATTGCAGTTACTAAATCTCAGTAAAGAGATTCTGATGACATATGAATTTCCCAAAAGTGGATCAGATTGAACTGTCAATTGAAATTCAAAGGGTCAAACTCAAGATTTCAATTGTTGCATATATAATTCCCTTAGTTAAATTACAATTTTAGTCTTTATCTCTAAACTTTTTTGATTAAATCTTTTTAAGCTTTTCATTTTCTGCCTAATAGATCCTTGAATATTATACATTCTCTTTAAAAAACAAAAAAAAAAAAAGTAAATGAATTATTATGCATAAAATTGAAATTTATGTCGAATAGAACATTAATCTTTCCAGTTTTATATAATAATAGATTCATAAATTTTAAAAAATGTTGAATAGGCTAGTAACCTACTAGATATAAAATTAAAAAATTTGGAATTCATTAGACATAAAATAATTTTTTTTTAATTTTAAGAACTTATTCGATACAATTGAAAGTTCATGAATCTATTAGATAAATTTTCAAGCTCAAGAACTTATTTGACACATAAACCTAAAAGTTCAAAAACATGTAATTTGACCTATTTTACATATATATGTGGAATTTTTTCAACAAAAAGAATTATATAGAATACAACATAATCTTCAAAATATATATATATATATTCCTATTAAAAGGATGAGTTTAAATCAAAGTGAGTATAGCTAAGCTAGGTTCAAATCTCTTATATTTATTGTACTTAGAAAAAAGAGTGATTTAAAATTAGTTTTCTTTCTTGATTTTTTTTTTCAAATAAGAAAAAGTCATGAAAGAGTTAATAACATCCATTATATATATGGGAAGTTTTACATCACCTTATTTTCAAACATAATTAAGTCAAACTAACTCTTTTAACACTTAAAAAAATAAGTCAAAAAAATAAATAAAACTTATAACTAATAAAAGAATTAATTTTATTTGACATAAAATTTAAATTTATAACTAATAAATCGATTAAAATTAAAAATTTAATTGAAGGATCTATAGACACAATTTAAAAATTTAGGAATCTATTTGACGCTTTTGAAAGTTTAGAAATGAATACACGCACTTTAAAACCAAAATTGATTTATTTATATTGTAATTAAAAATCATTATTCAAACTGAACAATTTTACTCAAAGACAAATAATTTAAACAATAAAAAAGAGAGAAAAAAAAAACATAATTGACTCCAACTCAAAACTTTTATTTCATCCATTAGAACATTAAATTTTAAATAAGTATTGCAAATTTCATCCATCAATTCAAATTTCGCCTAATTCACCTACTAATTTTAACATAAAACAACGTAAAAATCTTCCCAAACTCATTAAGTTCAATAAAATAAGATTTTTGCACATAGAATTTATAAATTTGATTAGTACACAAACTAAATTTGGTACACCACGACAAAGACTTTAAATTGACTTTTCCTATTAAAAAAACTAAACGATTTGAATTAAACAACTATGAATTTCTTTATACTTTTTCATTTTTTTTAAGGAAAAAAAAAACTGACCTTCAATAAAATAAATTATAAATTTGATTCAATGGTTAAATTATAAATTTGATCTCTATAGTTTCGAAAAGATAGAATTTAGTCATTATGATTTTAAAAATTAGAATTTAAATCCTACTATATGAAGTATTTATGAAATTTTATCAAACCATAAAGACTAAATTCTATTTTTTTTAAATCATAGGATCAAATTTACAATTTAAGTGTGTGTTTTAATTTGAACCTAACAATAAAGTGCACAGAACCCAAAAAAACCCACCTAGCTTAATCAGCATAATGAAATTTGAAACCTTAATTAGTGAAGTTAGTGCCAAAACAGAACAACTTATAAGATCAAATATAACAAAATGGGTGTATCTTAATTGTGGACAGTTAAACTTTTTATTTGTTATTGTGATCTCACCAACCTATGCAGTGAAGGCCAATTCATATGTTGGTTCTTTAGAAATTTTGAGAAACAATCCAAATTCCCTCAATACATTTCTGGATGTGCAGTTACACAGGTTGTCATATGCCATCATAAGAAATTCTTTTTTTGTTTCGTTCTTTTCAATTATTTCCTTTCAAAAAAAAAAAAAAAAAAACTCTTGGTTTTCTTGAGAGGTTTTTGTTACACAACAAGATAAAACAAGTAATTATCCAAAATACCCGTACCCACAAATTTTATTCAATAATAAAATTTGTGATATCCTATTCATTTGATAACAACTTTGTCTATCTACTTGTGTTCCATCTTTTACTTTTCATTTTTTTCCCCTCGACTAAATAGGAATGGGGGTTTATATTTCTCGCCCCTACCTTGATTATATATACATATATTATTAAGTTGAGATTAGAATATGTTGTTTTAATATTTAAATTTTAATTTTTAGGAATTATAAAAATCAAATATCTTAATTATACCTTTAAATTGTTTAATTGAAAGAAATGATAATAGTGATTTAAGTTAATTATTTTTTAAAAAAATTCAAATAGGAAAAAATTCCCTACAAAAACGTGATCCCCATAAATTCCTTGTGGTGAATCTTCATCCCGATCCCCATGGAAATTTTCTTGGAGATAAGGAATGAAATCGATAACATAGACGGAAACGAGGAAGCCATCCTAATTCCCTAGCCCCTCAAGACAAGCTTAAAATAATAGATTAGAGATGAAGAAAACAAAAAAATCAACCATGTAAAGAGATTCATTTTACTATATCAATAAGTTTAATGTTGAGGTAAAAATAACAATTTAAATGTATAAGGTTTCCTCCAATATAATTGTTTTGCAAAAAAGAAAGTTTTCCAATCCATATTTTGGAAGGATAATATATATAAGCTAATGCTCCCTTAACAAAATCACTCAGAATCAAAATCACTTTGACAGAAGTTGGTTTTGTACGGACTGACTCAGCAATCCTCAATTTTCCACATTCATAAAAAAACACTTTTTCCATATCCAATAACTTATTCCACAAGAGAAAAGATTCATAAATTAACCAAAAACGTCGAAATCATTTTATTTATTATCAACATTGAGCATTTTTTTTTCTAAATTCAGAAATAACTATCAATTTTGAACTAAGCAAAACCCTAAAGTGCCAACTGTTGATATCCATTTATATCTAATGTGATTAAAATTAGAAACTATCATTATGTGGACACTATTTTTATTTAATTTTAAAAATTCTCAATAACAAAACTATCCTCACAGTAATACAATGATTTTGTTTTTGATATTCCATTTTCGAATAATAAAGGTTAATTAAACAAAAAAAAGATATTAGTTTGGTGCTAGATGGAGGCAACAAATCCTTCAAAATTCGACCCAACCCGACCCACCCAGTCCTAACCCCTATGTGCTGAAATTAAAAAAACCAGATTTAAAAGAATAGTAGTAATAAAGAAAACCTAACCATTAACCAAACAAACACCATTCAAAAAGCAAATCCCCCACCAACCCTACCCATCCTTTCCTATTTCTGGCAAGTTTTTTGGCTCCCTCTTCTTCTATTTTAGGTATTGGCTTTCCCATTTGGATATTGATAACATCAGAAAACATCAAGAGAATAGCATTTCTACTAACCAAAGTTAATTAAGTGAATCCCAGCTTAACCTGATATGAGGCAATCATCCAAAACTAGCATCTGAAAACAAACTTGTGTCAATGCTATTTGATACGGTAAATCAATCAACTGTCACACATGTCTCAAACTGGGAATACAATAATATCCTTAAAAACTCTCTCGGTGGTGTGTGTATATATATATTCTCTTGATAATCACATTATAGAGGTATACAATCATACCTTTTCTTGGCGGTCGTTGATGCATTCTACACCATCCCTCAAGAATTTTAACGAAGTTTCTAACTTGCTTTGGAAGTTTTCCACCTGAAAAATTGAATGTTCTGAAGTAGGGGAACCAGAAAAGAGGAACAGCTTACAGTATTGAAAGTGGGAGAGAAGGAAAGAAAAGGAGAATTCAAGATAGTTTAGAATTCAATCCACAAATCTCAGTCCGCAGCTGAAGGGAGACCCTACTATTAATAATCATCGATATGGCAATGCAAATGTTCATGTTCGACACTTGAAACACTTAGAGAAGGGAAACCAAAAACTTCAACTTAGATCTTTCAAGAAAAGAATGACGGTAGAGATTTACACATTGAGATATACAAGATCAAGATCAAAGCTGGTTGCTGAAGGGAGGTAACTGGACTAGCTCCAACCTGTTAATCCTAATCTGTCAGCAAGGTTGTACATCACTAGTTTATCCCAAACAGTTCCAAACAGGCGTTCTCCTCCAATGGAGAATGTCAATGCCCAAGACGAGATAATGGCCATGAAAACACCAAAACCAATAGCTGAGCCAACAATATCTAAAGGAACAACAATTTCAAAATCGTTAGTTAGTTTTACTGAGCACCAAAAGTAGTTAATGGGAAAAATATTACAAGTAAATATCTTTTGAATAAAAGTAAATACTCTACCACAATGTGGTTCTAGAAATAACTATACATTGTTAAAGTTCATGAAGAAAAATTATGATAGCCTAAAGTTATGGAAACTTTGACGAAAGACAAGGTATCTGACCATCTCCAAAAAATTAAGGAGATCCCCCAAAAAAATGAAAAGATCACCAATTTACTTGAATAAAAGATGAGAATCAATCATAAATATCTTTATGCAAGGAACGCCATCTAGAAAAGCTAGGAAAACTGACAAGTCCTCGATTACACTCCTGGCTCCTGGGCCTAGTTATACCCTTAATAACTCTTAGGTACTCTTGACTAAAGATAAAAAAATTTATGACTGAAAGTATATTAACCAACTTCCATACATATTATTAGAATTTGAACGAGGGAGTCCTGAGGGCTGGGCACAAAGCACCACAATAGGTTAAAAAGATCCAGAATGTTGTACCATATCCTCATGCTAAAGTTCAGTGGATCGTCATATGGCTTTGATCCTATCCTAAAAACAGTTCAACCAGTTCAATTACCTAGGACACCCTTTCAGGGAGAGATGATACAAAATTTTGAACTTTATCAAGAGTGTCAGACTTTCCATAGTAAATAAACCCAAAGAAACAACTCAGCTTTCTTAGACATGTTGAACTTCTACAATTTGTTGCAAAAAAATGTAGACTTCAATCTATATTACCAATGATATAAACAGTCTTGCAAGAGAAGTATCCTCCAGAATTATTGATCTTGAAAACTCCAGTATCAGAGTGACTTAACGCAAAAGTTTTCAAGTAGAGTATTGATCTCAAATAGATTCATTGCTATATTACAATTATAGTTTTCATTGTTGCAATAAAACTATAAATTGCATTATAAAACAATTTTCTTTCACAATTGTAACTAGTTGAAGCGTGTGTAAGCTAGCATGGACGTACAAATGTAAATATAAAAATTAAAATTGAATTAGATCATTTAAACTAAATGTAACTATGTAAGAACAAGTACATTATCACTTTAAGTTTTAATCACTCCCTCTCGTGAAATTAACCCAAGCCTAATACCTATAGGGGAAAATAATAATAATAATAAAAAATAATAAAAAACCTTACTACAGGTTATTAAAGTTTTCAAGCTCATGGGTTGAACCATGGCCTACGAGAAAATCTCAAAAAAGAACACATGCCTATTATACACACAAAAAAACACCCTTGCTACACCACACACACAACGAACCTTGGTCCCATAGTTAGTTTAGAATTAAATTCATACATAATATGCATGCCTCCAAGGTAGACTACACTGACCAGTTATATTACGTACAACACACACTTGCACAAAAAACCCACTCTTATTTTCTTAGTGGGCTTGAACCCAGGGCCTTGGAGAGTATCTCCAAATAATCAATGCCCTTAACACAAAGGAGATACATGAAGGAAGAGATAATTCATTCAACGCATAATAAACCACCATGGATTGGCCCATTTTGCGGGTTTCTCATCCACCTTCGTGCGGAAAGACAAAGCCCATCCTTCTTACATACATAACCACCCAAAATTTCCTAGTTGGCTTATGATTAAATTTGTACAAGTACATGTATACGTGTACAGACAACCCTAGGTCGACCAGATAGATGCATAAAGAAGTTCATATGCATAATTCCCACAAAAGGATATGCCAAATGAAGTTGAAATAAATGGCAACCATGACAAATAAACTGAGGCCAAAATTTTAAATTGTTGCATACTTGGAAGGCAAGAACCAAGAATCTTGACCACATTCTTTTATAAAAAGAATTACAAAAAACAAGATATGCATAATAAAGCTCAACTGAATTGCAACTTTGACAAGCAATCAAAGTCTTATTTACAAAAGTTGTATACTAGAGCATAAGAGCCTAAGGATTTTTAGCTTCCTTCACAAGGGTTAGTACTTCGACTAAAGTGAGCCGACCTTAGCTGTAATTAGCATGTACTACCTTCCTTGAGGTTAAAGATTCAAATTCATCCTATCCCCATTTGATGTACCAAAAAAAAAAAAGGTGTTTGTACTTTGTAGAACATAAAGCTTTTATTTAAGCATCACAAATGCATATCAACGCCACTTCAATGTAAGGCTGACATTGGGAAAACAGAAAGTACCTCCAAATTATTAAAGCTCAATTTAGTGAATTTGAACATGAACCTTATCCATTTTATTCATCAAATTACGAGAAGTATAAATGTACCATTGCTTAAAGTATCCTTATGAAAGCTATCAAACTCGAGACACTGATGTAATTGCCATGTCCAATACGATAAAGCAAACACCAAAGTGAAGAAAGGGGAATTATTAAAAAGGTCAAGGTATTTGCACACATAAACAGGTTAGAACTACTCATACAGACTAAGCCTAAGAGAAAGAACAACAAATAGACAAAGATAAATCAACGGGCGTTCATTTTTTTAATACAAATATCTACATTACAATGGCATCATGTATTTTTGTACAAAATAATCTAAGTTTAGGCCTTCCACACATTAAAACATAACTAGTGAAGCAGAATGGAGTTAAAATAAAACTAAAAATACTAGAACAACAACAACCAATGAACCTTGATCCTACCATCATTAGAATATTGAGGTAAGATAAATCCAACAATAGGGTCCGAATCATATTCTCCTCTGAACAGCAATAACTACGTAAATTTCCGGTTTATCATCCTATAAGGATCACCTATAAGTGTAAATTAAGGAAATAGTTGAAAGTAGAGATGCGTGCATCGAAGTTAAACAGAGAGAGGCAAACTCACAGGGTCGGATGCGAGGAAATGAGCGAGAGCGGAGAACAGGCCAAAAGTAGAAGCAATTAACCGCCCAAAGAAATGGAAGCAATGCAAATCCAAATTTATAGAACCTGCGGGCATAGCTCACCGACTCTTCTTCCGACAACCCTAGTGAGCCATCAATGGTAGGCCATAACACAGCAATCGGAGACGATACAGGATTCTGGATGCGATTGGGATTAGGGTTTGAATTGGTGTTTGTGTTTGGATTCTGCGAGCTCTCCATTGCGCACAAAAAAAGACCAACCGAATTTTTAAGCAAAATGTCCATGGTCTCTTTTTCTCCTTTACTTAGTTTCGTGTTTTCAATTTTAAAAATAAAGAAAAAAAATTATTGTAAAATTGAGGAGCAGCGTAGCACAAATATCGCAAAATTATAATATTAAAATAATATAAATAAATAACTTAAATAAAATAAAAAATTATGAAATTATGAAACTTCCTCTCTCCAAAATTTTGGGATTTCTCACCAATATTCACACATTCATACAAACCCACCAAATGCCTCTATTTACAGGCAATTTGGCAAGTAGAACGTGGCTTATTTAGACACTGATAATGTATAGTTGTAAGACAAATTGCCAACATGTACAAAGACACATTGAGACATGAAGGATGGGTATCTATTTTGTTGTAATATTTATATAATGCTCCCCTTTAGATGTCCATTACATTTATGAAATATGTCTCGTTGAAACCTTACTAAGAAAAACCTAATGGAAAAATTCATAATGAAGGAAAAAGAGTACATATTTCATACAATTTATTTGCTCCCCTCATGGAAACATCACTTGAGATCTTTGAGTCGTCACTTTCCAATGTTGTGCACAAATTTCTCAAATGTTGCAGTAGGTAATGATTTCATAAATAAGTCTACCAGGTTATCTTTTGAACAAATTTATTGTACAGTGATGTCACTATTTTCTTCAAGATCATGAGTGTAGAAAAGCTTTGGTGAAATATGCTTTGTTCTATCTCCTTTAATATATCCTCATTTGATTTGGGCATTACATGGTGTGTTGTCTTCATATAGCATCATTAGAAGATTTTTACTAGAAAACAAACCCCATGTTCCACAAAATGTGTTGAGTTATTGATCTTAGTCATACACATTCTCGACTTGTCTCATGAATTACAAGGATTTCAACATGATTTGAAGAAGTAGTCGTAATGGTCTGGTTCATTGATCACCATGATATAACAGTTCCTCCACATGTGAACAGATAACCTGTTTGAGATCTAGCTTTGTGTGGATCAGATAAATATCTAGAACATGCATGACCAACTAGATCAAAATTTGATTTATTTGAATAAAACAAACTCAAATCGGTTGTTCCTCAGAGATAACAAAGTATATTCTTAATTTCGTTCCAATGTCTTTTTGTTGGAGAAGAACTATATCTTGCTAATAAATTTACTGAAAATACAATATTTGGTCTTGTATTATTAGCAAGATACATAAGTGCACCAATTGCACTAAGATATGGTATTTTAAGACCAAGAAGTTCTTCATTATTATCTCGAGGTCGAAATATATCTTTCTTCACAGTGAACAAACTTCCATTAGAATGTTCAATGGATGTTCTTTGTCCATATAAAATCTTTTCAAATTTTTTCCTGTATAAGTTGACCGATGAATAAATATCTCATCTACTAAATGCTCAATTTGCAAACCAAAGAAAAATTTTATTTTTTCGAAATCTTTCATCTCAAATTCTTTCTTAAGATATTCTATTGTCTTTGAAAGCTCTTCAGAAGTTCCAATTTTATTTAAATCATCAACATATACAGTTATAATAGTAAATCCTAACTGTGATTTCTTTATAAAAACACACAGAGATAGTGAATTATTTTGATATCCTTCTTTTAACAAATATCCACCCAAGCGATTGTACCACATTCATCCTAATTGTTTCAATCCATATAATGATCTCCATAATTTTATTGAATACAATTCTCAGGAATCTGATTTATATATTTTAGATACCTTAAATCCTTCTGAGATTTTTATATAAATATCATTATCAAGATATCCATATAAGTTTATCGTGACTACATCCATAAGATGTAAGTCTAGACTTTCATACACAATCAGGCCAATTAAATATCTTAGTGTAGTTGCATCTACCACCGGAGAATACGTCTCTTCATAATAAATACAAGGTCTTTATGAAAAACCTTGTGCACTAGTCTTGCTTTATATCTTGTGACCTCATTATTTTCATTTCTTTTTCTAAAAAATACTCATTTGTACCCCACAAGTTTGACACCTTCTGGTATTCGGACTACTAGTCCTAAAACCTGACATTTTGAAAGTGATTTTAATTCTGCCTTGATTGCTTCTTTCCACTAAAGCCAATCTTTTCTATGTCGACATTCTTCAACAGATTTTGGTTTTGGATCCTCATTTTCAGATATAATATCAAGAGCAACATTATACGCAAAAATGTTGCCAATAACTACATTAATTGAGTTCCATCTTTTTCCTGTCATGACATAATTTATTGAAATCTCATTATTATCTTTAAATATTTCATCTTCATCATTAGTTATGTCAAGGATTTCTTCATGGGTATTTACATCCTTAACAAAGTTTTCTTGATTATTAATTATTTTTTCTTTTTCGAGGATTTTTATATTTGGGACCCACTAGTCTATCAGGCTTTTAGCGTGTTCCAAACTCATTAGTGACAACTTGTTGTGTGGGATATCAATTTTTTATGGACATTTGCAGCTGGTAAATGTGATTTAGTTACTTTCTTTGCATCTATCAATCCACATGGTAACTGATTTGCTATATTTTGTAAATGAATTATCTTCTGAACTTCAAGTTCACATTGATCTGTACGAGGACCTAAATGAGACAATAACGATGCATTTCATGTAATTTCTTTTCCAACTTCTTAATTCCTCCCACTAATATTGAAAAATTTGTCTCATTAAAATGACAATTAGCAAATCATGCAGTAAATACATCACCCATCAAGGATTCAAGATATTTAATAATTGATAGAAAATCATATCCAACATATATTATTATCCTCCTTTGAGGACCCATCTTAATACATTGTGGTGGAGCAATTGGAATATATAATGCACATCAAAAAAATCTCAGATAGGAAATATCTGGCTCATGGCCATAAACTAATTGTAATGGTGAGTACTTATAATAAGCTACTAGTCTAATGCATACAAGTGACGTTGCATTCAAATTAGCACGTCCCCATACAAATGTAGGAAACTTAACTCTTATAAACAATAGTCTAACAATTAACTGAAAACGTTTTGCGAATGATTATGCTAAATCATTTTGTGTATGAACATAAGCTACAGGATGTTCAACACTTATCTCAATTGACATACAATAATTATCAAAAGCTTGTGATGTAAATTCACTAGCATTATCAAGACAAATAGTCTTAATTGTATGATCAAGAAATTGTGCTCTTAACTTAGTTATTTGAGCAAGCAATCTTGCAAATGCAAGATTTCAACTTGATGATAAGCACACGTGTGACCATCTGCTGGATGCGTCTACTAATACCATAAAATATCTAAATGGTCTACTTGATGGGTTAATAGGTCTACATGTATCACCATGAATTCGTTCTAAAAATGTAAGGGATTCAATCCCCACTTTGGCTACTGATGGTCTAATTATTAATTTGTCATGAGAGCAAGCATCACATGATAATTCATTAGATTGAAGAATCTTCTGGCTCTTTGATGGATGTCCATTTGAATTCTCAATAATTCTTCTCATCATTATAGACCTTAGATGACCTAATCTGTCATGCTAAATTGTAAATATGTTTGGATTCATGAACTTTAGGTTCATTATTGCATATGTTTCAATTACTCGTATATAAGTATAATATAATCTAGAAGATAAAGCAGGCTCATATGAGACAATAGATATGATATAAAGATACTCCATATTATTTTTTCTACCAGTCTCAATATGATATCCATTGCAACATATATCTTTAAAACTAAGTAGATTTCCCTTTGATTGACTAGAGAACAATGCATTGTCAATTATAAATTTTGTTCCTCTAGGAAAAATAATATTTACTTTTCCAAACCCTTCAATTAGGTTTGCAGAACTTGACATTGTATTGACTTTTGCTTCCAACATTGTCAGTTTGGAAAATTATTTTTTACTTGTAAGTATTGTATGTGTAGTTGCACTGTCTGTTAGACATAGATATTTTTTGCTTTTTTTTAATCAACCAACATATGAAAATGATCCATGTTTTTTCATTAAAATAAAATAATTACAACACTTGGAATATAGAAAAGTTAACAACCAAGAAAAAAAACATAAAAATAGAAAAAAAAATGTCAACATTAATACTAAATATTTTTTAAAAGAATCTCTTTCACCAAGCGGTGCAAATTTCCCCCTTTTAGAATTGCTCCAATGGATACATTTAGCCGTTGACCGGATATGAAATCACTGATGCTTGAACTAGTGGTATTTTAATAGGGTAAAATGATCTCTTTAGTATAAGTATTATAGCAAGATTTACAAAAATAAGAAGATAGGCCTAACTCTTGCCCTCTCCCTTTAGTCGAGCATATTATTTCATAGGGTGCTGCTCTGTTTCCTATTTATTGTATAAGAGAGTCGTGCTTCTCTTCTTCTTCCACAGGTCTCTCGAACCTGCAGAATGGAATTAGGAATTCAATTTGCGTCTTATTATAGGTTGGTCATCTATTCAATATGAAATTTCATCTCTTGTTTAGTTGCCGTTGAGCCAATCCCATTCGTCCAGCCAACAAACACATGAGCAACGTTTTTCATAGTAAGGTTTTAACAAGACATATTTCATATATATAACAGACATCTAAGGGAGAATATTGTATAAATATTACAATAAAATAGATGCTCATCCTTCATGTCTCCATGTGTCTTTATACATGTTGGTCATTTGTCTTACAACTATACATTATTAGTGTCCAAATAAGCGCACCTTCTATTTGCGAAATTGCCTATAAATAGAGGCATTTGGTGGGTTCACATGAGTGTGTGAATATTGGTGAGAAATCTCAACTTTTTGGAGAAAAATTAGAGAACAATTCATAATTTCATAATTTTCTTATTTTATTTATTTTATTTAAGTTATTTATTTTATATTATTTTAATATTATAATTTCTCGGTAGTTATGTTTCGTTGTGCTTCTCAATTTTACAACACGTTATCAGCACGAGCTCCTATCGTTTTTCCCGCTAAAGGTAGATCCTAAAAGTATGTCGATTTTTCTCTCTTCATTATAATTAATAAATTAAATGTTGTTTTACATATTTAATACATATTAAAATTTTAATATAAATATAAAATATTGTAATAGTGTTACTATGAAAAATTACAAAATTAGAATTTGTAGCATTTGATATTAATGGTAATAATTATTTGTCAATAGTGCTTGATACCAAAATATACTTGAATGCCATAAAAATGTGATCATCAAAACATAATGTTTTTTCCTAAAGCTCGTCGTAAATGAATGCACTTGAGGCTCCAAAATCTTAAATCAATATGTTAGAGAATACATTTTTCTACATTTTGGATATGCTCATACATAGCAATATTAAGAGAAATATTTTAAAAGTATTTTGCACTTATCTTATTTCTTCTTGTGGCTGAATGAAATAACGAGTTATTGATTAAAAAAAATTGGAGAAAAAATCATTTTTATTCCATGCATTTTTAGCTAAAGGTTCATGGTCCCTTTTTCATTTTTGTTTTCTTTTTTTATTTAGCTTTTTAAAAATACATTTTTAATCTATCAATTTTTAGAGTATTTAGCCCCTAAAATTTCAAATATACTATTTTGGTCCTCAAATTTTTAGAAATATGTTAAAAATTCTTTTTTTTTTATAAGGTATTGAATTACAATAAAGAAAAAGAAATTCATTGATTGAGTTTAGAACAGTATTTGAAAAAAAAAAAACAAAGACAACGAAAAACACGAAAAAGCTCATACGAAAATGTCCCCAAGAGAAGATCCAACGTGAAAATGCTCAATAGAAGCCTAAGTCATTTAAAACAACTAAACAAAACATTAGATCACACAATTCACGAGGAGAGAACACAAGGTAGCTCCACGAACAAAAAGATTACGCTACTTCTTAATATGCTAGACGACAACTCCAAACTGTTGGGAACAACAAACCTTCAAATATTTCTATAACTATATGATATTGTCTACTTTAAGCTTAAACTCTCATAACTTTACTTTTGATTTCACTCAAAAGACTTCATACCAATGTGAGATCGTGAGACTTTAATTGCGTTTCAAACATGGTCATTCTTCTATGATACTAGTGTTTTTTTTTTTGTTTTTTTTTTTTTTTTTTTTGCATATATAGCTTCAATCATGATGCTTCTTAATTTAGTGCTTTTATTAGGAATCTTTTTCAAAATCTTTATCAATGGAGTCGAACTAATAGATAGGATTAACAACAATCTCGCTACACCACCGACTCACCGGCAACTGGCACCTTCGGTACCGCAAGGTGATCCGTCGGCATCACCACCACCGTAAGCAGATGAAATTATAGAAGTCAAATTAATAGATATGGAATTATAGTATTTGGCTGCATGTATAACTTCTTTCATTATATTCTTATTTGGTGTATTATTCAGATTCTTGTTTAAGAATATTTCCCAATGCATCTAAACTAATAGATATGGTTAAAAACTGTTTGTTGAGGTTAGAAGAAAAGAAAGAGAAACTAAAATCACAAATATCAAAATTTATGTAAGGATCTTGTCCATATTGGAATCTTTCCCCAATATCACCAACAATTGACATACCCATCAGCACAACACCTCCACGATATTATTATGCAAAAACATATCATTAGCTCCTTTTCTCAAACAAGCATTTTCATTGAAAAATTTATATGAATGACCCAATATTTGGGTCCAAAATATTAAATGACCTCTTTTTTTAAAATAATGTCAAATGATCGACGTCATCACCATACCAGATTATGAGTCCTCCCCCTTATCTTCCATATGCTTTTATTGAAATTTCTTCAAACATAACGACCTCATTCCATCTTTGATAATCCGAACAATTTCGCTGCATTTGAAATCCATCAAACATTTCTTGCAAAACCGTCCATCTGTTGCTAACAAATCGAAGCTCTTGAGTGAGTGAATTTAATCTTTGTCGTGCATGTTGTGTCTGTTTAGATTTTAGTTTGAAATCGTCCAGCCGTTTCGGGGTTTAGTAATCGACCATATTTTTATGGTTGATCTTGTTTGTTTCTTGGGTTCCAATGTGTTCTATGGCATTGAGGACAAAGACGAGTTATAGTTAGAGTCAGATAAGGTAAGGGATGTTGAGGGACATTGGTTAGATAAGCGAGAGCAAGATTGGCGAGAGCGAGATTGGTTAGAGCATAATATGCAAGAGCAATATTTGTGAGAGTGAGACAGGCAAGAGCGTTACTAGAAAGAGTGAGATTACTAAGACTTAAATAGAATGTATGTTTATTGATTTGTTTTTTTAAGAACTTGTTAGCTGATAGATTGAATCCTTATTTCATGCAGAAGTAATTTAAGATGTCAAAAGGTTTCAAAATACATGAAGTTGATCAATTTCCCAGGCAAGTAACTGAAAGAACGGTGAAAAAGAAATTAGGGTTAGGATTTCAAGAAACTTACCCTTAAAGAACCGTTCTTCACGAATCATCTTCTCCGAATTGATCACGATCAAGAAAAAAACAGAATGACCACTACTATAAAATCTTCCTTTGTATTCTCTGTAAGGAATGAGAGTTTACAGGAAGAGTGGGCTCTGTAATCTTTTGGAAGAGGGAAATAGTTTTGTGAGAGATGAGAGTTCTTTCTGTAGAACACACTAGAATTAAAAAAAAATCACATAACAATGAAGAAGAAGAATCACAACCCATTCCCAATTGCATCCCGCTCACCATGTTTTTTTCAGAGAGAATTAAGGGGAGGGAAGTTATTTCCCTCCCTTTAGTTTTGAAAATTAAAATTAGAATTAAATTAATTTTAATTTAAATAAATATTATATATATATATATATATATATATGTTATATCATATCTAATACATAACCTATAGTTTTATATTGTATCAAATACAATATAACCTATAGTTTTAATTCTATTTTGATGCATGGTATAAATTACAATTATACTAAATTCAGTTATATGAATTTCATCCATATAATTAATATTTTAATCATATTCAAATTTAATTCCTCTCTAAATAAATTTTATACTATAATGCATCAAATGCATTATATTAGTTATACCACATATAATTAATTTGAACAATTCAAATTTAGCCCAAAATTAATTCTTATTAATCCCTATTGAGCTACAGAGGAGACCTTATGGACCTGTAGATTGAAGTTCTAATGGTACTTAAATAATTAATTAAACTCCACTAAAGACTGACAACTGTACTCTTCGCACTATAAATATATTTTTGTGTCCATTGGATATAACTAGTCAACAGTGCGATGACCCTTTACAAATTGCTCGTAAGTACAGGTGGGCCAAAATTACTATTTTACCTCTATAGTTACATCTAACTTCTTAAGTACCACTGATCCCTCTAATGAAGAATAAGTCATAGTCTAACTATGACCAAACCCCTCTTGAACCAAGAGAGACCAAGAAAGAGTGTGGCGCCGCATTGTTCAAGCCCCAAAATCAGCCCTTAAGGGAGCAATTTATCTACTTACCCAGACGATAGGGAAAGAGTGAATTCCGTCTTGTTTAACTATGTTTCTAGCTCCCCAATTAGAAAAATTCCCAAAATGGTAAGCCTATTGAGTCGACAATTTGGCCACTCTCACCCATACAAATCAAATGACTGCCTTCATAGGTAGGAGTTCACAATTCACTCAGGATTTAGGTCATGTCACTTAGGGCCATCCTAGTGAAATGTAAGTCTCTATTATTAATGGTGTTATATAATGAGACTAGTCATTTCGTGGTCCGGTCTTATACAAACTCCTTTGTATAGAATATCACCACTCACATGTCTCCACATGAATGATCGGGATTAGATCATTTATAGCACTTTACTGTTGGGAATGTTCTAAAACTTGCAGTTCGTAAATATTGGAAACATATTCTATTTATCAATAAAAGTGTTATTGAGTTGTTCATTCAATAAAATGTTATTGATATTGCATTCTGTTATAAAAATCAAATAAACAAATCCATGGCTATAATATGAATACTTTAACTTTATGTGGATATATAAAAATTGATCAAGTTTTAGTATATAGCCAAGATGGTCTATAAGTATATGGATGAGATTGAGTAGCTCATCCTGGCAACACTATTGGATGCGGCCCACTTTGTATACTAATACAAATGATGTGATCCCAAAATCATTCATGTGGAGACATGTGAGTGAAGGCATCCTATACAAAAGATGTTTGCATAACAGCGGGCCAAGAAATAGTCACTTTTCTTTATAACAATCGTTTACTCTTAAAACTGACTATTTCAAATTTGATGACCTAGGGTAACTCGATCTTAATCCTGAGCTAACTATGAACTCCTGTTTATTTGAGATTATTTTTTGATTTGTATAGGTGAGAGTAATTCAACAGTACTACTTAATAAGCCTCTCATTGTGGGGATAAGACCGGATAGATAGTTTGGGACATAGTCCTGCAAGATGAAACTCATTCCTACCCAATTTTGGGTTAGTAGATAGGTTGTTCCCTTAAGTACTGATTTCTAGTTTTGAACAAAGGGGCCTCACTCTCACATGGCCGAAAGGAATATGGTGTAGTTGGACTATAAACCAATTGTTCAATAGAGGATCAATAGGAGCTTAAGAAGTAAGATGTATTTATAGGGGTAAAACGATAATTTTGACCTAGTTGTAAATCTGAACTACCTGTGAAGGATTAACTTACTGATTATGGTTAAAGTGAACAAAAATATATCTGCAGTGAGGAGAGTGCAACTATCGGGTTATAGTAGTGTGTCTTGGTAGTTAACGAATATTGATTAATTCGGTCTAAAGAGTTTAGCCAATTAAATCTCAAATCGTTGGAGCTCATGATCTGTAGGTCCATAAGGCCCCTCTACTAGCTCGTAAAATTATACGTCAGATTAGTGAATTGAGTGGATTTGAAATATTCAAAATCGAAACTAGGGTTTTGAATTTGAAGTGTTCAAATTCAATTTAGGATTTGGTTAATTATATTTGATATAATTAAACATTTAAATTTATCAAATTTAAACGTAAATTGGAGAGTTTATGATATTTAAATATTGATTAACATAAATAGGATTCATGTATGAATTAAGTGTTTGATTAATTTGAAATTTGATATTAAATTATTAATTAATTAATTATTTATTTATTTAAATAAAATATTTTCAATTTTGTAAATTCAAAATGCAGATTTTAGTTTTGATTAAATTTAATTTTAATGGAAATTTAAATAATACAAAATTTGGAAGAAGGGTGAGTTAGTGGAATAATCCAAGATGATTTGGATTAATCCACTAACTAACACTTAGCACACTCACTTAATGCTAATTGAAGTGTTAATTAGCTGCCAACATGAGCATAGCTCAACTCGCATAGTGCTTGTACTATTGACCTCAACATCTGAGGTTTGATTCCCCCACCCTACACTTTAATTACAATACCTTTGCAAAAAAAAAAAAGTGTCAATTAGCTGATTAAATGAGTGCTTGCATAGAGTGTTACAACGTTAGCAACGTTGAAACAATCTCTTGCTAATAAAAGCAAGATAAAAGTTGCAAAAAGAAAATGTTTCCATTGCAACGTCGACAGTGAAGAGATATGAGTAATCAAATCATAACCATAATGAATGAATGGGGCTACAAAACAATGAGAACTTTTGTATAACATGGAACCAATAATGTGATCAATTTCATTATATGTGTCTATGGAGAAAAGAGAATAATATTCCTCTCGAAATCTCATGGCGTCATAAAGATTGAAAGATTTTACCTCTCCATCAAATTCTATTGACAAAGACCCTTTATCTACATCAATTATAGTTTTTGCAGTTTTCATGAAAGGTCTACCAAGTAGAATATTAATGGAAGAAGTAGATTATGGTTCATCCATTTTTAAAATGTAAAAATGAACGGGAAAGATTAATTCTTTAACTCTCAACAAAACATCTTCTACTATGCCGAGGGGTTGAATATATGACCTATCAGCTAGTTATATGCAAAGATTTAGTTTTTATAGGCCATTCAGTTTAAGATCTTCATAGACATGAAAAGGCATGACATTTATTGATGCACCTAGGTATGGCATGAGTGATAATTCTATCTCCTATCTTACAAGGTAGAGTAAACATTCCAGGGTTTCTGCATTTCTGAGGCATGTCATTTTTTAACAAAGCAGACATGTTTTTGCTAACAATTACTCTCTCCTCTTCTTTCCCTTTTCTTTTTCTTAGTACATAAGTCTTTTAAGAATTTAGCATACCTAGGTATTTGTTGAATTTCATTAAGTAAAGAGATATTCTTTGTACCTTTTTAAACATTTAAATTAGTTTTAAATCGGCTTCTTCTCCTTTAGGCATAACTAGTCTACTGGGGAAGGGGGCCTTAGGTACATATGGCTCTACATTAGAGGGAGAGTGGTTATGTACTCTGGGAAGATGGAAGATTCCTTAGATTCATTTACCTTGTTATCATGATCCATTACTTTTTCAGGCTTTTTGGGAGTTGGTTGAACTGAGCAAGCTACTTAGGAAGAAGAAGGAATTTCCTTACCGCTTCTTAGAGTGATTGCGCTTACATTTTCATGCTCCGATTGAGCGGGGAGCTTTCCTGATGATTTACTCTCAAGCTTGCATACCACAGTCGCAAGTTGCGTGATTTATGTGCCCAAGTTCTAAAAGCCTTGTCTAGTTTCTTGTTGAAAAGATTTTATATCTTGTTGAAGTTGTTTTGTTTCTTGTTGAAGTTGTATTGTCCTTTTGCAAATTGTATAATTTTGTTGAAATTTTAACAAATGTTCAGCAAGAGATTTAACTACATCATTGAGAGACATACTTGAGGAGCTTAAAGAAGATTGGTTTCGGTTCTCAAATTGCCCTTGAGATCCCCACTTGAAATTTGGGTGATCTCACCCCCTTTGGTTATAAGTTTGTCCATAGGGGTCGTACTTCCTTTGGAAACCTACATTAACTAGAGGTTGACCTTGTGGGCAAGCTCCGGAAGCATGTCCAAGCACTCCACATGCTCCACATGTTTTAATTTGGGGAAGTCCTCCTTAAGCAACTTGACTGAAAAGGGAAACTAGATTAGATAATTGAGTTCTCAACGCACTAACCTCTTTAGCTTGAACAACATCATATTCTAGAGTCCTTAATCCAAAATTCTATAAATTCTCCACCATGGTTGATATTAGTTGGCTAGCTTCAGTGGGCGTTTTGTTAGCTAAAGATCCACCAGCGGCTGCATCAATGTTGCTCCTCTCAGATGGAAGCAATCCTGAATAGAAATATTGAATAAGATATTGGTCAGAAATTTGATGATGGGGAAAGGAAGTACAAAGTTGCTTAGACCTTTCCCAATACTCATATAAGGTCTCTCCTACCAATTGCTTTATACCATATATTTATTTTCTAATATTATTAGCCTTAGATGCATGGAAAAAATTTTCTAAAAACTTTTTCTTAAGACCATTCCACGTGGTGATTGACCCGGCTGACAAGTAGTACAACTAATCCTTATCCATATCCTTCAAAGAGAATGACAAGCCCCTAAGATTAAGTTGTTCTTGCATTACCCCATGTGGGTGTATACCGTCACATACCAAATGGAATTTTTTCACGTGTTTATGTGGGTCTTCACTTGGATTACCTCGAAAGTGGGTAAAAGATGAACAGTCTTCTGATATACTGTACATAATAGTTGTTGAGTGTAATTCGGTTTGGCAACCTCTCTTAGCGTTTGCTCCCTTGCTTCACCCATAGTGTTTGTTTGTATTGGTTCCTCTTCTTGACTCGATTCTTCAAATTTTCCTTCTTCTCTTCTTATTTTTATCCTAAGAGAATCTCTATTAGTTGGCTTAAAATAAACTGGGGGGGGGGGGGGGGGGGGGGGGTTGTTTGTTTTAAAGAACTAGAAACTAACTAAGTGAAAAAAACAAGAATTGATATAGGAATTTTAGTAATGAGAGAAGTAAGAGAGATTATGAGATAAGATTCAATTCCTAATGCCCTAATTAGCTAATTTGACAATTAACCCTAATCTAGGTCTTAATTGCTTCCTAAAGATATTTCACAATTAATCCCTAAGTATTCTTAACTATTCCAAATCTTCAGATCAAAAGACTGAAAATTCAAGATTGATTGCATGAATGTTTTGAATCAGTAGGTTCTTTAAAGAAAAGAGGAAAAGAAGTCCACATTTTTTTATCAAGACTACTAATTCCTGCAATCCTAATTACAAATTTGTTATAGAACTATGTAACTTTTGCATACAAAAATTGATTAATCTTGGGTTGTCAATTCATTCTTAATCAATTTTATTCTAAATCTTAGCAAGAACATTCAAAAGAAAGTAATTACATGAAAGAAATTTCAAGGAAAAGTCTCAAGAAAGTGCCAATCTACATAATTCCCCAAGAAAATGGATTACCTACTCATGGATGATGAAATTCTTCAAGAAATCCATTGATAGTTGCATAATTGGTACAAGGATTGAATATAAATTGATTGAGTCTCTCCAAAATTTACAAAAATAGCTATGTAATTTCGAAGTCTCTCTCTAAAAGTTTTAGTTTTCCTTTCTTTCCTTTGCTAAAGATGAAACAACGAAATTTATATCAGCAGGCATAGCGTTGCAACGCCAAGGCCAGCGTTGCAATGCTAAATCGTAGAAAAGCCAGGAAGCTTTGGGCCGAAGTTGCAACGCTGCACTGATGCTTGGTTGCACAAGGCGCGCGTGCACATAGACTATTCTGTGAATATTAGACGCGTTGTGATGCTGCCCTGTTTTGCAGCAAATAGATGCATTCCATGAGCTAGCATCAGGCTTAGTGATGTAAGGAGCGTCGCGGTGCTACAAGCATTGCTAAAGAGTGTTTAATTGTTCCTCTTGAGAGACAAAATGGTAGTTCATCATGGAAGTGATCTTTTGGTGTCATTTGGCTTGAATTAGCTCCAAATCTTCCGAAATAACTTTGTTGAGTTGGGATCGGAATTTACCTACAAAAGTAGTCATTTTAAACAAACAATTATGATAGAATTTAAGGTTTATCATAGAAAAGATAGTCATTTAAAAGACTTATCAACGCTAGTCATCCAGCCCAGAAAGGCGCGCTTGACAGAGCCGGTTCGTGGGAAGAAACTAGTTTGACCAGTTCGGTGGCCTTTTGGTCGGTTCGAAAAATAAAAGGGAAAAAAGAATACAACCTTTGTAGACTTTGAAGCTTCTCCAAATCTGCTTCAATCTCCTTACGAACGGTTTGTAGACCACCACGAGAGTCTTCCCAACTATTCTCCGGCCTTAGAACGGGATGGTGGGATCCGTTGAGTGACTAATTTTGAGAGGAAAAGGTTAAGACTTTGAGAAAAAATTGCAATGAGATTATCACATAATCTCATCCAATTCCACTATGGCCAAGAGTTTTTAAGATTCATTAAACACTTCCTTTCAAAGACCATGACATGTAAAACATGCAACTTTGAGTTTGATGAGAATTTGACACTAAAAAATCCATGGGGCAACTGTGTTCAAATGAAGACAACACTTAATAATTCAATAGTTGGAATTTCCCACTCACAAATGTCGGATCTTTCCACTAACTTGGTGAAAGTTTGACTCTCAAAGTCTAAAGTCAACAAATTTGACTTTTTGACTTTCAAAAATAAAAAATCAACAATTTGACTTCCATTGCATTTTTTACCTAGTCAACAATTTTGACCAATTCCATTTAATTTCAAAATCAATCCTAATAATAAATTTTAAAATTAAATTAATATTAAATAGTAAATTAAAAATTTTAATTAATTTAATTTAATATAAAATCCAACACTAATCCCTATTTATATGAATCACTATTCATAATCTTGATATTTAAATTTTATTAAAATATCGTATATATTTAATACTTTGCTCCAAAAATCGAATCTGAACACTTCAATTTCATTCGTCACATTGTTTTAAGGTTTAGTTCGACCCTTCACAAGTTGTTCGTAATAACGTCTGGGTCAAAAAGCTGTTTTACCCCCGAGATTACATCTTACTCCTTAAGTCTCACTAATCCTTTAATGAATAATTGGTTTGTGATCCAATCACTAAACTGAGTCCCTCTCGGGCTAATGAGAGGGTGGGACCTCTTGTTCAAGACCTAGAGTCAGCACTTAGGGCAACAACCTCTCTACTATCCCTAAAAGTGGGTAGAAGTTAATTCCATCTTACACCTTATGTCCCCAGCTATCTACTCAGTCTTACCCCTGAAATGGGAGGCTTATTGAGCCGGCGCTATTGAGACAACCCTCACCCATGCAAATCTAAGGATAATCTCGAATAAACATGAGTTCTTAGTTAACTCAAGATTAAGGTCAATTTACCTAGGTCATCACTTTGAAATAGTCAGTCTTAAACAGTAAACAACGTTATAAAGTAAGAATGACTTAATTCTTGGTCCGATCTTATGCAAACTCATTCATAGGATTCCCCACTCTTCATGTCAATACATGAACGAATCAGGATCACTTCGTTTGTAACACTAAATTGAAACAACTACAAAGTGGGCCGTATCCAATAGTATTACCAGAATAAGGCACCCAACATTATTCGTATACTATAGATCATTTTGATTATTTACTTGAACCTGATCCACTCTTATGTCTCAATATAAAGTTCAAGTACTCATGAAATAGTCATGGATCTTTTAGTTTATTGGATTTATTTCTAAAACGAAATAAACAATTCATATATTTAATAACAATTTTATCGATTTACAAAATAAGATTATTGTTTACAACCCACAAGTTTTAGGACATAAAACCCAATAGTTATCTTATAAAATACAGTTACAAACTCAATTGGTATATATTCATGTCTAAGGTTAGTGGTATTTAAGTTGACAGTCTACGAAACAACTTCTACCTGGAGATTATGACCGAATAATTGAGCGTTGTTAACCGGTTTTATAAGCTTACATGAGCGGTGTGAGGTAATAAAATGGGTTTATCACCTAGATATTGTAGGTTAAATCAAAATATAAGAGTTATGTTTGAAAAATCACAGACTTAGGATGTTTTTTAGCCAAAATATACCTAAAAAAAGTATACCCAATATGTTAGAACAGTTCCGTGGGAGATTAATAATATATACAACATATTGTTCTTAGCTCTCACATCCCTAAGAGTTCACATCATGAGATCCATGCTCGACATCGTGTCGATTTTACCTCGACTATTCCATTCGAAAAGTGTTTGCATAGGTCAATATCAAGGTGAATAGGGGAAGTAGTTCATAGTAAGTGGGTGCAGGAAATGTATCAACATATCCTACGGTCTCTTCCATTAGTTTGAACCGTGAGATTTCTATGTTGCGCCTGCTGTCATTTTTAAGCGGCAATAACTAGTCTTAACCAAGGCGATCCCCTCAGAGTGTAGAATTCGAAACAACCCAAACTTCAAAAATGAATAGGGTTTTATAGTTCCATCTTGAACATTGTCATCCAATTCAGGGGCATATTCATATCGTTCTATGAAATATGAAAATTGAGGGTCACATTTACAATAGTTACTAAGTGTTAGTAAGTCCTTGACCGAAAACGGTTACTAAATAACTATAGGAATAAGAGTTATTCTGGAGATAGTATTTGATCAAGATTGTCTTGCTTCGTGAAGGAATATTTGACTGACCCTTAGTAGCATCTATTTTGACTCACTAATGTATCACTGCAAATAAATAAAGAAATATGAGTACTTTATTACTTTTGGTAAAATTGGATTTAGATGCATAAGTCTAATAGAATTTATTTATTTTTCAGCAATGTCGAACTTGATTATACAATTATTAGCTCCCGATAAGTTCAACAGTGAAGGGTATTCGAACTGAAAATCAAACATAAATACAATACTAGTTGTTGATGATTTGAGGTTCGTTTTAACAGAGGAACGTCCTCCTCTTCCCAATCCAAACGTGGCCTGAAATGTTCAGGATAGCTTTGACAGATGGGTTCGAGCAAATGAAAAAGCCTGAGCCTATAATTTGGCAAGTATATCTGATGTGCTTACAAAAAATCATGAAACCATGGTCATTGCAAGAGAGATCATGGAGTCGTTGCAAGGGATTTTTGAACAACCTTTCTCATCAGCACGACAAGATGCTATTAAATATGTTTTAATTTGCGTATGAAGAAAGGGACCTCTGTTAGAGAACATGCCACGAACATGATTGTCCACTTCAATATTGCAGAGGCAAACGAGGTTGTTATAGATGAAAAGAGCCAAGTTAGTATGATAATGGAATCTCTTCCGAAGAGTTTTCTAACTTTCCGTACGAGCATTGTAATGAATAAGATTGATTACAACTTAAAAACTCTTCTCAATGAACTACAGACTTATCAATCCTAAATGAAAAATAAGGAAGGGAAAGCAAATGTTGTTTCCCAAAGAAAATTTCAGAAGAGTGCTTCAACTAGTTCAAGGCCCTCTGAAAAGAAGTCTGGATCTTCAAAGGATAAAAGTCTCCAGATGAAGAAAAAGGGAAAAGGGAAGAAACAATCTCTTGATAATAAAAGCAAGATGAAAGTTTCAAAAGGAAAATGTTTCCATTACAACATCGATAGCCATTGGCAACACAACTGCCTTAAATATCTTGTAGAAAAGAAAGTTGGGAAGGCAAATCAAGGTAAATGTGATTTACTTGTAATAGAAACATGTTTAGTGGAAAGTTCTCAATTAATATGAATACTAGATTCAAGCCCAGCTAACCATATTTGCACTTTTCTTCAGGAAACTAGTTCCTGAACACAGCTATCAAAAAATGAAATGACTTTCAAGGTGGGAACGAGTGAAGTCATTTCAGCAAAAGCAGTTGAAGACGTCAAGTTATATTTCGGAGATGCTTACATTTTACTTGAAAATATATATTATGTACCTAAAATGAAAAGGAACTTAATCTTTGTGTCTTGTCTGCTAAAACATATGTATAAAGTAACTTTTGAAATCAATGAAGTGTTTATTAGTTCAAGAGGTGTTATTCTATTAGACTTGAAAATAACTTGTATGTGTTAAAACCAATTGAAGAAAAAGCCATTTTAAATATAGAGATGTTTAAAATAGTAAAAACTCAAAATAAAAGATGAAATATTTCTCCCAACGTCTATCTTTGGCACTTATGATTTGGTCATATAATCACAACATGATTGAGAGACTGGTAAAAAGCGATCATCTAAATCAGTTAGAAGATAGTTCTTTGTCTCCGTGTGAATAATGTCTTGAGGGTAAAAAGACCAAATGATCTTTTGCAGGAAAAGGTCTTAGAGCCAAAGAACCCCTAGAACTTATATATTCCGAGCTTTGTGGTTCAATGAATGTTAAAGCTCGAGGAGGATATGAATATTTCATCAATTTTGTTGATGATTATTCAAGGTATGGCTATATTTATCTAATGAGTCATAAGTTTGAAACTCTTGAAAAGTTCAAAGAATTTAAGACAGAAGTTGAAAACTTATTAGGTAAAAGAATTAAAAAAAAAAAAATTTTATCAGAACAAGATGGTGAGACATAAAAGTGGATCATGCCTTAAGTGATAACCTAAATGGTTTGTAGTATATGGATAAATGAAGGAAACTTATCCTGGTGAAACTATGAATACAGCCCGCTTTGTAGATGTCACAAGTATTGTAAAGTGCTACAAATAGTCTGATCCTGATTATTCATGTGGAGACATGCGAACGGGGGTATCCTATACAAAAGAATTTGTATAAGACCGGACTATGAAATGATTAGTCTCGTTATATAATGCTGTTAATGACAAAGACTTTAATTTCACTAAGATGACCATAGGTAACATGACCTTAATCCTGAATGAGTTGGGAACTCCTGCCTATGAGGGCAGTCCTTTGATTTGCATGGGTGTGAATGGCCAGATCGTCGACTCAAACCTACCACTTTGGGGATTCGTTTGATTGGGGAGCTGGGAACTCAGCTACACAAGACAGAATTCACTCTTTCCCCGAAGCAGGGGTAAGTAGATGGATTGCTCCCTTAAAGGCTGATTATGGGGATTGAACAATGTGGTGCCATACCTTCTCATAGCCCGAGAAGTGTTCACTCATAGTTGAACTATGATGTATTGTTCATTAGAGGATTTAGTGGTACTTAAGGAGTTAGATGTAACTACAGGGGCAAAATGATAAATTGGCCCAGCTGTACTTACGAGTGATTTGTGAAGAGTCATCGTAATATTGATTGGTTATATCTAATGGACCCAAAAATATATCTGTAGTGCGAAGAGTACAACTATCGGTCTTTAGTGGAGTGTCCGACAGTTAATGGGTGGTGGATATCTTGATTAAAGAGTTTAGTCATTATTCATGTACCATTGGAGCTTCAACCTACAGGTCCATAAGGTCCCCTTGAATCCATTGGTATCTCAATAGATTCAAGTTGAGAATCAGTTTTTGGGTTAGTTTGAAGTGTTCAAATTAACAAGAGGGAATTTGATTATATATGACATAATTAAATTGATTCAATTATATGTGATATAATTGATTTGATGTATTAGATGCATTAAATGGAGGAATTAATATAAATATGATTTAGATTAAATGTCATAAAGGAGAAAATAACTATGGTTTAAATATTACATATGATTTGATATTAAAACTATAGGTTATAAATATAATATGATAAACTAGTTATTATACTTATTAATAATAAAACAATTATAAGTTAATTGTTTGGTTGGTTATTATTTTCTCCTTTAACCGTGTTTGAATCGGAAGTTACTATTAGTTTTAATAACTGATGAATAAAAGTGAAAAGGTTTCATTTTTTTCATAATAGCATCACATAACGATCGAGTGAAAGAAAAAGCTATACAATAGCCTTTGAGAGAGTGAACGACGAGGCATCGAATTTTCTAGACGATAGCTTCTCATTTACTAGACGATCGAGTACCCAGTCTATACGACAGACTTAGACATTCTCCCATTTACTCGATCGTTGAGTTCCTCCTTCCCTCTACCAAATTCATACAAAGCCCACATCTCTTGGATTTTCACACCGAGAATACCAAGGCAACTGATTGGTAGTGTCGAGTGTTTCTATTTGATGGTCGAGGATCGAGTCTTAACTCGATTGTGTTCAAGGATCAGACAGTTCGTGGAATTCACTGGTTGTTCGTTGCGTTCGTGCATTGGATCGAGTTTGCGTGGGTGCATGACTAGTGTTGATCAAGGGAACACTTTAAGAAGAGTTCTTCAAAGGTATATTACACGATTCCCTTTGATTTTGAATGAAAACATGCTGTAATTTACTCAATGATGCATAACTGTGGTTGTATGTTTGTAAATGTTTTATTCTTTCACAATGGGTTTGGAACGATCTTGCTTCCACTCATTGGTTCGCTTGTTTAAGAGATCCTTTAATGACTAGAGAAACTACAAATTCAACAAGAGTTGTTGATCAAGCTAGTCCTTCAACAAGAGTTGTCGCTCCATCACATCCTTCTCATGAGATGAGAATACCTCGACGTAGTGGGAGGGTTGCTCAACAGCCTGATCATTATATGGATTTAGGTGATACTCATGTCATCATACATGATGATTGCTTAGAGGATCCATTAACCTTTAAACAGACAATGGAAAATGTAGATAGAGATCGATGAACTGAAGCCATAGACCTAGAAATGGAGTTGATGTACTTTAATTCTATCTGGGAACTTGTAGATCAACCAGATGAGGTCAAACCTATTGGTTACAAGTGGATCTAAAAGAGAAAACGATACCAAATTGGTAAGGTGCAAACCTATAAAGCCAAACTCGTGGTAAAAGGTTTTACCCAAATAAAGAAGGTAGACTATGAAGAAACCTTCTCTCCTATTACCATGATTAAATTGATTAGAATATTTTTATCCATTACTGGCCTTTATGATTATAAAATTTGACAAATGGATGTCAAGACCGCCTTTTTGAATGGTCATCTTCACGAAAGTATTTACATGTCTCAACCAGAAGGGTTTATGGAACAGGATCAAGAGCAATAGTTTTGCAAGCTCAATAGATCCATTTATGGATTGAAACAGGCGTCTTGATCTTGGAATATAAGATTTGACACTGCGATCAAATCTTATAACTTTGAACAGAATGTTGATGAACCTTGTATTTACAATAAAATAGTCAACAAAATGGTAGCTTTCCTGGTCCTTTATGTTGATGATATCTTGCTCATTGGGAATGAGACAAGTTTTCTTGCTGATGTAAAAAGATGGCTAGCATCACAATTCCAAATGAAAGATTTCGGAGATGCACAGTATGTTCTTGGAATCCAAATTATTTGAAATTGCAAGAACAGAATGCTAGCGCTATCTCAAGCATCTTATATTGACAAAATATTGTCAAAGTATAATATGCAAAATTCCAAAAAGAATATGTTACCTTTTAGACATGGAATTCATTTTTCAAAGGAACAGTGTTCTAAGATGCCTGAAGAAGTTGAGGAAATGAAAAGAATTCCATATGCATCAGTGGTTGGGAGTCTGATGTACGCTATGTTGTATACACATCCTGACATATGCTTTGCAATTGGAATTGTCAGTAGGTTCCAATCTAACCCTGGACGCAGTCATTGGACTGCTATTAAGAACATCCTCAAGTATCTTTGGATAACGATTGGCTATATGCTTGTGTATGGGCCTAAGGATTTGATCTTTACGAGATACACTGATTCTGATTTTCAGACTAATATAGATTCTAGGAAATCTACTTCAGGATCAGTTTTCACTCTTAATGAAGGAGCTATAGTGTAGAGAAACATCAAGTAGAGTTGTATTGCTGACTCCACGATGGAAGGTAAGTACGTAGCTACATGTGAAGCAGCTAAAGAAGCAGTAAGGCTCTGAAAGTTCCTGATAGATTTGGAAGTGGTTCCAAATATACATCGCGATCACTTTGTATTGTGATAATAGTGGAGTAGTTGCCAATTCAAAAGAACCAAGAAGCCACAAACATAGTAAACACATCGAGAGAAAGTACCATCTCATCCATGAGATAGTACACAAAGGAGACATGATAGTCATGCAGATAGCCTCTGAAGATAATCTTGCTGATCCATTTATGAAGGCTCTCACAGTTAAAGTGCTCAAGGGCCACCTGATCGGACTAGGACTACGAGCTTCATAATCTAAGGCAAGTGGGAGAATGTCAAGGGTATGTAGATGCCCTAGTTTATTATATTTTCTCTTTGTATCTCAACATTATATATATTATATATTTGTATATGTTTGTAACTCGCTGGAGTATTAGTCCAAGTGGGAGATTGTTGGGAATGTCATAAAACTCACAGTTCGTAAATATTAGAAACATAATTTATTTATCAATAAAAGTGTTATTGAGTTGTTCATTCAATAAAATGTTATTGATACTGCATTTTGTTATAAAAATCCAATAAATAAATCAATGGCTATAATATAAATACTTTAACTTTATGTGGAGACATAAAAGTGGATTAAGTTTTAGTATATAGCCAAAATGGTCTATAAGTATATGGATGAGATTGGGTACCTCATCCTGGCAACACTATTGGATGTGATCCACTATGTATACTGATACAAATGATGTGATCCAAAAATCATTCAAGTTGAGACATGCAAGTGGAGGCATCCTATGCAAAGGATGTTTGCATAAGATCGGACCACTAAATAGTCACTTTTCTTTATAATAATCGTTTACTGTTAAAACTGATTATTTCAAATTTGATGACCTAAGGTAACTCGATCTTAATCCTTAGCTAACTATAAACTCCTTTTTATTCGGGATTATCCTTTTATTTTCATAGGTGAGAGTAGTTCAACAACATTGGTCAATAAGCCTCCCACTTTGGGGATAAGACCAGATAGATAGCTAGGGATATAGTTCTGTAAGATGAAATTCACTCCTACCCAATTTTGGGTTAGTAGATAGGTTGTTTCCTTAAGTACTGATTTCTGGTTTAGAACAAATGGGTCCCGTCCTCTCATGGCTGAGAGGGATATGGTTTATTAGTTGAACTATAAACCATTTGTTCAATAGAGGGTTAGTGGGAGCTTAAGAAGTATGATGTATTTACAAGGGTGATAGCTCTCAAAAAGAGCTATAATTCCTAGCTTAATACATCATGCTTCTTAAGCTCCCACTGACCCTCTATTGAACAATTGGTTTATAGTTGACTATAAACCAATTGTTCAATAGAGGGTCAGTGGGAGCTTAAGGAGCATGATGTATTTACAAGGGTGATAGTTCTAAAAAAGAGTTATAATTCCTAGCTTAATTTAAGCTCGTTGTTGGATTTTATGTGTTTGATGTGTTATTTTGTAGGTACCAAGCAATCAAGAGGTAGAGTTAATCATTTAGTGAAGAACGAGGTTAATTTCAAGCAATTTGAAGGTGATTTGAGCATTCGGGCTTCAAAAGAGTAAAAATTACGAAAATGCCACTATCACAGCATTGCAACGCTAGCCGACGCTCAGGAGCGTTGCAACGCTAGCCTGACGCTTGTTTGACGCTATAAGTCAGAATGTGCAGCGATGCAACACTCCAAAGTTTGCACAACGCCAGCGTTGCAACGCTCCGATGATTTCTATAAATATATCCCTTCGTCTTTAGGTCAAAATATGCTAATTTTTTGGGGCTGAATTGATGGGGGCCGAAGTTAAACTTCAATCTTCTTCATTTCTCTTCAAATTTTAGTATCTTTAGGTTAGTTTTTCTTTTTATTTTGGGTTGTCATCGACGGATTGGATGTGTGTTATGTGGAAATGGGTGCGACAATTTTGAGATTCACAAAGATTATGTGATGACAAATGTATGTGATCAAGCTTAATGAACATGTGCCTATCACAAGTTTTCTCGTTAACAAGCCAAGTGAAACCTGGTAACGAGTATCTCAAGATAACCTAAGGTCAAACATGGGGATCTGATACGATGTTGTTGAAGTAAAGTGAATCATGTGATGGTGTTCAAGATGCATTGTTTGTTGCGCTGACAATAAACTAAATGCAATTAATGAAATTCTGAGTAACTAAGGGTCTGATAATCGTGACATAGGAATGGGTGAGTAATGTCGCGGAATAAAAAAAGAGACTATATGGAAATAAAAGGGCTAGAGGGAAAGTAACTAAAGAATCAATAAATCTCACTGCAGATACTACCACGGTTCTTGCTTCCGATTGGCGCACACCTTTTGATGGCTGCCTCAATGGTCATATTTCTATGAAATGTAAATGGGAGTGCTATAGAACGCAAGGTTGTTTCTATCTCTAGAAATACTTCTTGTTTCGCTTAACAAGTTCTATCAACTTTTCTCTTTTGAGGAGTTGATTATATTACTCGACTTTGCTTTTGTAGGTAAGTATGCATTCAACATATGTTAAGCGAACATGGTAACATCTTAAGATGTGATTTAAATCATAAGAGTGACCTTCCCCCTTACTCTAAGGGTTTAGTGATTGATGAGAAAAGAAATGACAAATGCATGAACATGGAGTAAAGTAGAGATGAACATGGTGATAATATTGAGATAGGAAAATCATTCAAATACAAGCTGTCTAAGAGATCAGTCGAGAAAATTCTACAACTTGTTAATACAAAAGAAATGAAATGGATTCACGATCAATATCAATCTCTTGATATGATAGACGGTGGTAAAGACTGTCGGCTTGATGTGATGGATGGAGTGGTGAAAGCCCTTCTCAGGATCTTTCTCCAAGAAAGGAGTGGAAATTTGGAATGGAATGTTCTCTATGATTGTCGGCCTTCAGATCCCCTCATTTGATGCACTGAGGCTCCATTTATAGAGTCCTACACTTTTCTGCCTTTCCCGCTTTTATTAGTTGCTATCATTTTTCAAGGTAGGTGAGAATGTCAACGCTGCATCATGGTCAACAATCAGAAAGTACGTCAGAATATCTACTGTACGATTTCAGAAATCCTGAGGCATGCATTGGTTGGGTTTTTTCCTTGAAGAATTGACGTATGAGATGATTCATGTTTTCTTGCAAAACATAAATTTGGTGTACTTTGCCCATGAAATGCAGTCAGCGGGTGTGTTTTAAGTACCTTAGCACAACTTTTATTTTTTTTATATAAATTCACCCATGATTGGTGCATTTTCTTCCTTTCTGTTATCGCATATTCTAAGAAAAAGACACAAATAACTTGTATTTTTGCATGTTATCACACTCCCAAATTTAGAATTATGCTTGTCCTCAAGCATATCTTATACTGAAGAAATTCAAAATCAACTTAAATCATCATAATGCGCCAACTAGCTGCTCAGAATGCTTTAGCTTTACATAATCTCTTTAAAATCATTTTTTTCCTTTACACTTGGTTGCTTCTTCAGGTAAATATTTCTTAGTCTTAAATTCAATAAACTTCTGCTCAAAAGTCCTTTTCTTGATTTAGACAATTCTTTTGTATCCGTTTTCATAAAACAGTATACGTTACTTACAAAGAAGCTTGGTTTCTGTTTTGATTCAAAGACCGCTGGGCTTGGTTGCACTCTTCGTTTGGGCTTGCCCCTACGAGTGTCATGCGGACATCCAACTACGGTTATGTTCCAAGCTCAACTCAACTCTTATCTTAGCTAAGTCTTTACTTTTGCTAGACAGTGGAGTTGTCTTTGTTTCATTATATGAATTGCGTTGATCATGGTAACCTACTTTCGTTTTGGCTTACCTGCATGGATGTCATGCAAAGTATCCAACTACGAGTAAGTTTCTTTCTCAACTTAACTCTTATCAAGTTAGAATTTTCCTTTGCACTGATAGTGAAGTTTTATTATTATCATTTTTCTCTTCTTTTTTTTTAAGATGATAATGCAAGTTCTTGATTGAACGCATTTGCTTAAACCTCTCCCACCCCCGAATTTGGAGAGGTGCAATGTCCTCATTGCACTGCTAAAAGAAAAAAGGAAACAGAATTAGTCAAAATTTCAAAAAAAAAAGGTTTGAGTAGAGGCTTGTGCAAAAATAAAGTAAAACTGATAAGTAATGAAGAAGGTTCTAAGATCAAAAGAAGCATGTGATGGTAATGAGATTCGTTAAGTGTTTGCATACAAATCATCATAGCTGCTAAACTATCAACGCAAAAGAATGAGCAAAAAGAGTGAATTTCAAAAGGATAAAATAACGCATAAGGCAAATACAAACAAAAAGATTGCATAGCCATTGGAAGTTTATATAAAAAAATCTATAAATTGGAAGGTACATAGATACTATTATAAGTAAAATATAATAAAATGATAGGATCAAAGAAGAACTCTAGGAAGTACACCCCGAAATTTACAATTGCGGTGGGGGATCATTGTTGGGAGGCGCATCGCTGGGAGACGATTGCAGTGTTATTGCTGGTGCTTCTTAGGAAAATAGAGGCTGGCACAGATGAGGGGGAATCACAGGCCCATGTAGGTAGCCTGTCCAAAAATTGAAGTACTCGTGGTTACGCTCAGCCTGTTGGCGTTGGTTCTGGCAGATAGTAAAGAGATTGCATTGCACATTGACCAGTGTCTGGCACAGCATATCATTATTGCCGTGCAATTCTACAAGCGACTGCCGGAAGAAGGAAAATTCATGGGCCATCACGACTCGCATTTCATCAATAGCAGCAACTAAAGATGCCATGGAAGGTTGTTGTGGAGGGGATGCCATCAATGTCTCACCAGCTTCGTTTTGGTGCTGATTAAAAGGACCAACACCCGAATCATGTGGGTCATTAACATGAGGCAAATGATGCGGCGAGGAATGGGATTGCGATGATTGGTAGGGTGAAATTGTTGGAGATTGATGATAAGAGTCGTGAAAGAGAAGGATGTTGGTGTAGGCTTCGGGGAGAGGAGATAAAGGAGCAAATGAGCTTGGAAGGAGAATGGTTAAAGGTGAAGGGTGATTGGTAGGCTCATCGAGAGGAATGCGCTCAGGACTTTCTAGCGCAATTTTTTTCCTTTTGTCATTTCGATGCTGCCTTTTGGGTAGAGGTGGCTGTGATGCATTTAGGTAAATGACTGGACGCTTGGGCGAAGGCTCGGGCAATGCGGCAAATCCTTCAGCAAGATTCGCAATATCTTAGAGTTGATCAGACCGTGGACTTCAGCCATGGGTTCTTCTTCTATTCCATAACCCACTAATAGGCATAGGTTGGTGATTGTCCAGGGAAAGAAAAGTTGACCATGGGGTCTACTAACATACCCACGGATTTGCTTCGCAATCAAACGTCCAACATCGATTAGGATGCCACGCGCAATGCAATATGTGGCTATGACTCTGTCCCTTGAAATGGTCTTATCATGCGTTGTTGGGAGGAGTCACTTCTTCATCAAGTAGACTCATAGGCGTGCTTCGGGCAAGAGATGATTAGATGCTAATGTGCGAATGCCGGTTAGGGACCATTAGAAGTTTCAAAGATTAGAAGACTTCAACAAATTGACCGTATCTTCACAACCTATAAGCTAAAGATTCGATCTCCTCAAACTCAAAGAAAAGCTCACAAGTCGATGATCAACAAGCCAGATGCCGATCCAAGCTGATCAACAAGCCACAGGCCGATCCAAACCGATCAACAAATCCAAAGACTGCTCCAAGAAGATTAACAAGCCCAAAAGCTGATCATCCAAGAAATCCAACAAACTTAACTTTAGAGTTTACTTGAGAGAAAACATCAAAGAATTATGTATTAGAGATTGTACTCATTATACTGAAATTAATACAAATTCTACGAATTAAATTGCTCAGAAAATCTCGTCAAACAAGTACAAATATAATTTATGAATTTTCTTTTTTTTAAAAAAAACAATTTGATGAAATTATGCAAGCAAAAACCTACCATAAGGACAAACAAAGGAACTCAAAATGTAAAAAGGGTAGATTTGATCCTGTGTCGCGTGTATGCTAGGTAAGCTACAATACAAAAATCAATAATTTGAGGGGGGACACATGCCTTTCACCCCTACATGGATCTGCCACTGACACAATAAAAAAAAATACTAATTTTTCTTTTCGTTTGAGCATTAAATGCTAGAATGAAATTTAAAAATGAAAGGGCAACTCAACACACATTTAATTGATACATGGTGTGTAGTCTATGACATTGATGGATTACATTACATGTCGCGCATTGTAAGTAGAAAAACTAAGTTTGTAGGATGAAAACAAAGTATCAAAGATAAAAGAGTGCAGAAGAGGAAAAAGTAAAATCTTCTCACATTTTCAATTCAATTCACTTCTAATACAAAGTGAGAATAGAGAGAAAACTAGTAAGTAAACAAATAAGAGTCGGAGAAGTGATAGAAGGAGATGAAGATTAGACGAACAATAATGTATAGTGACCAAAAACTATTACACTAACTAATGCGTGTGTGGTGGGAGTTTATTGATGGCACCAAAATTATTAACTTATACGATGAAAATGAGACTTGAGAATAAAAAATTATAGATAGTAAAAATCATCTATTGTATTATTTTACATAACTGTCATAAAATAATATTTAGAAGGTGTGATTTTTTAATTATATCTTTTTTTTTTCCGGAAATGAAGTGTAGAAACATGCATCAAAATGATTAAAATGACTACCAAGAAGAGAACTTCTTTTTTATATATTTATATTTTGTATGATTAAAACAATATTAAACAATTATATCAATTCAATTTGGTGATCATATAATAGTAGATGTTGTCATGTTGATGTTCAAATTTCTCATTTATCCTTAATTAGTTTCATTCTAGACCAATATGTGTGCTTAATCAAATTAGACCTACCTAATTTAGGCGGTTGTAGGATTCTAATAAAATATTTTGTAAAAAAAATTGAAATATTTGACAATAAAGAAAAATAGCTTTGAAACACTTTCAGTTGTATTTTAAACCGTTTTTATAAGAAAAGATTAAATAAAAATGATTTTTTGTGATTTTTGAAAATTTCTAAACCCATTTTTTTCCTTAAAAATGTCTAGACACACAAGGTATTTGTTTTCATTTCATCTCCGATTCTTATGCTATGAATATTATTATATTAAATTAAAGAATACAAAATCGACTAAAATGTATAGATAATCTTTTATATTACTTCAAATTTGTATAGACAATCTATAGCTCAAACTTCAGATTTGTAAAACTAAAAAAGTGGGTAAAAATATAAACCGTGGCGGATCCAAGATTTTAGGTAAGAACCACAAATTCATATAAATATAATTTTATATACATCGATTTAATATTCAAATTACATAATATTATCAAAGCGAACATAATTAGTCATTATATGAATAGTGACAGATTTAGAATTTTACTTTAGGAGCACAACTTTATATAGGTTTGAAATTTTAACCTATTAACATCTAAATTTGTGTCATATATAGTTTTTTAACTTTAAAAATTGTATATTAAATCACTCACATCTAATTTTGTGTGTCCAATAAGTTGTACCAGACGATTTTTCTTTTATAAAAAATAATGTAACCATAGGTTACAAATTTGAAATTTAAAGATTGATTTGATTTAGAAACAAAAAAAAAAAAAAAAAAAAAACTAATACAACGACTAATTTCAAGTATTTTTCATATTTTAGGAGATTTTTAGATTTTAAATTAAAAGTTTATATATCAACTAGACATATTTAAGACATTTATTAAAATTAAAATTGAAAGTTTAGATATTTATTACTCATAATTTTAAAAATTATGAATTAAACTTGTGCTAAATTGAATGTAATTTTAAAATATTGGTAAAGTAAATAACAAACCAAAAAATTTACATGTGAATGAAGTTTATATCTTAATTTTAAAAAATTAAAAATCAATACCCAAATACTTTTTTCCCCCAAAATTAACCCACCCTTCTAGAAATTCTTTGCATTTTCTCATTTTAAATTAAATAAATAAAAGACTAAAACACTCCACAATTAAGATAAAACTAAAAAAACTCATTAAATTGTTTTTATTTTGAAAAATACATGTACATTATACTGAGTAGTTAAAAGAAAAAAAAAAGTTTATATTGTCCAAGAACAAAATTTTCCAACTCTTCGGTTAATTAGTAAATAATTTTGTTGCCAATTATTTATTTATATATTTATTTATTTGTCAAACTGAGTCAAATTTTGGGTTGAATTATCTATTATGGATGTGGCATCTGTAACTCTATCTCCCAAAGAAATCTATGGAGGTTGATTATTATTGGTGGGTTGATAAGAGAAATAGCAAATTTTAAAATTTTATTTGGAAAAATGGTAAAAATATTTTAAAATTATAAAAATAGCAAAACGAATTTATATAATAAAAAATATTAATTAATAAATGATAAAACTACCCTAAAATAAGAAAATAAGTAAAAACTAGAATGCAAAGCTACACCGCTTTAAAAACAGTACGAATACCACAAATACACTCTATCTAAATATTCTAGAACCACAAATACATAGTATCTAAACATTCTAGAAGCAAAAATTAAAAACACCCAATATGGTTCTTTAACGCCTATAGAATGCGAGGAAAGATGCGACCAAGTAGTGAGGGGTCATTAGAAACTTATGGATGTTTACAACGATAAACTTCCTCTAAGGTGAGAAAGAACAAAGTTGATTGTACAAGTAGAGTTGTTGTTGGCAAGTGAGTATATTTAGAGGATGTAACTATTAGAAATATGATTGCGTTTGACATCAAACCAGTTGTACGGAGTTTCATCATCTACATTCCATGTGACCATTTTGCTCATAGGATCTTAAAAGACAACTTTAAACACTATCATCCCAGAAGGTTATTGTTGAAAACGATGTTAGAAGTAGAAACAAAAGTAGGAAATATGTGTGCAAGCGAAAAAGGTCAGCAACCTGGTGAGGGTGGTCGTCAAAAGCTAACCAAGATGATGGATTCAAGAAAGGGTTGTTGAACCAACGATCATAGATATGAGATTGCGAAGGACAAAAAGAGATTTTGGGGACAATTAAGTGAAGAAGATGAAGAATGTGAGATTTAGGGTTTTTTTGTTATCTTATTTTAATAAATGATGATGATGATGATATTAACATTAATAATAAACTGAACAATATATATATATTTCTTTTTAAGTACAACAAACCATTTTTACGTGTTTCTATATAATAAATTGAAAACAACGAAAATATGAAGAAAAAATATCAAATTAATTTGATGACAATATGTATAAATAATGAAAAAAAATATTTAGATACAATTGAATTTGATAGTAAAGGATAAATTCAAATATAAATTGGAGAGAAAAATCAAGAATTCTTGTTGTGATTAATTCGATATTAGATAAAATCTAATTTGACAATAAGATACAAATTCAAATATAATTTAGAAGAGAAAAATCAAGAAGAGAGTTCGTTTATTTATAAGTACACTGTATTCCTAACTTCACTTTCATTTAAAGCTTCAATAATTATAGTGTATTTATAACTTCATCAACCACAAAACCTACGAAATGAGTCAAACTCGCTGTAAAGGCATAGCAAAAAGAGTAAGATTACAAAATTGGATACTTATTTGTTTGTCAAAAAGACAAATTAATGGTATAATAATATAAAAAAAATGATAATGAATAAAATTTTATTAAAAAATACAAAAAATGATAAAAATTTAAATGAAATATACAGTTTGTTAGATGATAATATGTATAAAATATTAAGTAAAATCTTAAACAGATAAAAAATTTAATCTGAATTTAAAATAATAAAAATAAGTAAAATAATGTAAAATCTAAAGAAATTAAAACCAAAATGGCGATAAACAAATTAAAGATTGATTAGTTTCGAGTATTTTTTCGATCAAATCAAAACAGATAACTAATTTCAATCAATTAGGGAGAGAAAGATAAGGAAGAGATTGGTATATTTTAAATCAATTCCTGAAGTAGTTATCAAAATCTAATTTGAATATTAAAAATAAATTCAAATTACAGAAGAGAGCGAAAATTACGGAATGATGCTCATTTTTAGTTTTGAGATTGGATCAGTTAGATTATAATTTGATTAATTTGATTATTAATCAAGCTCTCCAATTACATTGTATTTATATCCTGATTATTAATCAAGCTCTCCAGTTACACTATATTTATATCTTGGTTATTAATAAAGCTTTACAATTATACTGTATTTAATATTCCGAACATATGAACTAACTAAGGGCAAGTCAGATATTATTAAAATATCAACTAAAATAGTGAATAAATATAAAATAGGTACAATTGAATCTAATAACACATACATAACAATTTAAACTTAAAAAATATGGGAAAACATTTGTTTAATTTATTAAGAATGTGTATAAAATAATGAAACACAATTCAAACATTTGAACAAATTCAAAATTTGATTAGATAAATGAAATTTGATAATATATGGATATTTAAAATATAAATTTGGTAGAAAATCTAGATATTTAATTCAAATAGATTAATTTGAAAAGTTGTTAAACAGAATCTAAATTAATAACAAAATATGTATTGATATGTTAAATACGTGAGGAAAATTAGGAAGGGCAGTTATTTTCCAAATGAATCAATTAGAGGGAAAGTGGAGAACTAAGGCATCGGCAATTACCCTATATACACAACCCCATCATAGTTTAAGATTCTACACTTACCGTGTATTTGTAGTTTCATCAATAACAAAAACTACAAACTAGACAAGGGTAAAACAGAGATTTGAAAATTCGTGGTTATATGCATGTCATGTGAGTTACCATAAATCTTATTATTTGTTGGAATCATTTTTCAAAACCAAACCCTAAAATCTGTCCTATGTTCCAATTCCCAATGGCTTTGTATTTTCTCCATTGATATAATGAAAACATAGGGTTTTCTCTTTCAATGGTTATCTCTGTTGAGGTTGATGTCCTAAAGTCTCGTGTCATGTAGTTTGTAAATAGTATATACGAACACCTGTGATTGTTAATATATGATATTTACTTCACATCTTGTATTTTTCTCGGTTATTTGTTTTATTTGCTTTACCACAAACCAATAAACATAAAATCCCTAGTTACTGTATGTGACTCAAGTATGTATGTGGTGACGTACAAGTGGATCATGTCTTAAGGGATAACCAAAATGGTCGGTAGTAAATGGATAAAGGAGGGAAACCTTATCCTGGTAACGCTACGGACGTGACACGCTTTGTGGAATGGTCACAAGTGTTGTGATTTGTCACAGATGGTCTGATCCTGATCATTCGTGTTGGGAACATGCGAACAAGGGCGTCCTATACAAAGAGTTTGTATAAGACCTGACCAAGAGGTGTTAACGTTTCCTTATATAACACCACTCATGACAGAGACTTCACTTCACTAGGATGACCATAGGTAACATAACCTCAATTCTGAGTGAGTTGGGAACTCCTACCTTTGAGGGCGGCCCTTTGATTTGTATGGATGCGAGTGGCTAGGTCGCCGATTCAAACCTACTATTTTGGGGATTCGTCTTATTTGGGAGCTGAGAACTCAACTACACAAGATGGAATTCACTCCTTCCCCAAGGCAAGGGTAAATAGATAAATGGCTCCTTAAGCCCTGATTCCAGGGCTTGAACGATGTGGCGCCACACACCTTATCTTGGCCTGAGAGGTGTTCACACATAGTTGGACTATGTTGTATTGTTCATTAGAGAAATCAGTGGTATTTAAGGAGTGAGTTGTAACTACATGGGCAAAACGGTAAATTGGCCCAACTGTACTTACGAGCATCTGTGAAGGGTTATCGTACTCATGATTGGTTATATCCGATGGATATAGAAATATATCTGTGGTAAGAATAGTTCAGTTGTTGGTCTTTAGTAGAATCGCTGACAGTTAACGGATGGTGAATCTCGTGGCTAAAGAGTTTAGTCAGCTATTTACGTACCATTGGAGCTTCGAGCTACAAGTCCATTAAGTCACCTGGGTAGCTTGGATAAAGTCGAGAACTAGTGTTTGGGTTAATTTTAAATGTTCAAATTGACAAGAGGAAGTTCAATTATATATGATATAATTGGCTAAATGTATGAGATACATTATTTTGGAGGAAATTAGATATAAATATGATTTATATCAAGTAGAGGAGAAAATACTATAGTAGATATATGATATCAAACTATAAGATATAAATATAATATGATTATATTTATTAATTAAATTAATTGATTAATTATTTGATAATTAATGGATTTACCCATTTTCGGACGTGGGAAGTAGGGCTATGATGGTTATGGTAACCGGCGGATTAAAACAATGAAAATTGTTTTCATTTTAATTCAATCGTGCATTCGTATCGTCCGCTCCCAAAAGAATCCGTGAAAGCGATCGCGAGAGCCTATACGATAGAATCTCGTTCGTCTAAGCTATCGTCTGCTTCACGCTTTCTCTAAACGATCACATACATATTTCCTAAACGATCGTTCAGTTTTTTTTAAACGATCGTGTAGCTCTACTATACAATAAGCATTTCCGCTACACGACAGCAAAGTTTCATCTCCTACTTGCTTATCGTCTACACGACGTCTTCTCCTCCATCCTCTACCAAACTCACCAAAACCCATTCTTTGGGTTTTTGACCCCGAGGATTCCCAGGTTTCTCTTGTGGTGGTGTCATCCCCGCTGCATTGTTCGTGTACGCTCTGATCGTGCTGTTGCAGTTGACATACTTGTCGGGTGCTGGTAGATCGGTGGGAGGTTTTTCTCTGCTGTGGGTTCACACATACGAAAAGAGTTTTCATCTGGTATGAACCTTTTTCCTTGTGTTTTATTGTATTCTGAGCATGCCGATAATGAGTTTTATATGTGTAACTGTATGTATAGAATGTATGTCGTTTGTGTTTTGGTCACTGTGAAATCGGAGCGATCTAAACCTGCTCATGGAACTCTCGGTATAAGATCCTTCAATCTCTTCTTCATCCTCACTTCTGTTATGAATCTCTTATTCTTCCTCGCTTCTGCTATAATGGTATCAGAGCCATTGTCTACGACAAAAGGTTCCGTTTTTCTATCAACTGATATTCTTAACTACGTTGTTTTTTTGGGCGGCGATTCTTGCTTCTTCCTCCATGGCTTCGACGGACAAAGACGATTCTGCTCAAGGTTTTACTCCTGGTAATAAAGTTTGGATCACTAAATTGACTGATGTTAATTTTTTGCTATGGAAATTTTAGATTACCACAGCCCTAGAGGGTTATGGCCTTGAAATGTTTTTGGAAGAGGACCACCCCCAAAATATCAACCACAGACTCAAGATGCATCTTCGACTGTTCGAGTGATGACCACTGAGTACATAATCTAGAAACGGCAAAATCGTCTAATTTCGTACTGGCTTCTTGTCTCCATGTCCGATGATATTTTAAATAAGATGATTAATTGATAGTCAACCAAAGATATTTGGTCTATGTTGAAGAGTATCTATGTTGCTCGAAGTCTTGCCCAAATCATGCAGTACAAATATAAACTTCAGAACATCAAAAAGGGATCCATGCCTCTTAAAAAGTATTTTCTGAAGATACAACAGTGTGTTGATGCCTTGGCATTGGTCGGTAAACTTGTTTTCCCTGATGATCACATTTGATATATTCTTGCTGGTTTGGGATCGGAATTTGAATCAATGGTTTTTGTTATTAATGCTCGTATTGACTCTCCTTCTATCCAAGATATCATGACTCTCTTCCTTAATCAGGAAACACAGATTGAAAATAAAGAAAGTTAGTACAGAAGGATCATTACCCTCAGTGAATCTTGCGTTTAATACTTCAAATAGAGAGGGAGATAATTCCCGACAAAATAATCCTATCGATCAAGTTAATCAGAATCAGCGTGGTCATGGGGGAGGTCGAGGAAATCCTAATTGGAATAATGTAAACAAACCACAATGTCAAATTCGTACTAAGTTTGGCCGTACTGCCCCTAAATGCTTATTCCGTTAAGCTCCCTCTCAGAATTATCAACCTCACTTGAGTTTTCCTCCTTCTCACTTTACTCAGTCTTCTAATCAATCTGGCTTTTCTTTGATGACGACTACGGTTGCCTCTCCAGACCTTAACACTGACAGTAATTGGCATCCTGATTTTGGGGCAGCTAATCATCTGACCAACAATTTCAACAATCTCTCTACTAGATTTGTTGTATAGACTTTTTTTCACCCATTCAAACTAACCAATTTTATCTTGATTGAAATTTTGGCGATTATACCAAACTGTTCTTCCAACGAGATTCGACAGTTGAGATGATTGTGCTATCACCTCATCCTTAGAAAGGGTTTTGCTAGGACTAGCATTTTGATGATTGAATTGTGTTGACAATATGGTTATTAACCTAGGGTCGTTTATGTAATTGTGTAGACCCCTAGGGTTTTCTACTGTCTATTTATACAGTGTGTCTTTGTGTATTCAGTGTATCATATTAAAATAATAAGAAAAGTCACTATATTGTGGTTTTTCTCCCTGTACTAGGGTTTCCACGTAACTGTGTTTATTCTCTTTCCCACTCTTTTATTTTTAACATGGTATCAGAGCTAGGCGACGAAACCCTAGCCGTTAAGGAAGAGAATCAAGCACAATCATCTTCTGCTTATGGAACTTCAGGTTTTGACATGAAGACAACTATTTGAGCGGCCGTAAAAGAGTGTTTTCAAGCAGCCTTATCGGAGTTACTTTCGGCCATCCAACAGCAGTCAACGGAGAGCCGCCGTCCGTGGGAGCTGCCGTACCAAATAAATACGGTTGTTCCAGGTTGCAAGGTGTTGCCTTCCGTGCCATCGGAGTCCGCCGCACCGTCACAGACGTCTGTGCCAGTCGAGGTCGCACTGGTCTACTATTTCACGTCAGTTCCGATCAACCTCAAAAGGGCCACGTCGAACGCGAACGTGGCTGGATCTTCCATGTCAAATGGGTTCGACTAACGAAGAGCTATCCAGCCAACGATCCATTACCCAACGACGAGCCATCCAGTAGGCGATCATCTCGAACCGTCCGGTCGGTTGGGTTCTTCATAGTTGTCGGCGACCTCCTTCTAGCCGGTGATGTCTTTTCAGACGATAGTAGCAGCCCCGTTTCCAGCCGTTTGTGGTTCGACTCATTACCCAGACGATGTGAGACAACGGTTGGCTTATCTGCAACAATAGATTTCAGATTTGGATACAATGTTTGGCGCAAATTCCCAACAGGTTCAACCAGTCTATTTAGAGAACCCGGTAAACTCGTTCCCTATTTTTCCAAATGTTTCTTATTTATCTGGTTCAATGGACAATTCTGCAGAATTTCTTGTAGGGGAAAAATTAAATGGCCAGAATTATTTCTCCTGGTCCCAATCAATCCAAATGGCCTTGGAAAGGCGTCACAAATTTAGGTACTTGACAGGGGAGATTCTAAAGCTAGCACCAGGCGATCCACAAGAACAAATCTAGAAAGGAGAAGACCCGCTGTTACGCTCTGTTTTGGTGAATAGTATGGAGCCTCAAATAGGCAGACCATTATTATATGCTGCAACCGTCAAGGATATCTGGGAGGCAGCGCGAGGTTTGTACTCAAAAAGACATAATGCCTGTCGACTATATACGCTCCACAAACAGGTCCATGAATGCAAACAAGGATCCATGAATGTTACATCTTATTTTAACAAACTAACAATGCTCTGGCAAGAGATGGACCTGTATCGAGAGATTGTCTTGAACTGTGCACAAGATGGGGCTCAATACTTGAAAATCGAAGAAGCAAACCGTGTTTACATGTTCTTGGCTGGATTAAATCCTAAATTCGATGGTGTCCGTAGTCGCATATTGAGCCAGCACCCGACTCCCTTAAAGAAGTCTACTCCGAAATATGGCTTGAAGAGAATCGATCGTGTGCCATGAATAATTCCATTCCTACAACTGACGCAGCTGCTTTCGTTGCAAAGTCATCCAATGCTGATTACGATAAAAAACCCCCACCTGTGTGAACTTTGTAAGAAGCTCTGGCATACAAAGGACCAGTGTTGGAAATTGCAAGGGAAGCCTCCAAATAGCAGGCGATGACAGTCTCATGACAAATCTAATACTGGTCGTGCCCTGGTAAGTGACTTAGGAGATGAACAAACTCAGAAGCAGTTTTCCATTGATAGTAAGAACAACTTGAGTACGATTGGGGTGAGTGCTATTGCACAGTCATGTAATTTCCCTTCATTTGGTCGTATTAATATAAATGGTAAAAAACCATGGATTGTGGACTCAGGGGCCACAGATCATCTTACAAGTTCTTTAGAATTGTTTATGTCATATAACCCAAGTGCTGGAAATGAGCGTATTCGCATTGCAGATGGGTCTTTTGCCCCTGTTGCGGGGAAAGGCCATATCTCTCTGTTTGACGGTTTAATTCTGTGTGATACTTTACATGTGCCTAAAATATCTTATAATCTATTGTCTATCAGTAAAATTACAAGGGATTTGAAGTGTAAGGCAATTTTCTCACCTGATTCTGTTTTGTTTCAGGATCTGAAATCGGGGATGACGATTGGCACTGCCAGGCACGATAAGGGACTCTATTTCCTTTCTGAAGAAGCTTCCTCTAGAGATTATCATCAAACTGGGTTTATGTCGTTAAATCTTTCTGTTTCTGAAAATGACTTTATGTTGTGGCATTTCCATTTAGGACATCCGAATTTTCAATATATGAAGTATTTGTTTCCGCATTTATTTCGTAATGTTAATACTTCTTTAAATTGTGATGTGTGTATTCGTGCCAAGCAAAGTCGTGTTTCTTTCCGGTCTCAGCCTTACAAACCCTCGAGTCCTTTTTCCCTTGTTCATAATGATGTATGGGGCCCCTCACCAGTTACTACTTCCACTGAAAAACGATGGTTTTTCACATTTATAGACGATCATACTCGTCTTACCTGGGTTTTCCTCCTCACTGACAAACCTGAGGTGTCATCTATTTTCCAACAATTTTATACAACTGTCGAAACTTAGTTCAAAACAAAGATTGGAATTTTACGAAGTGATAATGGGCGAGAATTCTTCAATGCCTTCTTCAGGGATTTTCTTGTTTCTAAGGGTATTGTCCACCAGAGCTCGTGTGCTTACACTCCGCAACAAAATGGAGTAGCTGAGTGGAAAAATCGTCATCTAAAGTAGTCCGGTCTCTTATGTTATCTGCCACTCTTTCGTCAAACCTATAGGGGGATGCAGTTCTCTCTGCTGCCCATCTCATTAATTGGATGCCCTCTCTTATTCTTAATCTTCATACTCCTTTAGAACTGTTTAAAGAGACCTTTCCAACCACTCGATTAATCTCCAATGTTCCTCTTCGGGTTTTTGGTTGTGTTGCCTTTGTTCACTCCCATGGTCCAAACCGCACAAAATTTACTCCTCGTGCTCAGAAGTGTGTCTTTGTTGGATTTCCACGTTGATGACATCCACTTCATCAACGTGGATATAAGTATTATCACCCATCATCTCATAAGTGTTATGTCTCAATGGATGTCACCTTCCTCGAGGATCAGCCATTTTTCCCTGTTAGTCATCTTCAGGAGGGAGAACATGAATGAAGAGACTAACTGGTCATCTTATGCTATTCCCTTAGAATCAGCTTCCATTAAAACCTTGTCTAAACCTAGTTCTGAGCATGACAGTCTGTTCCTTTCTACCAACCAAGTTCCTTGGAAAACTTACTATAGGAAGAATCTCATGAAGGAAGCATGTCACCTGTCGAGCCAAAACTGTCGACTCCAGTGCATGAGTCAGACCCGCCATTAGATCCAGGTACGTACATTCCTGAAATTAATGATGTTGATGTATGTATGGAAACTGATGAATGTAGGCAAGACAAGGGAGAAGGAAGTAGTAATGCTGAAAGAATGGCAGAAGGGGAGACAACAAAGAATGAAATGATTCTTGCTAATGATGATGTGGAGGATACTACTGAAGTCTCTGATACACAGATAGTCGATCATGGTGAGGATCCTGGAGAGTTAAAAGAACATGATGCATCGCTTGATCTTCCTATAGCTCTGAGGAAAGGCACTCGTTCATGTACTAAATACTCTATGCATAGTTACATGACGTATAGTAATCTGGCAACTGAGTTCAAAGCATTCATTACTAGTTTGGACACTGAGGTGGTTCCAAATGACATAAGTGTTGCAATGAAAAACCAGAATGGCGGTTTGCTGTTATGGAAGAAATGAGAGCTCTTGAGAAGAATGGAACTTGAGAATAGGTGGCATTGCCTGAAGGGCACAAGACAGTTGGATGTAAATGGGTGTTTACTATAAAATACAAGTCAGATGGGATGATTGACCGGTACAAGGCTAGACTCGTTGCAAGAGGCTTTACTCAGACCTATGGAGTAGATTATTCTGAAACTTTTTATCCTGTGGCCAAACTTAACACTATCCGAGTGCTCTTGTCAGTTGCTGTAAATAAGGATTGGTCCCTACACCAACTTAATGTTAAAAATGCTTTTTTGAATGGGGAACTTGAAGAGGAAGTCTATATGAGTCCTCCTTCTGGGTTCGAGAGTCAATTCAAAAACAATGTGTGTAGATTGAGGAAGTTATTATACGGACTAAAACAATCTCCAAGGACCTGGTTTGATAGATTCACAACTTTTGTGAAAGCATAGGGGTATGTTCAGGGGCATTCTGATCACACTCTTTTTATAAAAAGATCGATATCAGGGAAGATAGCTGTTCTTATTGTCTATATTGATGATATTGTTTTATCTAGGGATGATGATGTAGAGATCATGAGGCTCAAAACAGAGATGGCCCGAGAATTTGAAATTAAAGACATTGGGAAGCTAAGATACTTTCTGGTAATGGAAGTGGCTCGCTCAAAAGAAGGTATATCAATCTCTCAATGAAAATATACTCTGGACTTACTAAAGGAAACAGGCATGACTGGGTGTAAACCTGTTGACACACCAGTAAAGTACAATGCGAAGCTCAGTGATAAGTATGATAGATTTCCTCTTAATAAAGAAAGGTATCAGCGGTTAGTCGGGAAGTTGATCTACTTGTCTCACACAAGACCAGATATTTCTTATACAATAGGTTTTGTCAGTCAGTTTATGCAAGCTCCATGTGAGGATCATATGACAGTAGTTGAATGTATCCTCCGATACCTAAAAGGAACTCCTGGCAAAGGTCTAATGTTCAGAAAGACCGATAAATGATCTGTTGAAGCCTACACTGATTCTGACTGGGCAAGGTCTGTTGTTGATAGAAAATCGACATCTGGGTACTGTACATTTGTCTAGGGTAATCTAGTCACCTGGAGAAGTAAGAAACAAGGAGTTGTTTCTAGAAGTAGTGTTAAGGCTGAGTATAGGGCCATGAGTCTGGGGATTTGTGAAGAAATTTAGTTGAAGAAAGTGTTATCAGATCTCTAGCAAGATAATGAGCTTCCGATGAAATTGTTTTGTGACAATAAAGCTGCCATCAGTATTGCAAATAACCTGGTTCAACACGATAGAATTAAACACGTAGAGATAGACGGACACATTAAGGAGAGGTTGGATAGTGGAAACAGGTTTTCGAAGGTGTCCATATGAGCATGCACTATATGTCAAACAAGATAAGTATGACAAATTTCTTATGTTTCATTATATGTCGATGATTTGCTTTTTACTAGAAATGATAAACTGTTGTGTGTTGATTTTAAGAATTCCATGAAAAGAGAATTTGAAATGAGTGATATGGGTCTCATCCATTATTTTTTGGGAATTAAAGTCAATCAAAAATATGGAGAGAACAACAAAAGTATGCTCATGATTTGCTGAAAAAATTCAAAATGGAAAATGTTTTTCCTTGTAACACACTCATGGATGCAAATTTGAAATTGAGCAAGAATGATATTGGAGAAGATGTTGATCCAAGCTTATGTCAAAGCTTAGTTGGAAGCTTGATGTAATTAACTACAACAAGACTTGATATTCTATTTGTTGTCAGTATGTTAAGCAGATTCATGTCAAACCCTAAAAGAAGTCATTAGGAAGCGGGTAAGCGAGTTCTTTGTTATATTCTTGGCATTTTGGAATTTATTACAAGAAAGTTCTAGAATCAGTTAGTTGGTTTTTATGATAGTGATTGGGGTGGTAATGTTGATGATCATAAAAGCACATCTGGTTATGTTTTTAGCATTGGTTGGAGTGTTTTTTCATGGACGTGTTTTTTCATGGACTTCAAAGAAACAACCTATTGTTGCTCTTTCTACCACCGAAGCAAAATACATCTCTTTATCTGTAGCTGGATGTCAAGCTTTATGGCTTAGATGGATGTTGAAAGAATTGAAGTGTACGCAAAGAAGTCAGACTATTTTATATTATGATAATGGTTCTGTCCATTATCAAAAGATCCAGCCTTCCATGGAAGAAGCAAGCATATTAGAATCAAGTACCATTTTATCAGAGACTTGGTTAAAGATGGAGAAGTGATGGTAAAGCATTGCAAGACTCAAGATCAGGTGGCAGATATTTTTACAAAGGCACTAAAGATTGACTTATTTGTTAAGTTCAGAGAAAAACTTAGAGTTGCTCAAGTCTAGATTAAGGGAGGATGATAGAATTAATCTAGACTTATATTCAAGGTGCATGAATTACATTTAATTAGATACATGAATAGTTGAGATTCAAGGAATAGTTGAATACATGAATTACAAGATACATTGATAAATGTTCATATATTGATGAAAAGTCACATGTATTTGCATTTATCATTGATGTCTTTTGATGTATTTTCCTACTAGTATAAATATGTGTAGGATTTATCATTTATAAGGAAGCCAAGAAACTAAAGTAATGTTCAAGTTCTAGTTTCTCCAATCTTGTATGAGTAAGAGAGCAATATTTTTATCTATTGAGTTGTATTGTGAGAGCCTACTTCATTTCTAACAAGTGCAACCATAATTAAAATATTGGAGAATGAAAAATGTGTCAATTTGAGAATTTAGAAATTAGAAAATTAATTTTGAAAGTTGTTTGAGTGTGGAGAGTTCGAGTTTATAAATTAAAGTGAATTAATTATGATGGCATAGACCAACAAAAGGAGTAAAATAATTATGAAAAAAAAAATAGTGAGAGAGAGAATGGAGAAGATGTTGGAGAATGGGTATAGAAATATGATATATCTGGGTAGACTTCTTATAATGCCATCTTATTATTTGGTATCCACTCAATATGGTAATGATATTCATATTCGAATCTTTGACTTTGAGGTCGATAGTACAAGCACTATGTCAATTGAGCTATGTTCATGTTGGCGATATTTATACTATTCACTTCTTTGTAAGTTTGGCTCTCTTACCACTTCCTGTATCTCAGTTCATGGAATGCAATGTTGACTATGGAGTTTTTTACTGTTTCGCCCATTAACTTCTCTACATTTTCTGAGATGATGCTTTACATTTTCTTTATCGCTTCCATAATCTATGTTAAAATCTTTGTATTCCATAATCTATGTTAAAATCTTTGTATTTACCTTCCATGACTATTTTAATTACTTCCTTTTCTTTTCATTCCATAGCTAAGCTAGGACGTTGATGAGTTTAATTTAATTTCTTTACATTATTGATTTTCATTTATCATTATTATTTAACTCCATTTTTTTTTATTTATTTTGGTAATATATGTGCTAGAGGATCAAACTATAAATACAATGCCTATACTCATTTTAGCATTAATTAATTTCAAATAACATTCAATTTCTCCTATCATCTTCTCAATAACTATGCCACATACTTCTAGTTCAACCTCATCAATAGATCGGTCTCGCAAATTTGAATAGTAAGGCATTATAAATTAAATAAAATTAAGATGACATGACATCAAAATTAAAGCATAGAAGAATCAAATGATTATAAAAAAAAATGGCGAGGGTGAGAGAATGGATCTTAATTAACTCCATTCATTTTTTTATTAATTAATCCCAAATGGCACTCTCAGTTATAAAATAATAATAAAAAAAAAAGTAATTAATGGCCAACATGAGTTGAACTTTCAACTGCATAAATTTATAATAAAAAGGGGGAAAAATGAGAAACCTAAACCCCCAAACGGGCAAAAAGAAAATTTGATACTTAGAAATGGGATCTAACTTTCTTTTTATTTCCAAAAAATAAAAAATAAAAATAAGTATCAAATGTTAAACTAATACAATTATCCTTCCCTGTGTACAACAAATCCTATTATTGGGTCAAGTAGTAAAATGTTGATATGGTGTTTCGATAATTAGTTTCATTGGAATACAAGAAACCAAGAAGACAACAAAAAATCTCATATGTGATTTGTTAAATATGACCTTTTTTCACTATTAAAAACTTACACAGATCAACCATCAATAAAACTCATATCTGTCTAAGCAATGTTTGATCGAGGAATCACTACATCATAGCTCAAATTTTGAAAACATAACTACTTTGAGTATGTCTTTGTATAATTTCATACTAAATAGTTAGCGAAAAATGCACCCACATTTAAAATTATAAGCACAATGACAAAAATGTGGTGTTCTGCAACTGAGGACATGGCATAGGAAAGACTGAAGTGTTAAAACCCGAGATGAAAGCACAATGCCATTTTGTGGAGGGAGCGAGACCGAGAATGGTGACATTGTTCATACATGCACCGTCGTACGACGTTCCCTTGATCCCGTCAAGAACCGGAGCCTTTGTTGAATTTAAGCTCGTGAGATTGGTAATGAAAATACCCTTCACTTTAGGAACCTCTTTGGATCCCATTGTTCATCAGAATGATCATTTGAACCCTTGCTAATCTTATTTTCACTCTGTTCATTACAAAGTTAATTTGCAATTAATCCTTCTCTACCTTGGTCGAATTTTATCTGAATGTCAGCTGTTGAATACCAAATGTTTAAATCCTCGATCGTAATGTTTGATATTCCACCTGACATCTCGCTTCCTATTCCGACACTAGAATAGGTTGGAGTTGTGCTAGAAACTCGCCTTAGGACGATGTTCAAGCTCGGGCGTACAAGGTTCATTCCATATTGATCTCATCCACTCTTCACCGCTACTAGATCATCTCTGCTTTCGATATAACAGTCCTCGATACAAACGTTGGAACTAGAATCTACACCATAATGAAGATTTGGGAATTTAGAAAACTTCATCATTCTTTTGATTTATTTCTCATACCTCCTCCAAGAAAGATGCAAAATACTTGGATTGATACCGCCTGTGTTCAAGCACTTGAACAAGCCAAGATCGTCATGTCTTTAATAACAACATTGCTGAAATTACGAGAAAAAAAAACACAAAGAGAAGATTGAGAATGAAACCTACAATAGACTAGATGGATTGTCCAAAAAGGGAAATTTTTTAAGGTGAGATTGTAGATGAGAATATTGTGGGAGTTCATGAGCTCTACAAGATGGTCCCTTGTATGATTTAATGTTCTATCCCACCAAAGCTCCCACCACATCTTGCCTTGCCCATCAATGGTTTCATTCTCTCCTGAAAAAACAACACATAAAACATAAGATTTTCATGATTTAGAACATTCTCAAACCTAGGTACGATCAGAGCCAAACGAGAAGAAGAGCTTTACACCATTTCTAGTTTCAATACACAAAGTTATTGTAGATCAAACGTTATGATCCCAAACATTTCATCATTCGGGTAAAAACTTCCCATGCTTAATCTTTATGGACCGACTCTACTAGTGTTTCTTTAAGTTTAACAATATGTGAGGGTGCGGGTTCAAACATCTAACATTTTAGTCAAAGTTATATACATTTTAACTAGTTGAGCTATGTCAATCAAGTTGGTGGCCTACTAGTATTTGGATGTGATAAAAAAAAAAGAAAATCAAAGAAAGAAAATACGTAGATCGAGTAGTTTTAGAACATGCATCTTATGCTTTAGATTCAAATGCCTAACTTGTCTCACCTCATGTGATCAGTTAACATAAAATCCTACAATCTTTTTGACAACCATAATGTACAAAAGATCAGTTGACTTTATAAAAATCTCCTTTATTGCAAATCACTTTTAGAGGTAGAGTGGTCTTGTTGCAACAATCTACTAAGATTCGGTCCTTTGCCACTCAGATTCATCCCTCCCCACGCATAAAAACACACCATAGCAAATAAGCATAATCTAGAGAAACATAAGTAATAACTTGGCCCTAAATCCTTTTTCTCTTTTTAATATTATCCCAGTTCCTAATAGCTTAGTCATGATCAAAGTTTGATTCCATTACTTTTTTTTAAAAAAAAAACAAGAATCCTCATGAATATAATAAAATCCTAGCAATGAAGATGGAGCCAAAAACAAAAATTAAAAAAAAAAAAAAAGCAGGCAAATAAAGAAAAGAAAAGTAGGAGTGTACCTGTAATGACAATGTTGGAAAGGGCATTGCCATGAATAAGGCTCATGTGTCTTCCTCTTCCATATGAAGGTAGTGGCTCTATAATGGACCACTCATTTGGATCCTATTTTTTCATTTCAAAACAAATGTTTTTAAATACAATACACTCTCCAACTTTTCACAATAAACAAAGCAATTAATTATAAATTCATAAATCAACTAGTTTTATTTCATAATTTATTTTATTGATTACACCCACCAGTCAACCAGTTATCATAAAACCTCCTTTCACATTTACACACCTTGGGAGAAGGAATCACAACTTCAATTTTTTTTTTCACTAAGGAATTTGTAAAATATTGTTTTGCAAAAAAAAAAAGGGTAAAACATTAATGGCAAATTCCAAACACTAATAATAATTTGAAATTTAAAATACTAACCATTTACATTTTACATATATAGAATCACATACATTTACAATTCACATCTAAATGTTGTCTTACTTTATAGAGATTGTGATTAAAGATGGTCAATTATAGTCTAATTAAGCCAGAATGATAATTTCATTAATTAATTATAACAATTTCCATCAGTTTCATAACTTTTCATGAAATTTCCATAGTTATCAATATTTTTATTGAAATCGATATTTCAAATATTGCTGCCAACTGTTAATATCCATTTATAACGAATATGGTTATGATCAGTATTTCTCATTATGTGGCAATGTGGCAAATACCCTCCACTATTGACTATTTTATATAAATTAAAAATATGACCATATATGGTTAGCTCCCTTTGTAGTTTAATAGTTTTTTAGTCTCTAAAGTTTGTATGAAGAGGATGACCATGTCATAGTCTAATCAATAACTAATATTAACACTTCATTTAACTTCCATATAAGCACAATTCTATTTAGCCAAACTAATGTTAGAAGAACATCTCAGGGCAAAATGATTGATGGCAGAGGTTTAAAATTACGAGAGTGCTAATTTATCGTTGCTTAATGTATTATAGTGAAAGCTATCAAATTAAAGACAATGATGTATCATAAACGACAATGAGAAAGAAAAGCTTAGAATTCCAAGTATTTACGGACCATGCATAAAAGAAAGAACAATACAAATAAAGCAAATTAATTAAGATGGCATAGAACAACAAAAGGAGTAAAATAATTATGGAAAAAAATAGTGAGAGAGAACGGAGAAGATGTTAGAGAATGGGTATAGAAATATTTTATTTATGTGTAAGCGGCTTATAATGCCTTTTTGGTATTGGGTATCCCCTCAATGTGGTAATGATATTCATATTGTTCACTTCTTTATAAGTTCGGTTCTCCTACCGCTCCCTATATCTCGGTTCATAAAATTCAAGGTTGACTATAGAATTTTTTTATTGTTTTGTCAATCTTACTATTGTTACTACCTTGAACGTTAACTTCTTTAGTCTTTCTGAGATGATGCTTTACCTTTCCATTATAATCTTTGTATTTTACCTTCCATGACTATTTTAATTACTTCTTTTTGTTTTCATTCCATAGCTAAGCTAGAACGTTGATGAGTTTAGTTTAATTTCTTTACATTATTGATTTTCATTTATTATTATTAATTAACTCTATCTTTTTTTAATTTGGATCAAACTATAAATACTATGCCTATGCTCATTTTGATGTTAATTAATTTCAAATAACACTCAATTTCTTCTCTTATTTGCTCAATAACTATGCCACATACCTCTAGTTCAATCTCATCATTAGACTGAATGGCACTCTCACTTATTACTTGTTCGAGTATCCTATTATATTAATACATTAGTGAAAGAGTTGCAAATTTTCTAATTTTAAACATTTGATTACATAATTGATTAATGTACATGTGAGTGTTGAAGTGTTAATCTGAGAATTTGGAAATTAGAGAATTGATATGAAGTTATTTGATTGTGGAGAGTTTGGGTTTCCTCCTAATAATAGGTAAAGAAAAATAATCTAGTCCATTGACTAGTTGTTATGTGGATCTATTTCTTCTACCCACATCTCTAACTGTCCCCCAAATGACAGACTTAATTAATTTAAATATTAATGTTATGGGTATTATAAATTAAATCAAATTAAGATGGTACATGACAACAAAAATTATTAAAGAATAGAAGAGAATAAAATAATTATGGGAAAAATGGTGAGAGTGAGAGAATGGAGAAGATGTAGGAGATTAGGTATAGAAATATGATATCTTTTGGTAGGTTGCTTATGATGTCATTTTGGTATTGGATATCAATTCAATATGATCATATTTTCAAACTACTTTTTGAAAATATTCTTATCGCTAAAACCCATTCATACTCTATGAATGATTTGATAATAAAATCTGAAAAAATTGAATTTCTCTTGTGGTGATATCCATACAGTATACTTCTTTTTAAGTTTGACTCTCATAGCAGTCTGTATCTCAATACATGGAATATAGTTTTTGACTGTTTTTTTCCGTCTTATTATTACTACTACTTTAATGTTAACTTCTTTACACTTTCTGAAAAATGTTGCTTTACCTTTCCTTTACCGTTTTCATTATGTAAGTTAAGATCGTTGTATTTCATCTTTCATGATTAATCTCATGGGACGACCCATTTGACACTATAATGTAGCTTTTTTACTTGAAAGAGTTTTTAGCAATAAGTCGACAAAGGTGTTAGTGAGAAGCCCTCTCCTAGGTAGAACTATTTCCACTCTTCCCTAAATGCAAAATAAATAGTACTAAAAATAGGGCGAATAGCAAATGTTTTTTGTTCTTGGTTGGTTACACTTATTATTACTATTAATTAGCTCCATTCCATTTTTTATTAATTAATTCCAGATGACACTCTCAATATTATTACTTTCTCTCAGTTCAAAATACCCCTCTAATTAATTCCAAGCTAAATTAATAATAACTAATTGGGTACCTATTATTTAGTGAAACATTGGCCAAATTTTCTAATTTTGAACATTTGTACATTTGATTACATAATTAATATACATGTGTGGACCAAAGTGAGAAGAAGAGGGAGAAGGAACATTTGACGCAAACAAAAAAGTTGTGATTAGGACCAAGTTTACCATAGTTTTTTACTACTTATTTTTAAATATGATAAAATCGCTCTTGATTTTTGTAGGTTGAATTTATATAAAATGCCATTTCAAAAAAATTAATAGAAAATGCGTATAAACTATTTTTTACAATATCAAAAATTAAGATTTAAAAATTTAAAATAATAATAAAAAAAATAATTAAAGGCCAACTCAACTTTCAACTAGCACAATTTATAATATCAACTTTAAAATCAAAAGTTCGATACCCAACATACCCCCCACATGTTGTAAAAAAACAAATAAAGAACAAAAAAATAAGCAATAAGTTTGTCCTTGAATCAAATGGAAAAAAATGAGAAACGTGAAACACCAAACGTGCAAAAAGAAAAATTGATACATTAGCAAATGCGACCTAACTTTTTTTATTTCCAAAAAAATAAAAAAATAAAAAAAAGTATCAAATGTTAAAATAATACAAATATCCCTCACTTTGTACAACAAATCCTATTGTAGGGTCAATTAGTAAGATGTTATGGTGTTTCGATAATTAGTTTCATTGGAATACAAGAAACCAAGAAGACAACAAAAAATCTTGTAGGTGATTTGTTAATAAGACCCTTTTTCACTATTAAAAATTTACACAGGTCAACCATCAGTAAAGCTCATGTCTGTCTAAGCAATGCTTGATTGAGGAATCGCCGCATCATAACTCGAATTTTGAAAACAGAACTACTTTGAGTACGTCTTTGTATAATGTCATACTGAATAGTTAGTGAAAAATGTGCCCACAGACATTTAAAATTACGAGCACAACGACGAAAATGTGGTGTTTTGCAACTGGAGACATGGCATAGGAAAGACTGAAGTGCTAAAACCCGAGATGAAAGCACAATGCCATTTTGCGGAGGGTGCGAGACCGAGAATGGTGACATTTTTCATACATACACCGTCATATGATGTTCCCTTGATCCCATCAAGAACTGGAGCCTTTGTCGAATTTAAGCTTATGAGATTGGTAATGAAAATACCCTTCACTTTAGGAACTGCCTTTGGATCCCATTGTTCATCGGGATGATCATTTGAACCCTTGCTAAATCTTATAGCCATTTTCACTCTGTTCATTACAAAGTTAGTTATACTAACATTTGCAATGTATCCTCCTCTACCTTGATCAGATTTTATCCGAATGCCAGCTGCCGAATCCCAAATGTTTAAATCCTCGATCGTAATGTTCGATATTCCACCTGACATCTCGCTTCCTATTCCGACACCAGAACAGGTTGGAGTGGTGCCAGAAACTCGCCTTATGATGATGTTCGAGCTCGGACGTGCAAGGTTCATTCCATATTGATCCCATCCACTCTTCACCGCTACTAGATCATCTCCGCTTTCGATATAACAGTCTTCGATACAAACATTGATACTAGAATCTACACCATAATGGAGATTTGGGAATTTAGAAAACTTCATCATTGTTTTTCATTTATTTCTCATACCTCCTCCAAGAAAGACGCAAAATACCTGGATCAATACCGTCTGTGTTCGGGGCATTGAGCGGAGCCAAGATCGTCATGTCTTTGATAACAACATTGCTGAAATCATAAAAGGAAACAAAGAAAAGTTCAAAAATCAAACAAAAGTATATAGAATTACAAAGAGTCGATTGAGAATGAAACCTGCAATAGACCGGATGAATTGTCCAAAAGGGAGAATTTTTTAAGGTGAGATTGGAGATGAGAATATTGTGAGAGTCGATGAGCTCTACAAGATGACCTCTTGTGTGATTTAATGTTCTATTCCACCAAAGCTCCCACCACATCTTGCCTTGCCCATCAATGGTTCCATTCTCTCCTGAAAAACAACACAAACTAATTAGATTTTCATGATTCAAAATATTCTCGAACCCGGGCACGATCAAAGGTAAATGAGAAGAAGAGATTTACACCATTTCCAGTTTCAATAAACAAAGCTAATGTAGATCAAACGTTATGATCCCATTAAACATTTCACCATTCAATGAATGGTAGGTAAAAACTTCTTATGCTTAATCTTTATGGACCGACTCTACTGGTGTTAAAGTTCAATAATATGTGAGGGTGAGAGTTCAAACATCTAACATTTTTCAGTAAAAATTATATATATATTAACTAGTTGAGCTACGCCGATCAAATTGGTGGCCTACTAGCACTTGGGTGTGGTCAAAACACAAGAAATTCAAAGCAAGAATATGTAGATTGAGTAGTCTTAGAATGTGCATCTTATGCTTTAAATTTATTTTTTTAAAAAACGAAAGAAATTTTATTAATGAAAAGAGGAAAATACAAAAACATTTATATCAGCCTCAAATAAGGATGTAAGCTATAAGGGAAAAGAGCTTATCCAAAATACAGGAGAAGATGAATCAGCAAGGAAGGAAGCGTAAGAGTGAACCACATCGTTACAAGATCTTGAAATATAATTGAGGAAAATGAGAGATGCTAAAGATATGCTTGTATTTTATTACACCATACCCCAATTTCATTTCTGTGTGATGAAGAATCATTGAGATCCCTAACAGCATTAAGAGAATCAGATTCAATAAGAAGATGGTGAAGATTTAAATTGGTTGCTAGATCTAAACCATGATGGATGGCCATTAATTCCACATGAAGAGAATTTTGAAGATCAGAAAACTCACAAGAAGCAACTACAGTGGCACCGAAGCTGTCTCTAATCGTGGCCCCAAATTGTGATGAAGAATCTTTGGTAGATCAAGCTCTATCAACATTAAGTTTAAAGCAGCCGATTGGAGAAGGAAGCCAAAAAGGAGTCGTGCCGAAAAAGAGGAACGCGAGAACGGTATAGCAGAGACTCACATAAACCTTTCTTTTGAAATTCTTCAAAATAAGATAAAATCCAGGTAATCTTCATAGAGACATCTGGGATAGGCTTGTCGTGTAAAATAGCATTCCTATCGAATAGCCTAGCAAACAATACAAGCAAGAGATAATTTTGAGGTGCTAAGATTCAAACGCTATAAACACCACAAATCGAGCATTGAGCCATTCCAATTTTCCATTCCAGCATTGAAGAAGCTGAAGTAAAATATTGTTCCAAATTTCTTTAGCTCAATTGCAAAGGAGGAGAGCTTATACATATGATTCCTTTTTGTTTTTGAAACAGGGACAAAATGGAGGACCGTCAATTCCTTTGCTAAGAAGAGGATATCTAGTAGGTATGCAATTCTTCAATACTTTCCACATAAAGAATTTAATTTTGTTGTAGTTCTGAAGCTTCCATAAATGTTTCCAAATTGAGATTAAGTGATGAGGATTAGAGGAAGAAGAGGAGAAGCAAGGCGATAATCATTCTTTACAATTATATTTATCATCTGAAGAATAGTGTCAAACCCAAATATCTTCATTAGGAGTCTTTCCTAAGGAAATAGATTTCACGGCTTTCTAATCAAACTCAAATATTTTATGCTTTATATTCAAATACCTAACTTTTCTAGCCTCATGTGACCACTCAACCTAAAATCCTACCATCTTCTTGACGACCTAAATATACTCAAGATCAAGTGTCCTTATAAAACTTCCTTTATTGAAAATTTCACTTTTCTAAAGTAGAGTGACTTTGCTTCCACGATCTATTAAGATTCAACTCTTCACCGTTCTAATTCATCCCTCCCCACACATAAAAACACATATAGCAAATAAGCATATTCTTGAGAAACAGAAATAATATTCTTAGCCCTAAATCTTTTTTTTTTTTTTAATATTATCCTGGTTCCTAATAGCTTAGTCATGCCCAGAGTTTGATTCCATTACATTACAAAAACCAAGAATTCTCATGAATATAAAACCCTAGCAATGAAGATGAGCCAAAAACAAAAATAAAATAAAATAAAATAAGCAGGCAAATAAATAAAGAAATAAATAAAGAAGAAGAAAAAGAAAAGTGGGAGTGTACCTGTAATGACAACATTGGAAAGAGCATTGCCATGAATAAGGCTGATGTGTCTTCCTCCCAACCTCTCTCTTCCTCTTCCATATGAAGGTAGTGGCTCTATAATGGGCCACTCTTCTGGATCCTATTTTTTAATTTCAAAACAAATATTTTTAAACCACACACTAAGCCTTTGACACTAAACATACCACTATCATTAGTAAAGCAAACAACCATAATTCACCCTTATCAAATAAAAAATATTTAGTCCATTTAGATCTCATCATAATTTGATATATGGTAAATTTTTTTTATTTAAGAGTGGGATGCATCAAGATAGATGTTATTCAGACTGCACTCAAAAAAAAATTTATTTGATAATTTATTTGATTGGTTAAACTAAAGTTTGTTCAAATTCAAATAATACCCACTAAACAAAAAAAGTCAACTAATTATCATAAAAGCTTTGTTTACAGTTACACACCTTGGGGGATGGAATCACAACTTTTATTTTATTTTATTTTATTTTCCCTAAGGAGTTTGTAAATGGGAAATCCCAAACACTAATATAAATTTGAAATTAAAAATGATTAACCATGTCCATCATTTGAAACAAAGCTTCAAAAGCACTAATGAATGCATTAAATGATAATTTATAGTGCCAATAAATCATTAGCATACAACTCTTTTTTCTCTCATAATTTTACTGCTTTATTATTATTATCATCATCATTTACTTTTCGGTTCTTTACAAATTTACTTCTTCAACAAGTATTAAATAATATATCTAATATGTCCTAAAACTTTTAAAAAAAAATTGACGTGGTCGGATTTAATGTTTAATAACATACTAAAGTATCAGAAAAAAAATGATACATCTAAATTCTTCAATTTTGTGTCGGATAGATCCTTGAAATTTATAAAATATTGAATAGGTCAAATACTAATTAGAAATAAAATTGAGTATTTAGAGATCTATTTAATACAAAATCAAAAGTTTAGAATCTATTAAACGCTTTGTGGACTTTGAAAAATCAAATAGACACAAATTTCAAACTTGAAGAAGTTATCTAGCATTTTTCTTAGGTTTAGAGACCAAATAAGTATGCAAGTTTAAAAATTAACTTCATAATTTATTTTATTTTATCTATATATAAGTTAAAATGAAATTTTAGTCCTCGTACTTTCAATAAATCTTAAATTTAATTTCTATTGTTAAAGTTTATTGTTGAATTTTTTTTTTAAAAAAAGATCTCTTTATTATCTAGTAGTATTTTAACTATAAATTATGGAAATATGTTCACATGTCAAATAAAGTTATAATTATTATTTAATTGAAATTAACTTTAAAGAACAAAATTTAGGATTAATTGAAAATTTGAGAGAGAAATTTTAACATTTATGAGAGTATATGAAGTAAAATAGATTAAAGTCAAGGAATAAGGACTAGGAAGGCATTGTTGAGGGTGGGCCCCATTAGGCATGTTTATTGGTTTAAAAATACAATTAACAACATAGATGACACCACCAGAGTCATCACTCTGATTTTTCCTTTTCTGCTTAGTTATTAAAAAACCAATTTTGGCATTTTCTTCATCCTCAGAATCACAAAAAAATTGTCCTTTTTAAAAACTCATTAAAAACAAAATAATACTAACAGTAAAAGAAAAAAAACACCACACGAAGACTTACTTCACATGAATATTTACAACAAAACACTTCAAGAAATAAAACAAATTACAAAAGACAAGCTTAAAATTACCATATGTAATTTAAGTTAAGGGTAAATAATAATAATAATAATAATAATAAAAGGCTGACCTGGGATGCCAAAATAAGAGCGCCACGTTGGAGAAAGAGCGTAAAATTACTGGTGAGATTAAAGCTGCCCGTGACCCAACTGCCCTTAGGAACCGTCAGTTTAGACCCGCCTTTCTCGCCGAACCGCCGCATGTACTCAATCGCCTTCCGAAACGCTTCCGTGTTCGAAGTTTTCCCGTCCCCTACTCCTCCGAAATCGGTTATCGACATCACCACCGCCGCCGTATCCGCCGCCGCATCTCGCCGGAAGAAAGCGGAGCAAGTCGGCTGTTGGAAATCGGAGGGAAGCCAGATGGTCGGGAAAGGGGTTCTGGTGGCGATTTGGAAGGTGAGAATAGCGAGGAAGATGAAGAGGAGGAGAAGGGAGGAGCAGGAAGGGTTGATCGGAGGGCCGAAACTGAATTTTGATTTCTCACCGTCCATTAATCAAAATCAAAATTGAGAAGAGAAAAAAGAAGGCGATTGGGGAATATGGAATGAGTTTTTTGTTTCGGTAATATGGACATGAATTGAATGTCGGAGGAGAAGAAGGCTACAGGCCTACACAACTAGAGCGGTGGACATTGCGTTTCCCTTTTTCTTTTGCCTTTTTCCTTCTTTTTATTTTTATTAAAATATAATTTTGGAGAATTTTTAAATATTAAAAAATATATTTTTATACAAATAGCAAAATTCAATTATAGTTGTAATAAACATTATTATCAATTCTATTAACGTTTATCTGTAATAGAAACTGATACTGATAAGTTAAAAAATATATATTATTGATAGATGTTGATAAAAGAATATTCATTAATAATAGAAAATGATAGAAGACTATAGTTGATAATAGAAACTCATACAAATCTATCATTAATTAATTTTGTTACTATGATTTATAAATAGTTGGATATTTTTCTTATCCGCACAAACTTTTCTATAATTTTTCTCATTTACTTTCGATGAATGTTTAGTTTAATCATGTCAATGCAATAAATATATATTAATACTCGAATATATTTTTTAAATCTATAGTAAAAATGCCAATAAATCTATAGGAAATTGTAATTAGTAATTTAAAAGTAAATACAATAAAAATTGAACAAATATGGAAAGTGTATGGACTAAAAGGTATTTTAACCTTTTATTTTGATTGTTTCCTTATTGGATACGTAGGAGATGCTTTTATTTTGAAGTTTGAACCCTAATGGACTAAATTTAATTCCAAATACCATAACTACTCTTACTTCAAACACCTTATTATTATTATTATTTTCAAGAACAAAACACTTAATTTCTTTGCAAGATACAAGGGATTTTTTTTTTCCTTAATTCTATTTTGAGTTGCTTTTGAATATCTAAATTTAGTCAGCATACTTTGAAGTTTTAATAAATTTTAGTTAAAATATTAATTTATATCCTTTACTTTTAGATTGTATCAATTAAAATTAAGTTCTCATAATATATAATTTAAATTGATTCATTTGTGAAAATTTAAAAGTTCAATTGATACAAATCATGTTTCACGTGAAGTCAGAAAAATATAAAACGATACATTTATAAAAATTCATAATTTTAAATTAATATAATTATTAATTTCAGGATTTTAGCTAATACAACCTTCCATTTTCAATTTTCAATATTTTATTTTTTGAAAATAGCTATGGTCAAGTTGAATCATAATAATTATAATATTTTTTGGGTTTTAACTTATTTCTTCTTTATATAGTTGAATCAATACGTCTTCAAATCTTTATTTGAAAAATATATATATATAAATCCCTTTTATTAGATGATTATTATACTTCTCAAAAATTGAAATCTGGATCATGGAGGAACATATTATCATTTTTGTTCAATATAAGCTACGAAAGTATTTTCAAATTTTCATGCCTAATGTGCTTTAAAAAAAATCATACTTGTTCTTTTTTTATTATTATCTTGTTGGGACAGAATATTAGTAATGTAAGTTTATGCTTTAATTTATTTATTGATAAGGTTAGTTTATGCTTTATTTACATTGTTTTCTAAAATTGAAATCAATGTTTTGTCTCTTAATTTGTAGCTCTAGTATTTAAATAAAATTTAAAATAAAACATAAAATTTGTCTATCTGAAAATAAAATATAGGGGAATTGGAGCGTATGACAATTCATGTAGTTAACGTAACATATTCTATTATTAATTTAGATTTTGTTTAACCACTTTTCGAATTGATCCCATTTTAATTAAATATCCAGATTTTTCTACCAAATTTTATATTTTAAATTTTTCTAAATTATCAAATTTCATTTTATCTAATCAAATTTCCAATTTATTCTAATCTTTAAATTGTTTTTCATAATTTTATACATATTCTTAATCAATTAGTTGGATATTTCTCATAGACTTAAAGGTTTAGATTGTTTTATATTATTTTAACGATTTGAAAAAAAAAAATATCCATCACTATCGTACCCATCACTTTTGTTATACACAAAGTATTTATCGATTTAGGTTTTCTCGTGGTTTTTCTCACAAACTATTTTACAACTAACTAGACTTATATTTTCCTCTTTTCCTCTTTTCCTCTTCCATCAATTTATCGATTTTCCTCTTTTCCTCTTCATTTGTTCTTGTATTACGATTTAATATTCTTTTGTTTCATTATTATAATTAGCTTTCTTTGTTTTTCAACCAAAGAAGATGAAATATTCATCGGAGAGAATCAAAGTTAGACACTACAATAAATCGGAACTTCCACGGGCGCGGGGAACGCCAAAGAATTGAAGTTATACTTTTTGTGTAGTGGTTGACTATTTTCTAATGTACAATCTTGCAAATACACTATACATAATAATAATTAAGTAGAAACGTAATCTTCTCTTCAATCTTCTGACCACATTATTATCAATTTTGGTTTATCTAATATACATTTACACATACAGTGTAATTGTAATATGAAATTATGCGATTTTAATCTTCATTTTTCGTGTTTTCATATTTAAATTATAGATTCTCCTATTTTTTTTCAAAAATATCTATTTGAATCTATTTTTTGTTATCAAATTTTGTTCTATCTTTTTTTTATTATATTTGTTTCTCAGTGAGGCCCATATTGGCGAGTTTTTAGATTTTTGAACCATTTTTAAGATTTTGACCATGCTATTTGTTTTTTAATTTTTCGTTGAGATTGTAATTTTTTTTTTCATCTAGAAATTTAGATATAGTGTATTTGTAGTTTTTGGATTGTTTTTGAAGCATTGTCTATTTGTAAACAATTTGTTAGTCTTTGGAGTAGTTTGGTCATTTATCAATTTGTTTTTTCTATTAATTAAATTCGTTTTGCTATTTTTATAATTGTGAAATCTTTTTACCATTTTTTCAAATGAAATTTTAAATTTGGTTAGTTCTCTTGTCAACCCTTAGATATAAAGTTGTTTTTAAAATGAAGCTCAAGAGTTAAAATTTATATGCAAATATCTAACGAGAGAGAAATAGGCATAAAATATAGGTGTGTTGATATTAATATACCTTTTAGATTGAAGATATTTTCTTTTGATAATTTATAATTATGCATGAATCTATATTCTTTATTAAAATAATTGATTTAGAATTTTATCCATTTAAAAAAAATTTACATATAGAAAAAATATCAAACTATTTACAAAAATAGCAAAAAGAAAATCGATAGATACTGATAGATTTTGTCCACGTCTATAAATAATAAATTTCTATCCGATAAACTTCTATCAATTTCTATAAAAGAAGATTAAAAATTTTCTATTTTGTGTAAATAGTTTATCTTATTTTTCTGTTTTTGAAAATTTTCCTTTTTTTTCTTTTCAAAAGCGGTAGAGGTGGGAGATCTCGAATCATCGATTAATTGGTATCTTATTTTTATTATTTTATTGGAATTTTCTATTTTATTATTTCTTTTTTTTTTTCTGAAAAATACCTTTTTCTTAATATTCTTGAAAATAATCTCATTTATTATTTGAAAGTTAGTAAATTTTTTGAATGGATGCATATTAATGAAGGCTTAGTCAATGAAAGAGACGGCATCATAAAAATCTAATTAATTTCTTTGTTACCCTTATTTTGACTTTAATAATGTTGTGGCTTGCATAATTTTTTTCAAAACGACACTCAATCCTGCCATTAAAATTTATCTAAAAGCTTTTTTTGTTGTTGTTATTATTATTATTATTATTTTGGAGAAGATCATCCAAATGTAATTTAATCACGACATAAAATTAGGTCAAATCATATATATCCACAAACATAAGGATAACTTGTGATAATTTCAATGAAAGCTTAAATCTCAATCTTACTAGGGAAATTCATATATATTTATTATTATTACCTTGAAATCAACCATAGATAGAGATTCAAACACTTGACATATTGATGATGACGAAAAACATATATTTTATTTAATTATAGATTAAAAAAATATTATTGAATAATTTTTCCTTAAAATGATTAATTACAGAATAGAATTAACATGAAATTGTTGCCAAAAATAGGATTGCTAATTTTAGTGAAAACTAATCCTTGTAATTTTTCAGTTAATTGTAGAAAATAATATATTACAAGAAATAAATAATAAGAAATATGGTGTAGGCTTATCGTTAAAAAGAAGAGAAGAATGACATTTTTGTTGTTTGACAATATACAAAACCTTGTCAATAGTATAAGTTTCAAGGCTACGTTTATAAAAATATATATATATATATATATATAGAATTATTTAATTCATATTATGCATTTATAATTATATTTAAAATATTTTTTTGAGCAATTAAAAGACAATTTTGTGTAGTTTTGGATTTAACATAAAGGGGGCAAAATGGTAATTGTGTAGAATAAATAAAGAAGAAGAATGGAACGAAGCCGTGGAGGGTGTAAATCAGCTGCATGTAAAGAACAGTGAGTTCATGTGTACCAACAAATTGGCGTATGTTTGTTTTAACAAGTGGAAATAGTGGAGACGTGGCGAGTTTTGAATGGTGAAATCTAAAGTGTTAATGTGGTAGTTGTTGTAGACGATAAAAATCAGAAGAGACAGGTGGATATATAATATAAAGGACATATGGGTTGGGGAAATTGAAAAATTGTGTAAAAATAGAAGCCGCTCTTCACGGGGATCTTGCAACATTTGTCATTATTCAATTTCATCAAATTTTATTTTATTTTTTAAAAAAATATTTTGCAAAGGTAATAAAAACCTTTCATACATGTACTAAAAAGAAAAAAAAAAAAATCATCCCTGAGGTTTAAAAGCTTTGGATCATATATTATTTCATAACTATAGCTATTAAATATATTAGTTTAAATATTTGAGATAATTAATATCTGAATTTTGATATACAAAATAATTAGTGTTTGAAAGTTAAATATCTATATCTGGTTTATCGATTTTGTGTATAAAACTAAAATTAAATAACCATTTAATTAAATGTAAAAAGAACAATTTACGTAGTAATAAATTAAACTTATCATTTTATCAATTAATTATTTAATCGCTTAAAATAATTATAATGAAATATTAAAGATTAATTAAAATTAATTTTGATTTTTTTATTTAATTTAATTAGAATATTATAATTGATAATAAAATTTTATATTAAATAGTTAATATAAGTTAAAATATTGATTTCAAATTGTATTAGCTAAAATTTATCCGGTCTAACTAATATATTTATACTTAATACTTAATTGAAATCAATAGTAATGATTAGTTGGTATTAATTAATTAATCTATATTTGTATCGTTCTATCTCTCAGATATACAAATTTCACTTGATGAAGAGTATTAGAAATCGATGGATTTTAAAGTTCCTAAATAATAATCTATTGAAATTTAGAAAGTGAAATCATATGAAGAAACATTGATATTAAGTATCTGTTTAAAATCACATGATAAAACCTGTGAAACAAACATGGACCTAATAGAAATAATAATTTACTTCAAAGACTTATAATTTAATAGCCAAAATGATCGTAATTGTATAGCGGTTGTATTGTCAATCTTAAAGTTCGATTTTCTGTCACACATGTTGTTCAAAAGTAATAAAATAAAAATTGTAATTCAATATGAACAACTCATTCCATGTTATATCAATAAATATAAAAAATAAAAAATCATTCCATATTAAAATAGTAATATGTACCATTGATCTAAAGGTTAAAGTTACAATACGATAAATATACACTACACTTATTGTTAACTAAAGAAAACAATTAAATACTTTAAAATTCGATTTAGATTTCATCATAAACAACATTGTTTAAGATTTAATTAGATTTATTATATATGTGTGAATTCATAAATTGATTGGCAATAGTATAGATAAATGACGAAAAAATCATGAAATATCGATGAAATATCAATAAAATTGAAGTATCGATAAAAAAATCGAAGGTAAAATCATTTTATCAAAAATCGTCCAAATATCGGCCAAATATCATCGATATTATCGATAATTTGATAATATCGTCCATATTTTGCGATATTTTGTTTTTTAAAACATATATTTTTTTTATTTACAAAACTTGTGGCTGGCAAGGTTGGGTTTTGTCAACTTCAATGTCCTCAATCGCATGGGTTTAAATCTTACTAAGATTTTCTTTTATATTTATTTTCTAGCCACCAACCTTTTTCATTATACCTCACTTCTAAAGGTGTTTAAAAAATCCAATGATCCGAAAAAATCGATCAACCCAACTCAACTCGTGCGGTTTGGGTTGGGTTGGGTTGGTTCATGGGTTCATTTAATATAACCCGAATCAACCCGAATTTATTATTAACTTTAAAATATATTTTTTTTCTGTTACTTATAACACAATTATTTATACATATATTCATTTTAATTTATTTAAATTCTAATAATTTTTGAATAAGTTATTCATAAACAACTCTTAAAAATAGTTTCTTTGCACTTTAGAAAGAAAATTTTCACAATATAAATTGAAATTGAGTTGTTAATCTTAATTTAATATATGAAAAATAATTAAATTAGATTTTTACATATTTACGTTTTACTTATTTTTAGAACAAAATTTTAGATAAATGACCCGACTAACTCAAACCAACCCAATTCAAATATTTCATGGTTGGATTGGGTTGAGTTCATTTTTTAATCAGGGTTATTTGTGTCGAAGAAATTTACAATCCGAACAATTGGGTTGGGTCTAAAGAGTCTTTCAACCTAACTCATGAACACCCCTACTCACTTCTCTCTTCTTTATTTTTTTTTTTTTTGTTTTTATTTTTTTATTTTCTCAATATCTTTTCTATTTCATTTCATGTTTAACTTTTTTAATTAATGGTTATAGAGTTGATATATATATATATATATATATATATATATATAATAGGTGATATTGCTACACAACAATAAGGGGAATCCCACAGCTAGGGATCAAGGCATCAAAGCAACAAAGCACAAGCAAAGACAGGGCAACAAAACCAAAACAAAGCCAAAAAGTTAAGACCATAACAAAATCAACACATAAACACAAAACTCGCAAACCACTAGGAAGAAAACCAGAAAAAAGAAACCAAAACCCCACAAACTAGGGACAATAGCAAAACAAAGAACAACGAAAAGTTCAAAAAGAAAAAACAACCATAAACACATTAGATAAGACCAAGAAGATCAACTTGCCAGGAAGTAGGACAAGCACAAACCGTAGAGACCATAAGGTGAACCAGAGTAGACACTGACCTCGGTCGACCTCTATGTAGCCGCCGATTACGCTCCTGTCAGATGTAGTATATGGAAACACACCAGAATACACGGAACAACTTACTACGCATCCCCTTACCCGACCCCACTCAGCACAACCAACTCAACTCTACATCCCAACCCACCACCCGATGAGACGAACCCAACTAACGCAACACACCAGACCACACCTCTCTCCCAAACCCACACTCAAAAAATAAATGATATCACGACTCCACACCGCCCCCAAACAGAAGACACCCCCCCTTTGACAAACACCCCAACTTCTCAACCAATCCGCATACCCAACCTGTCCCAGTGACACGGAATACCACCCCTACCCACAAAATACCAGCCCAAGGCACCCTAGGACAATGAGGACACAAATTCTCCCACGCACTAGCAATAGAAAACCAACCACTAGCATCCGACACCCAAACCCAATAATCCTCCCCCCCCTCCCCCCCCTCCATCCCCACCTTAGGCCCCACTGCCTGAATAATACCCCAGATTTTAAGCAGCTCCCAAGACACTGTAGACCACCTCCAACCTCCCTCACCATCCATGAACTCCGAAACCGCGCCTCCAAACTATTCCCTGCATCATAAACCACCGTAGACCTATATAAATCCAAAATCGCACACCCCGGCATCCAAGGATCTCACCAAATAAAACAAGACCGTCCATCGCCGACTATCAAACGAACCAGATGCTTGAATCTATCTATACTTCACAAGATAGCCCTCAAGCACCAAGACCTCCAAACCTCACTCTGAACAACCCACAAAGACCGTCCATGCAAAACATACGCCTCCACCCATGCCACCTATAATGATCTCAATTTAATTAAGAGAAGCCAGAGCAGCTTCATAATAACAGCCTGGTTCCAAGAGGCCACATACTTCACACTCAACCCCTCTCTCCCAACGGCAATTATACCTCATCCCACGCCACTTGCGCCCCACCCCAACTCACCACATTATCCTTCCATAAATAACTACATAACAGATGATCAACCTTATGAGTTACACACGTAGGCAACACGAAAATGCTACACTAAAACACTTGAAAGGACTGTAAAACATACCTAAAAAGCTGTAACCTCTTAGCAAAGGAGAGGGACCGCGCTGCCCAGCTTCTAATACGGGTTGTAATCCTCTGTATCAAAGGCGCACAATCCACAGCCCTCAACCGACCTGCTAATAAAGGTAAATCCAGATACCTAACAGGCAGCGAACCAAGAGAGAAACCCATAAATGCAGCTAGTTCCTCCGCCTCCCCAGACTCCACAACCGCAACAAACGTGAAACTCTTCCCAACATTTGCAACTAACCCAGACAGCCCTGCAAAATCTGCTAGGACCTGCCTCACAAACTCCAAAGAATCTCTCTCAGCTACACAGAAAATCATCAAATCATCTACAAAAACCAAATGAGTCAGGCCTACATACTCACACCGATCATGGAACCTAAACCACACAGGAGGTTTATTCAATAACCTAGACAAGACCTCCATCACCATCACAAACAAAAAAGGAGACAACAGATCCCCCTACCTCAACCCCTTCCTACTAGGAAAAAAACTCCTCAAGGGAACCATTAATCATTATAGAGAACTTAGGCGAAGTAACACAAGCCCTCACCCAACTAACAAACTGAAGGGGCGTACCTATAGCCAGCAACACACCAAACAGAAAATCCCAATTAACCGAATTGTACGTTTTCTGAAGGTCTACCTTTAACATACAACGCGGCTTCCCTCTGCCCTTCTTATAGCCCCCCACAAGCTCCTGACACAATAAAATATTATCGAAAATCGACCTACCCGGAACAAACGCAGACTGGTTACCACTGTTGAAATTAGGCAACCACAACCATAATCTCTCAGCTAAGATCCTCGGGATATACTTATACACAACATTGCAACAAGAAATAGGACGAAACTTCTCCATACATTCAGCTTCTCGCCTCTTTGGGATAAGAGTAATAGCACGACCCACGGGGAAGGTTTGACGAAGGTGTCTTTCTAACAGTAGAATTAACTCCACCAGGCAGGTAACAAGACTAAAAAAAAATTCAGCACAACATCACAGAAATCATTCCCAACCACACTCCAAGCAGCTCTATAAAAATCCACCGAAAACCCATCAGGCCCAGGAGCCTTCCCAAATTTCATCGAGAACAAAGCCTTCTGAATCTCATCCCGATTCACTAGGCGATCAAGCGCCTCCACCCCCTCTTCAGACCAGCTAAACTGCACAATATCCCCAATTCGGGCATTAAGATCCCTTTACCCCACAAGCTGAGACCCTAAACAACCCCGAAAGAATTTTACTACCACCCCTGCCACCCTGTCATGCATCGTCTGGCGAGTTCCCCCAACATCCACGACTATAAATAAACCATTGCAACTGCGACGAAAACAAACACAGCGATGAAAAAAAGTTGTATTCATATCACCTAACTCTAGCCACCTCACCCTAGCCTTCTGCCGGAGTGACATCTCCTCTAATCTCGCCACTAACTAGAACACCTCAGTGGCTGAGTCGCCTCCGCACACACCGACTCTGAAGCAGGATCCCTTTCTACCTTAGCTTGAGCAGCCTCTATAACCTGCCTAGCCACCTGTACCTCATCATCTAATACAAAGATACGCCTACCAAACGATGCATGTAAAACCCGCTTCACTGCCTTCAAATTTCACACAAAGCTAACCATAGGAGACATATCATCAGACCTTCTCCACATTGACCTGATAGTATCAATAAAACCCTCAGTTTCTGCCTAATGAGAAAAATGACGAAACGTAGGAGGCGGCCTACTTCTTGTCTCCCCTGTAAAAACCAAAAGAGGGCTATGATCAGAAATCCCCCACTGACCAACCCTAACCTCCGAATACGGAAAATCTACCTTCCACGCCTCATTAGCAAGCATCGATCCAACCGGCGCAAGATACCATTCCTTTGAAGTTTACTAGTCCAAGTAAACCAGTTACTTATCACACCCAACTCAACCAGATCCGCCTCTAGTAACGCCCCATCAAACTTCTTCATCTCCCTCAAGCTAGGGCAACCACCAAAATCCTCCAAACTACTACGAATAGCATTAAAATCCCCCAAAACAACTCCAGAAAGCTGCCACGAGACACTCACATCAATCAGTTGAGACCACAAGTTCCTCCTCTTGCTCACGTGATTAGAGGCATACACAACACCAATATGTACCCTAACACTAGACACAATATCCACTAAGGTTTCATAAATGAACTGATCCCCATTGACATCAATAGAAAAATCATAGACAGTCTTCCACCACATCATCCAGATCCTCCCAACTCCCTGCATATTATAGCTACACACACAACTCCAAGCATCACCAAACCTACCCATCACCATACCAAAATTCTCGCGACGAACCCTTCTCAAACAAACAGCAGAAAGTAACTGAGGAGGAAGCCAGAAAGTCTGCCACCACCCTACACTTGACAGGGTCATTCAACTTCCTGACATTCTAGGAACACCACATCATGAACCTTGCAAAAAATCACACCTACCACTTCCCAATGGGCCTTTGCCCGAACTCCCGAACATCTCATGCATAACAGACAACAGATCAGGATCTGCTTTCACTAGTGCCAATGCCAACGAGTCTCCTCTAGGACAATCTTGATACTGATCCATTGTATACTGATCCTTTTTATACTAATCCGTTGCAACAGACAACAGATCGATATATCTGTAAATTTGAGTTACTGATATTTATACTGATAACGATATTTTCATCATTGAGTAGTAAAGGCTAAGCATCCAATAAAAATTGACACTTAATGTAAATATTTTATAGTAAAATCTAAACGGTCACAAACTTTCAAGTAAAGAATTAAATTGTAATATACTGAAGTTTATGGATTAAACTATTACAAATTTGAATGACATGATCAATTTATAATAAATAAAGTTTATAGATTAAATTGTCAATTTCATTAAAATGGAAAGAACAAAAAAATTAAATAAAAAAACAATATCCTTTGAGATTGATGAGAATGCAAACAAAGTCACATATTAACTATATAAGGGAAATATTATGGTTATATAAAATAAAAAAGGCAACATCGCCATTGTTGTGAAGTATTTTCAATGAAACTAAAAGTAAAATCATGAAGGTTTTATGCCAAAAGTAGATAGAATATTATATCATTATAGAGATATGTAGATGGTTTGTTTTCTCTATAGAGATGCATAAGGAAAGAAATTCAACTTCCTTGTATTATATTGTGCCCTCTTAGCATGCATGTCTAGTTTAGATTTTTATTTAATAATTGTTTCATTTTTTATTTTCTATTCTAAAAATACAGGTTCTATTTCTCTCAATTCTCTAACAATGGTTTTCACATTTCTGATAGAAATATTTGAGATTTTAGTAAAGGCAAAATGCACTTTTGGTCCCTGAGATTTGGAGTTCATGTCTATTTGGTTTTAAAGTTTCAAAACAAACACTTTAGTCATTTGTAAAATAGTTCTAAATGGTCTCTGACTTAACTTCAAGTTAATGGAATGCTTATTAGACCATTTTATGTGTTGATACGGATTATGATTGTATTGTTGACATGTTAATTCCATTTGATTGGTATGAAAATTAATTTAAAAACTTAAATTAATCATTTGATTGTTGAAAAATTAATTAAAAATTAAATTAAGTTAACAGAATGCTTATTAGACCCGTTATGTGCTTATTAGACAGTTTTGTAGAAATGCTAGCTATTTAGGGAAATTTAGGCCATTTCTTTAATTTGAATGTTGTTTTGATTTGGTATGACATGAATTATTGGTGAGTGCTCGATCATTTTGATTATCTGTGGATGAATGGGATCTCGGGGTAGGGGCGTGGTTTTTAGTCCTTACTTGGCACCTTTGGGAGTTTCGCAATGAGAATTTTTTTGTGGAATTATCTTTGATAAGCTTGGTGATGAGGTTGATCGAGTCCTACCTTCAAGAGTTCAGGTGGATTATATGGATGCCTCACACCTTCCTCTATCTTACTTTGGTGCCACTTTCCTTACACGATGCGTTCCTCCACAGGTAGACGTGTTATTGCTTGCCTGTTGTGATGTGACATGAATGGATGCTTATGATCATGAGGGTCTTAGATGGGCACTCTGACACTAGTCTAATGCTTTGGTGTGTGTGGGGTATCGGTTCCTACCAAGTTCATTTTCCATCCTTCAATTGGAGATATCGACAAGTCTACTAGTGCTTTATGTAGCATTGGTTTGTGAAACACGTCCCATTATTATTGAATCAAATTGTGTTAAGGTGATCTAACTTATAAATGGAGAGGACATGCCTAAATTTGATGTGCTTTATATTGAGATGATGCAAATGACACTCTACTTAGCCCAATTTGATACAACTTTCGTCACATCAGTCAACTTTAAGATAATGTGGTCAATGACATTACCAACATGACGATTATTACAAAGATTTCATATAATTGGAAAAGTGCCTTCCTAGATTGGCTTCAAGCTAGGGTTGGTAAAATTTTCCATGAGGTTGGGTCCTCAAAGGGCCCCACCTGATCGAGACGAGGAATCCCCGGTTTGACTGGGGATGGGGGTCAAACTAGGGACCTCTTTAGGGTCCCCGTCTGGAGACTGGAAAGGTATCCCCACCTCGACCCCAACCCCAATTAGATTTTTAAATATATACTTTTTAAATATATATATATATATATATTAGATATTTAACTATTTAAATTTAGGCTAGTGTTTAATTCAGCCCAATCTAAGCCCAACTAAAGTGTCCAAGTCCAAATCAAAAGGAATTTTAGGATTTTTTTTTTTAAAAGGGTCCCTATGGGGAAACAAAAAGGGAAACGAGGAATGGGTCCTCGTAGGGACCCATTTCCTTGACAAGGAATCCCTACCTTTGTCCTCGCCTTCAAATGGCAGAGACGGGGTGCAAGGATGGTGGTAAATTCCCCCATCGGGGATGGGGACGGAGACGGGGACCTCCTCTTTTTACCCTGCCCCGGTCTTATTCCAGCCCTATTTCAAGGTTTGATTGTTAGGAATACTTTTATTATTGTTTCATTTATTACTTGTCTATATGCTAAAACAACTAATATTTATGCAACAAAATGGTTACAACTTGAAAATTAGCCTACCACATAATTTTTAAATAATAGATCAACATATTACATAAAGGTGGTTAATTTATATATGAATTTAATGATAAAGACGTGCCAAGACTTTTATTAAACGAAACGACAATGACCGATTAAATGTTAATTTAAAAGTAATGCTATTTTAATATGTTGGACATAGATAAACACAACTTTTAAAATTGAAAAACATAGATCAAACTATTTAACAATATTAATTCTTTAGCTTCCGACCAAGTTATTAATTTTGTAAATCACATTTTATGGTTAGAAGAAATACGAGTATGGTCATGCAGGACTTCGTTCAAATGAAGTTGGGCATGACCCCTACAGATTCTTTGGGGGTGTTATTTTGGGCTTCCTTATCAGGGAGATCGACGAAAACAGGCTTTGTTTCAAGGTACAAGGGATAGGGTCTGGATAATTTTATAGGGGTGGAATGAGAAGTTGTTTTCTCAATATGGAAAATAGGTGTTGATTAAGGCTATTGAAGGAAATCGGATTCTAAGATTTCCATGAGCAGTAGAACAAGACTATTCCAAATTACAATCATGAATGAACATATATTTACAGTTGACTTCAAACAAGCGGTTATACAATTCATACAGAGAAATTACAGCATAAAAAACTACAATGCACAGAAAGCAACTCTACGCACATATGAAGATGCGTCTCCATGCTCCGTTGCGCGACCGCTCGAACAATCAACAACCTCGAACGCTCGATCTACACGACCGCAACATAGCACGAACACAGCATGAACACTTCGCGCTTCTCCTCAACGATCTCTTCGATCATGAACTCCTCCGTAACATGAACGGCCTCTACAGCACCACGAACGGCCTCCAAAAATCCTCGACGGTTTCAAGTTGAGTCTGACACCACCAACAAGGCTACCTTGGTATTCTCGGTGTGAGAATCTAGAGGGTGGAGTCTGTTCGGACTTGGTATGAGGCAGGCGAAGGAGGAAACAACGATCGCGTACACGACTGGGCAAATGGGAGATGGCGGAGACCTATCGTATAGGTCGATGCCCAATCATTTAGATAAAGCTATGCGATCTTCTAGAAAAAGCTATGTGATCGTTTAGTCTATCATTTAGCACGGTCTGTCGCCTACAAAAACTACACGATTATTTACCTTGGGCCAGCGATCGTCTAGCAAAATTATGCGATCTTTTAGTAAACACTGCATGATCGTTTAGCTCGCCTAGCCATCGTTTAGTAAATCTGAATTTACAGGACGACTTCGTGAGTTTCTTTTGCGTGAGAGAAAACTCAAAACCTTTTTCAATCTTTCTTTTTAAACCTCTTTTTGAAATAGGAAAACCATTTTCCTTTTAAACTCACGGTTACAAAGATCCAATAACCACCCACTACTTTGGTTATTTAAAAGAAAAAGAATTAATTATCTAATAATTAATATTATTATAAACATAAATGATAACTAACTTATCATACTATATTTATAACCTATAGTTTTAATATTTCATCTCATGAAACATATAAACCATAGTTATTTTTCTATTCCATGGTACCTAATGTAAATCTCATTTACATCAATCCTCCACTAGATGTATCTCATACATCATACCGATTATATCATATATAATCAAAATACCTATTGTCAATTTGAACATTTCAAATCAACACTAAGAACTGATCCTCAACTGAATTCATTGAGCTACCAAGGGGACCTCATGGACTTGTAACTCGAAGCTCTAACGGTATGTGAATAACTGACTAAACTCTTTAGTCACGGGATCCACCATTCGTTAACTGCCAAACACTCCACTAAAGATCGATAGCTGAACTCTTTTTATCACATATATATTATGTGTCCATCTTAACTAATGAGCAGTGCGATAACCCTTCACAGATCGCTCGTAAGTACAGCTGGGCCAATAACCGTTATGCCCTTATAGTTACATTTGTCTTCTTAAGTACCATTGATCCCTCTAATGGGCATAAGTCATAATCCTACTATGACTTAGTCTTCTCTTCCAAAGAGAAGCTGTGGCCACTATGTTCAAGTCCCGGAATTAGCCCTTAAGAGAGCAATCTCTCTACTTATCCCTGCTTCGGGAAAGAAGTGAATTCCATCTTGTGGATTGAGTTCCCAGCTCCCAGATCAGATAAGTCCCCAAAAAGGTAGGCATGTTGAGTTGGCAATCTGTCCACTCTCACCGATACTAATCAAAGGACCGCCCTTAAAGGCAGAAGTTCCTAAAATATTCAGGATTGAGGTCGTGTCACCTATGGTTGTTTAGGTGAGATGCAAGTCTCTAGTATCAACGATGTTATATACAGAGTCTAGTCATCTCGTGGTCCAGGTCTTATACAAACTCTTTGTATAGGACACCCCCACTCACACGTCTCCACATGAATAGTCAGGATCTACCATCTGTAGTAGTTTACAACATTTGTAAGCCTCTACAAAGTGGGTCATATCCGTAGTGTCACCAGAATCAGGTATCCTACCTTAATCCTTATACTACAGACCTATTTAGGTTATCACTTAAGGCATGATCCACTTGTACATCACATATACATGCTTAAGTTCACATAAGATAACTAAGAAGCTTTGTTTATTGGATATGAGTAAATGCCAGAATTAAATAACACTTATTTTATTTATTGAACAATGTGCATCTTTACAAAACAACAAGACTCCGGGAGAATTAGGATGCTAATCCCAACAATCTCCCAGTTGTCCTAATGACTCGGGAGACTAATGTACAATACAATATAAAATGTACAATATACAATAAACTAGGGCATACCCCAGTATCATCTTTCACTTGCCTTTAACAAGATGCCACATATCCCTTAGACCCAGACTCTCCAGGTGACCCTCGAACACTTTAGCCGTGAAAGCCTTTGTAAAGGGATAAGCAACGTTGTGCTCCAATGCGATCTTCGTGACTATCACATCACCGCGATGCACAATCTCTCTGATCAAGTGATATTTTCGTTTTATATGCTTACCCCGACGATGACTCCAAGGCTCCTTCGAATTTGCCACAGCCCCGCTGTTATCACAATACAGTGTGATCGGTAAATCCATATTTGGAACAATTTCCAAATCTGAAAGGAACTTCCTCAGGAAAACAACCTCTTTAGCTGCTTCACAAGCTGTTACGTATTCAAGTTCTATAGTGGAGTCCGCGATGCATCCTTGCTTGATGCATCACCAGACTACAGTCCCTCCATTCAGAGTAAACATTGACCCCGATGTCGATTTGCGAGAATCTCGATCGGTCTGAAATTCAGAGTCTGTGTATCCTGTAAGAATCAGATCCTTATCTCCATACACAAGCATGTAGTCCCTCGTACTTCAAAGATACTTGAGGATCGTCTTGACCGCCGTCCAATGATCAAATCCTGGATTGGACTGATACCGACTGACAATCCCTACTGTGTATCAAATGTCGGGTCTAGTACACAACATTGCATATATTAAGCTTCCTACATCAAAAGCAAAGGGAATCTGTGTCATCTCCTCAACCTCTTGAGGTGTCTTAGGACATTGATCCTTAGATAGAATGATTCCATATCTGAAGGGTAATAAACCCCTATTGGAATCCTACATCCTGTACCTGATCAACATTTGATCAATGTACGATGCCTGAGATAGGGCTAACCGTTTGTTCTTGCGATCCCAAATAATCTGGATCTCGAGAACATACTATGCCTTAAAGGTTTACACCTTTCCATCTACACCACTCTTTCGCTTATAGATCCACTTACACCCAATAGGTCTTACCCCATCAAGTGGATCAACAAGCTCCCAGATGTTATTGATGTACATAGACTCCATTTCCTAGTTCATGGCCTTAACCTATTCATCTTTGTCAACATCCTCTATTGCTTTCTTAAAAGACAACGGATCCTTGACCCCATCATTGTAATGACATTTTAGGCTTCAATCAAACCCATGTAGCGATCCGGTGGGTTCATAACCCTCCCACTATGTCGAAGTAGTCTCAACTCTTGAGCTGGTTGACTAGACGTCTCGACCTCAATAACTCTTATTGATCTGTCGGTCTGTTCAACAACTCTTATTGAACCCTTAATAGTCTCAGTCTCACTTGAGATCTCACATAAAATAAGTTTACTTCATGGCTTATGATCCCTCATGTGATCTTCTTCCAAGAAGATAGCATGAGTGGAAACAAACACTTTGTTCTCACTTGGATCATAGAAGTATCCTCCTCTCATTTTCTTCGGGTAGCCCATAAAAAGGCAAATCTTCGAACGCGGTTCCAACTTCTTTGGGTTAGTCACTAGCACATGTGTCGAACAACCCCAAATCCTGAAGTGGCGTAAACTACCTTTACGGCCTCTCCATAACTCAAAAGGTGTTTCAGAAACACTTTTCAAGGAAAGTTTGTTCAAGATATAACATGCAGTCTGCACTGCATAACCCCAAAACGAGTCTGAAAGATGAGCATAACTCATCATAGACTAAACCATGTCCAACAAGGTTCTGTTTCTCCTTTCTAATACACCATTCTGCTGAGGTGTACCACGGGCCGAGAGTTGGGACGCAATCCTATGTTCTATCACATAGTTCTGGAATTGGAGGTTCATATACTCTCCACCACGATCAGATCGTAGTGTTTTTATCTTCTTACTTAACAAGTTTTCAACTAAAGCCTTATACTCCTTGAACTTTTGAAGGGCTTCAGACTTACATTGCATTAGGAAAGATACCCAAACCTTGAATAATCATCTATGAAAGAGATGAAATATTCATACCATCTCGAGCTCTAACATTCATCAGACCACAGAGGTCTGAATGTACAAGCGCAAGGCTTTCCTGGCTCTGTAACCTTTTCCAGTAAAAGGTCGTTTCGTCATCTTACCTTCGAGGCATGATTCACATACCGACAATGAATTTTCTTCTAAACTCTTTAAAAGTCCACTTTTCACCAACTTCTCAATCCTATTGAGGTTGATGTGACCTAACCTTAGATGCCAAAGATGGGTGTTTTCCTTTGGAGAAACCTTTGATCTTTTAGTTATTGTTATCGTATTGAACATTGCAGTGTTAAATAAGCCTTTTATGACTAACGACATTAGTACATATAAGTTATTTTCCATTGAACCATTACCAATCTCCATTCCATTCTTAAAAATAAACAATTTATTCTCAGAAAAGGAGACGATATAGCCTTGTTCAATGAGACAAGAAACTGAGATTAAGTTCCTCTTAATATGAGGAACTACAAAAACATTATCCAGTAACAGATAACGTTTCTTGTCAACAAATAACTTCAGCCTGCCTACTGCAACAGCTGAAACAACCTCACCAGTACCGACTCGAAGAGTCATCTCTCCCTGTGGCAACATTTGCCATGAATTGAATCATTGGTAAGAGGAACTGACATGATTGGTAGCACCTGAATCAAGGATCCAGGCAGAATCATCATTCTTTACCAAACATGTCTCCAAGACCAATAAATCATATTTCGTGTCTTGTCTCCTCTTTTAAAGAGTAGTGGGATGGAGGTCGTTTGCCACGAAATTCGTTTCACACGATTCTTTCCACTGTAAATAATCGATCATTTTTATAAGCTTTAGACGGAAATATTAACGTGTTGCTGAAAATAAAAATGCATTGACCTATGTTAGGTTTTAAGCAAATACCCGTTGTAAAACAAAACATCATCTAATAAGGTTTTAGCAAAACTAACATGAACCCTGTGTGACACCTAGTTTCGTAATGACGCTTCAAAGGTTTAGGACAAAAGCTGTCGAAGGGAGGTCAGTTATCCCTCCTCTGAATTGAGAAGTTCTCAACCAGTCATTAATACCAGAGCAATGCTTATTCCTATAACGACAAACCATCATTGATTTGGCCAATAGATCATTAACTTACTTAACAAAGGGGGACGCTCCAAAGGTGACACGAGGGCGTACAGAATGATCTCACGGTGTGAACCAATGACAGAGATCATAGGACGTGTTGACACACACCCTTCACCCACTTACTATAAACACTCTCTCCGTCCACCTTGATATTGACTCATGCAAACACCATCCGAAGATGGATGCATCCTGGGCATCTCGAGGCCAAGTATGAATCTCACGGCGTGAACATACAGGGAGAAACGTGAGTGGAATCATAGACATATATGATACGCCTCTTTCTCCCACTGAGTATTTTATAACCTAGTGTTTAGCTTACTTAGAAAAACACGGCTAAGGATTTTAACTAAGTGACTTTTTGGTCCCAAGAGTAACTTTTACTTTGGATAGTAAAACTTTTGATCATCATCCATTAAACTCTTTAACATAATCTTTGACCAAATCGTCGCATGCTTGTTGAAAATCTATCTAATTCACCTTTCTAGGTAGGTTCTCAAGTAGGGGTGTTACATTTCTATCAACTTAAGAAAACCAGCCTAGCCAGAACTCGCCTTAGACAAAAGGTCCCTTATAGATAGGTTTACAACAAATTTAATCTTTTATTCTAACCAATTTAATCCTATTAAACCGATTTTAAAAGAATAATCTAGGTTACTAAACTCTTTAGAATCACTTGAACTTAGGTCTATCTCAATCCAATTTTAAAACCCTTTTAAAAAACTTGAGTTCATCCTAAGTCTGCAGCAATTCTGGATTATTGATTTTAGGTCTAATTTCCTTTATAACACTTATAAACGGAAACAACCACAATGCTAAGCAAACATATGCAAGGCATTCATAACGATTATAAATAGCTTAAGTGTTATGCTCAATGCATTGTCCATTCATTGCTACTTCTTTTATATAACACTTATACAAAACAGCAATGAAACAAGCAAAATATGCTTCCATTCATCTTTAGACTATAACATTTATAATAAAAGGATGATGCATGATAATGCTCACTGCATGCATAATATACTCTTATATTTCATGATGCATGCGCATGCTTTCAAGTAATTTCTTCATGCAATATTATAACATTTATAATACATGATGCATGAATAATTGTACAACCTAAGGTTGGTTTTAACTATATGACAAACACTTTGACATATAAGCACTATACATCACATGTATAAGTAATAAAAATTGATGAACTGGGTAAAATTACCTTAAATACAAAAAGGAAAGCTAACTATTACAAAGACAAGGAGTCTTCGGTTCAAACAGGCGAACCGGGTCTTGAACCGCTCAGCAAAGCATCGCTTCTCCTACCATTGTGTACTAAGCCCCCCGCGATCGTCTACACGATAAAACAAACACTTCATTCTATCGCTTACCAGCGCTCCAGAGTTAAACGATTGTTTAACATTTACTATACGCTCGTCTAGAAAAATCGGTCGTGTACCTTTGTTAAGCGATGAAGCCTGAAGTACACGATCGCTTAGCGGGCTCTGCAAAACGCCTGCTTTCCGCAATCGTCTAAGCGACTACGATGTCACGAAGTACCATCGCCTAAGCGTTGCTTAGCTAGCGTCTCCATATCGCATAGGTAGCAACTAAGCGATGAAGCTTGCTAACTACACGATTGTCTAGTGCGCACCTTTTACTAAACGACGATCATCGCATGCTCCCACTACGATCGCCTACCTCCAGCGCCTACGTGATCCCGCAACCAACGCTACGTGATATGGTAAACGATTTATCCTATCGCTTAGCATTAACTAAATGATCGCTTAGTGAAATCCCAATGATTGTTTACCTGAGGCTACAATTCGACCAACGCTTGGTCTTCTTCTTCGTTGAGAACTGCATCGCCATGCGTCGAAGCTTCATCACAAACGACTCGATGAACTCGAACTTTTCGAATTACAGACTCGATTGCAATGTTAATTTTGCCCAAAAACATAGGGACCTTTACAATTAACACTTTGTAAAAACTAAAGCTTTAATAAAAAGGCAATTTAAACCCGAAACGTTCATCAAATTCATCCACAAATGCAGAAAATGGTTAACCACAAATGCAGAAACCCACTGCAACTGAAAAATGCGTTCAATTCAGATCTATAATTTGGAATATCAGAGAACCTGGCTCTGATACCAATTGGAGGAAATCAGATTCTGAGATTTCCATGAGCAGCGGAACAAGACTTTTCCAAATTACAATCATGAATGAACATATATTTACAGTCGACTTCAAACAAGCGGTTATACAATTCATACAAAGAAATTACAGCATGAAAAACTACAATGCACAGAAAGCAACTCTACACACATATGAAGATGCGTCTCCATGCTCTATTGTACGATCACTCAAATAATCAGCAACCTCGAACCCTCAATCTACACGACCGCAACACGGCATGAACACTTCGTGCTCGTCCTCAATGATCCCCTCAGTCACGAATTCCTTCACAACATGAACGGCCTCTACAGCACCACGAACGGCCTCTAGAAAATCTCGATGGTGTCGAGTTGAGTCTGACACCACCAACAAGGCTACTTTGGTATTCTCGATGTGAGAATCCAGAGGGTGGGCTCTGTTCGGACTTGGTATGAGGTAGATGAAGGAGGAAACAATGATCGTGTACACGACTGGGCAAGTGGGAGATGACGGAGACCTATCGTATAGGTCGATGCCCAATCGTTTAGATAAAGCTATGCGATCATCTAGCTAAAGCTATACGGTCGTTTAGTCCATCGTTTAGCTTGGTCTGTTGTCTACAGACACTACACGATCGTTTACCTTGGACCAACGTTCGTCTAGCAAAACTATGTGATCGTTTAGTAAACACTGTACGATTGTTTAGCTCTACTATGCACGATCGTTTAGCTCGCCCAGCCTTCTTTTGGTAAATCTGAATTTACTTGACGACTTCGTGAGTTTCTTTTGCGCAAGAGAAAACTCAAAACCTTTTTCAATCTTTTTTTTTAAAACCTCTTTTTGAAACAGGAAAACCATTTTTCTTTTAAACTGACGGTTACCAAGATCCAATAACCACCCACTACTTTGGTTATTTAAAAGAAAAAGAATTAATTATCTAATAATTAATATTATTATAAACATAAATGATAACTAACTTATCATACTATATTTATAACCTATAGTTTTAATATTTCATCTCATGAAACATATAAACCATAATTCTTTTTCTATTCCATGGTACTTAATGTAAATCCCATTTACATCAATCCTCCATTAGATGTATCTCATACATCATACCGATTATATCATATATATTCAAAATACCTATTGTCAATTTGAACATTTCAAATCAACACTAAGAACTGATCCTCAACTGAATTCATTGAGCTACTAAGGGGACCTCATGGACCTGTAGCTCGAAGCTCCAACGGTATGTGAATAACTGACTAAACTCTTTAGTCATGGGATCCACCATTCGTTAACTGCCAAACACTCCACTAAAGACTGATAGCTGAACTCTCCTTATCACAGATATATTAACTAATGAGCAGTGCGATAACCTTTCATAAATCGCTCGTAAGTACAGCTGGGCCAATAACCGTTATGCCCCTATAGTTACATCTATCTCCTTAACTACCACTGATCCCTCTAATGAACATAAGTTATTGTCCTACTATGACTGAGTCTTCTCTTTTAAAGAGAAGTTGTGGCCACTATGTTCAAGCTCCGTAATCAGCCCTTAAGGGAGTAATCTCTCTACTTATCCCTGCTTCGGGAAAGGAGTGAATTCCATCTTGTGGATTGAGTTTTCAACTCCCAGATTAGACAAGTCCCCAAAAAGGTAGGCATGTTGAGTTTGCAATATGGCCACTCTCACCCATACTAATCAAAGGACCACCCTCAAAGTCAAGAGTTCCCAAAACACTCAGGATTGAGGTCGTGTCACCTATGGTTGTTTAAGTGAGATGCAAGTCTCTAGTATCAACGATGTTATATACAGAGTCTAGTCATCTCGTGGTCCAGGTTTTATACAAACTCTTTGTATAGGACACCCCCGCTCGCACGTCTCCACATGAATGGTAGGATCTACCATCTGTAGTAGTTTACAACACTTACAAACCTCTACAAAGCGAGTCGTATCCGTAGTGTCACTAGGATCAGGTGTCCCACCTTAATCCTTATACTACAGACCTATTTAGGTTATCACTTAAGGCATGATCCACTTGTACATCATATATACATACTTAAGTTCACATAAGATAAGCAAGGAGCTTTGTTTATTGGATATGAGTAAATGCCAGAATTAAATAACACTTATTTTATTTATTGAACAATGTGTATCTTTACAAAACAACGAGACTCTGGGAGAATTAGGACACTAATCCCAACATGTTGCACATGTAATTCCAACATATTATTTGAGCTTAACTCTATTAAGGATATGTTTACTGGTGTAATAAAGCTATTTGATTTATTGAGTTGTTTCCGACTTCCTTTGAATCTTTGCCACGAACTTAATGAGGTGTGTGCCAAATTTTGATGGGGTTCTGTTGGGGACAAGAAATTCATTGGCGGAGCTGGAAGAGGATGTGTTTGGGTAAGGAACTTGGAGGGATGGGTTTTAGGGATCTTGAATTTTTTAAATTAGGCTTTGTTGGCAAAGTAGTATCGATGGCTTCTTTGGAATCACGATAGCCTTTTGGGGCCTGTCATGAGCGGGAGCTACTTTTGTCATGGGTCCTTTCATTGGGCTTCGTTAGGCTTGTATCCTCCTTATGCATGACAAAGTATTCTATAGGATCGGGAGCTATTTAGGCAGGGGTTTAGGTGGCGTGTTAACAACATTCATGCTATTGATATTTGGAATGATCCATGGTTTATGGGCCTGGGTAGGAGTAAGCATTTTTTTTTTTGTGCATGAGTCCTTGAAGGAAAGGTCTATGGCATCTCTAATATCTTTAGATGGGAGGTGGGATGAAGCAAAACTTCGAATAACATACCAGATTCCATTGCAAAATTGTCAAGAATAACATACCGGATTCCATTGGAAAATTGACGACAATTATAAGGGGACTATTGTCTTCCTTAACTAAGACTCTGATTGCCTAAGTGGGACCTCTCTCTAGATGAGACTAAAGAGAGAATGAGTGCTTATTATTTCTGTATATTCGAAACCATAGCCATAAGGTCTCTTTATATACTAGTTCAATTAGTGTTCCTATTAAACTCTAATTAACTAAGAATGGGCTTCTACCTATTAGGTCCATACTCAATTAAGAATCTAGGGTCTTAATTAAATTAGATCACATAATAAGACCCAATCTAATAAAATAATCAAAGGTGATAAATTATTAATCCACATACATAGCCCAAACTTTAATTATACATATTATTTAAATACGTCTAACAATCTCCCACTTAGGCTATATCTATGTACCTGATATAATTAAATCACATAAACCTTAAGCACACATAAACAAGTTATTTCAATAATAGCATTTCCTTTTAGTTCAATCTAGTCCATCTCTTGTATTAGCATGGAATCAAGGTGGCTTTCTTCACTACCCTTGTAACTAAACCTTTCTTGATTACCAATTCCAAAACATTCAATGACATAGATCAATTATGGATGGATAACATGAAAACTACATGCAAAGTGATCTAGATCATGCCTATTTCCAACTGATCTAAATTTTGTTGTGGGATCATTCTTAAAAACTTTATGCTAAATTGAAGGAACTATTGAAGGTCCTTAAGCGAAAACATGAGATCGGACCCAAACCCAAAATTTAAAGAACATAAATTTTACAGCAAAGACATATAGTTATGCATTTACAAGATAATTGTTGCATGCTTTAAAACATGGATTACATAATAATAATAAAAGAAAAGGTTTAAGAAACCTTACCCTTAAAGAACCCTTCTTCACGAGATTCCTTCTTTGAATCTTATCACGTACAATCTCGAACTCTCTAATCATCAATGAGGACACCACCACGAATGTTACCTCTGAAGGAACTCAGAATCGAGATCCAGTGAACGGAAGTGGATCGTTCCAAATTTCATTGAGAAAGAACACAAACAATTACAGTATAAAAGAACAGATTATGCATAAACAATAAACTACAAGCATGCTTCTTTAATTGAACAAGGGATAGAGGATGAAAACCTTTGAAAAACTCTTCAAGTATCCCTTGATCGTTCAGCAACTCGTTAAATAGCACGAACTCACACGCAACGATCAGAACAACCAAGAGCACAAATAAAAGAATCCTCGATCACTATCGAGTCCAACTCAATCCTCGTCTCTCGAACGGAACAAGAACACCACCACAAGAGTTACCTTGGTATTCTCGGTATGAGAATCCAGGAGTTGTGGGCTCTGTGTGACTTTGGATAGAAGAATGAAGGAGGTAAAAAATCGAGTAGACGATTGAGTAAGTGGGAGAAGGAACAAGTCTATCATATAGACTTGATACTCGATCGTGTAGTAAGAAGAAGCCTATCATATAGACTTGCTATTTGATCGTGTATTAATGAGTATCTATCGTTTAGTAAACTCGATACTTGATCGTTTAGGTTGTGAGATGTTATCGTTTAGTAAAACTATTTTACTCGATAGTCTTTTCTTTTGTGAAACGATACAATGAATCAACTTTTGATTTTGGAAAACCATTTTCCTTTTTATCTCATAGTTACCATAACTATGCAAAACCTTCCACTCAAGTCTATTATGAAAGAAAAATAATAATTAATTATCATATAATTAATATATTATAAATAAATATAATAACCAACTTATCATATTATATTTATAACCAATAATTTTAATATTTCATCATATGAAACATATATACTATAGTTCTTTTTCTATTTTATGGTATTTAATATAAATCATATTTATATTAATTCCTCCAATTAATGTATCTAATACATCAAATCAATTATATCACATATATTTGAATCAATTTAATTATATCACATATAATCAAATTTTCTCTTGTTAATTTGAAAACTTCAAGCTAACCTAAAATCTGATTCTCAACTTGAACCCATTAAGCTACCAAGAGGACCTTATGGACCTGTAGCTTAAAGCTCTAACGGTACGTGAATCACTGACTAAACTCTTTGATCACGAGATCTACCATTCGTTAACTATTGATCCCGACAGTTGAACTCTTCGCACTACAGATATATTTCTGTGTCTATTGGATATAACCAATCAACAGTGCGATAACCCTTCACAAATTGCTCGTAAGTACAAATGGGTCAATTTACCGTTTTGACCCTATAGTTACATTTAACTCCTTAATACCACTGATTCCTCTAATGAACAATAAGTCATAGTCCTACTATGACTAAGTCCCTTCTTCCCAAGAGAGGGTGTGGCCACTATATTCAAGACCCGGAATTAGCTCTTAAGGGAGCAATTTATCTACTTATCCCTACTTCGGAGAAGGAGTGAATTTTGTCTTATGTAGCGTAATTCCCAGCTCCCCAATCAAATGAATCCCCAAAATGGTAGGCTTGTTGAGTTGGCAATCTGGCCACTCTCACCTATACAAATCAAAGGACCGCCCTCATGAGCAGGAATTCCCAACTCACTCAGGATTAAGGTCATGTCACCTATGGTCATCCTAGTAAATGTAAGTCTCAATTATGAACGACATTATATAAAGAGACTAATCATTTTGTGGTCTGGTCTTATACAAACTCTTTATATAGGATACCTCCGCTCGCAAGTCTCCACATGAATGGTCAAGATCAGATCATTTGTAGCACTTTACAACACCTGTAACATCTACAAAGCGGGCCGTATCCGTAATGTCACCAGGATAAGGTATCCCTCCTTTATTCTTATACTACAGACCATTTAGGTTATTACTTAAGGCATGATCCACTTGTAAGTCTCCACATACATGCTTAAGTTACATAAAATAACCTTAGATCTTAGTTTATTAGATTGAGTAAAAACATATAAAATAACACTTATTTTATTAATAACAATATGTTTATAGAGTGTTTACAAACTACGAGACTACCAGGAGAACTAGGACACCAATCCCATCAACCTCTGTATTCTCTAAGTGAAAATCCAAGAGTTTTGTGGGCTCTTGCTATTTTGGAAGAAGAGATTGTTTTTCTTAGAGAGATGAAAGGAAGTGATGGGATTCAGATTGTCTCAGAAAACTTTTCTGTGGATGTATATCTCTCCTTGTGAAACCATACCATAAAGAAGAAGAACCACTTCCTCTTCCCCACTAGCACGTATTAGAGAGAAAAGCGGTGGAGGGAATTTATTTTCATAAATCAATTTAATATATAATTTATATGATAACTACCTTATCATATAATATATATTAAACTATATGTTATATCAAAATAACACATAACTTATAGTTTCTATATTGTATCAAATACAATATAACATATAGTTTTTATTCTCTCACCAATGGAATTTAATATAAATCTCATTTATATTAAATTTAATTATGTGAATCAAATTCATATAATTAATATTTGAATCATATTCAAATATTTATTTCCTCTCAAGTAAACTTTATATTATAATGTATCAAATACATTATAGTAATTATATCATATATAATTAGATTAAATTAATTATATCACATATAATTAATTCCCCCATTTGAACAATTCCAATTAATCTAAAAATTGATTCTTATTATTTCCCAAGCTACAGAGGGGACCTCATGGACCTATAACTGTCAGCTGGGTCGAAAATACCATTTTTCCCCTGTAGTTACATCTAACTCTTTAGGTACCATCGATCCCTCTAATGAACAATAAATCATAGTCCAACTATCGCCAAACCCCTCTTGAGCTAGGAGAGGGTGTGGTGCCATATTATCCAAGCCTCAGAATCAACCTTTAAGGGAGCAATTTATCTATTTATCTCGACGTTGGGGAAGGAGTGGATTCCTTCTTATGTAATTGTGTTCCCAACTCCCCTTACCATATGAATCCCCAAAATGGTAGGTTTGTTGAGTCGACAATCTGGCCACTCTCACTCATACAAATCAAATGACCGCCCTCATGTGCAGGAGTTCAAAACTCACTCAGGATTCAGGTCATGATACCTATGGTCATTCTAGTGAAATGTTAGTATCTGATGGTAGGAAAAAGGAGAGAGGAAAAATAAATATGCATGCATCTTATGATATGTATTGACAAGCGTTGAATGATGGAGATGATTCTTCCGTTAAAACCACACCGAGGGGAGTTATTATTGCACCCAAAAGGAGTGACGCACACCACATCCAAGAAAGCAGCCACAAATCCAAAATGACAATGATCAAATGAATAAACGAAAGTTAACTAGGAAAGAAAAGTAAAGATAGAGTAGAAGACGTCCCTAGAGAAATTGGAGTGAGGCTACCGTAAGGAGTCTTCCATGCAGGAGATTGATCTGAACTGCTAAGATCAAGAGACTTGTCCTGACCATCGGAGCTTCCAGCATTTGATGGCCGCATGTTGGTTGACATGCACCTAAGACTGCTTTCAGCTTGCACGACAGATAGCCTTTCTATCTCGGGGTCAATATTGACTTTCGGCGCATCGCTTTCACTCAAACATCATTTGCAACTTGGTTGCAAAAGCTACAATACACCCAAGACTAAAAGGGTGCCTGCAAAAACACAAAACTTAACAAACTATTAGCTGCCAAGTCCCCGACAACGGTGCAAAAAACTTGATGGTAGGAAAAATGAGAGAGGAAAAATAAATATGCGTGCATCTTATGATATATGTTGACAAGCGTTGAATGATGGAGAGGACTCTTTCGTTGAAACCACACCAAGGGGAATTATTATCGCACCCACAAGGAGCGAATGCACACCACATCCAAAAAAGCAGCCGCAAATCCAAAATGATAATGATCAAATGAATAAACTAAAGTTAACTAGGAAAGCAAAGTAAAGATAGAGTAGAAGATGTCCTTAGAGAAATTAGAGTGAGGCTACTGCAAGGAGTCTTCCATGTAGGAGATTAATCTCAACTACTTAGGTCAAGAGGCTTGTCCTGACCATCGAAGCATCTAGCATTTGATGGCCGCATGTTGGTTGACATGAGCCTAAGACTGCTTTCAGCTCGTGCGACAGATAACCTTTCTATCTCAGGGTTAATATTGACTTTCGGCGCATCGCCTTCACTCAAACATTGTTTGCAACTTGGTCGCACAAGCTACAATATGCCTGAGATTAAAAAGGTGCCTACGAAAACACAAAACTTAACAAACTATTAACTGCCAAGTCCCCGACAACGGCGCCAAAAACTTGATGGTAGGAAAAAGGAGAGAGGAAAAATAAATATGCATGCATCTTATGATATGCATTGATTTCCATGCGTCGGTGGTCATGCGTTGGACTTGGAAATATACAATATGTGTTTAAGCGTGTATGCAGTGACCATGCGTTCCTGTAAATAGTTTTCTCGCTTTCTTGCCAAGTATAATGAGAACGCAAGTTTCTCGGGGTAATCCGAGGTCAAACACAGGGACTTGTAACTCAATGATGTTTGTGAAGTAATGTGTTTGAGACGAAGAACAAAAGTAAAAAGACAGAAATTAAAGGATTATGCGCTACTCCTACTCCTAACTAAACAGATTGAGCAATGGAAGTTTAACTATAAGAGTTGGTAGAGATGCGATAATTGTTAACGCGTAATAATATGCATGAAGAAATAAAATTGTGGATGGGATAGATTCACCACAACATTAAGCTTGGTCGCAGGGGTAATCTCAGCTCGCCACACCAACGCATCGCACACCTTTTGGTGGTCAGCCTCATGCTTATATCTCTGTAACGCATGGTTACGTTGAGTATAAGATTATTCCTATCTCTAGGAACGCTGCTTACTTTGCTTAGTGAGTTCCACTACTTACCCTCTCGGGCAGCGTCAACTCATAGATAAGCATTGTGATAGCCTCGCACTAAGCAAAGAGGATTAACTCATTATACTCACACAACGTTCACCTCTCGGTGGGTTGCTACATGCGTCATATCTCTATGCCGTATGATTGAGTATGCGATAACTCTTGCAATCTATACTTAACTCTCTACAATAGAAGTAAAAGATGATAAAGAAGAAGAAGCTGATGAAGATGGTGTTGAAAGGACTAAAGAGATGCATTGATTACAAAATGTATTAATGTCTTAAGCCAAAATGTAATACAATATATAGATAAGAAGAAAGATGGAGGGCTAGATATAGGCAATCTCTTGCTTCCATCAAATGTTCATCAAGACTGCCGGTGGTGCAAGGGATGGGTGGTGGAGTAGTCTCTCTCAAGCTCTATCTCCAACGAAGCTCCGGTCGTCACTCGGAATGGGCTGTGGAGGTGAAGAATCCTAAAAAAAAATCTTGCTCATGCTCTCATCTGTGATCACAAGGATCTGCCTTAAGGCAGAAGCGCGGATGCCTTGAATTTGGGCTATAAGGCTCTATTTATAAAGCTTAGACGTCGACAACATTGGAGGTCCCGCTCTGAATTACTGCCATTTCTGACGCGGTAGGTGAAATGTCAATATCATCTTATCCTTTTTTATACTCCCAAGGTATACGTTCATGCTTGTTTCTCCCGAAGTACCAACACATTCCACTACCTTGCGATCAACCTTCTATCACGGCTATTACTCTATAGCTGCGACATTCCATGCGATGAACTGATCTTCATGAAGGTCAACACATGCGATCAACTATGCAATGATCTGGCATCAGCGCATGCGATCAAATTTGCGATGTTCTGACATTAGCGCATGCGATCAACTTTGCGATGGCCTGGCATCAACGCATGCGATTGATTCTTGCGATAGCTACCAAAAATAGACATTTTGACACCTTATAACGCATGATATAGGGTTAGTAAGGATTTTTAGTGTTGATCGACGCAAGCTCATTTTTCACATAAATTCTTAGTATTATCACTGCATATTCTGCTTGTTAGCCCTCATAACTCTAAATAAAAGACTGTAATAGATTGTATTTCTACCCGCTATTAGTATCTATTATGAACGACGTTATATAATTGGACTAAACATTTCGTGGTTCGGTCTTATACAAACTCCTTTGTATAGAATATCCCCGCTCACATGTCTCCACATGAATGATTAGGATCAAATCATTTGTAGTACTTTACAACAATTGTAACATCTACAAAGTAGGCCGTACTCGTAGTGTCACCAAGATAAGGTATCCAGCCTTATCAATCTACTACAGACCATTTAGGTTATCACTTAAACATGATCCACCTGTATGTCTCTACATATATTTTTAAGCTACAAGATAACCTTAGATATTAGTTTATTTGTTTGTAGTAATGCAACTAATTTTGAAATAAAACATCATATATTTTATTACATAAATAAAATGTTTGTATAATACAGTTACAAACTATAAAACCCTACGAGATTTAGGGCATCAACCCTAACATAAACTGCATTTGTAAAACCGCATGCATGATAGATAAGTTTAGATAATAAAACACAAACCATCAACTTTATTCTGTATATAAAATAAAGAAATTAAGGTCAAAGAACATCCTTAATAACAACCTCCCACTAAACCACGAAATCAGATTAGTGACTGACACCCATGTGAGCAACATATTCATGAAAAACTTTAAGTGGTAAACCTTTAGTCAATGGATCTTCCACCATAGAGTTTGTTCCTATATCTTCTATCAAAATTTGACCATTCTGAACTCTTTCTTTCATAACCAGAAACTTCACATCTACATGTTTTGACTTTGTATTGATTTTCGTTGTTGTTGAAATACATTATTGTCGATTTATCGTCATAAAATAATTTTATTGGTCTTTTTATGCCAACCACTATCTGCAACCCAATGAAAAAATTTAGCAACCATATTCCATGATTAGATACCTCATAACATGCTATAAACTCGCAGCCATGATAGAAGAAGAGATAATTGTTTGTCTAACACTTTTCTAAGATACATCTCTGATGACGGGCAAAAATGTACGTCATTATAGGCCTTTTATTTAGAATTATGAGGGCTGATAAGAAGAATATGCGACGATTATACTAAGAATTCATGAGAAAGTGAGCTTACATCGATCAACAATGAAAATCTCGGTTAACCCACTATTATGCCTTAGTTTGCATCCAAATGTCTATTTTTGTAGCTATCGCAGGAATCGATCGCATGCGGTGAATCTCACCATCGCAGAGGCGATCGCATATATTCGACGCATGGATATTGCAGCTATTAACCGCATGCGTCCATCACATAGAGGTTACGGCTACAGAGTAATAACCATAATGAAGGGATGAACACAAAGGTGGTGGAATGCGATGATATTTTGGAAACCAAGCATGAACGCATACCTCGAGAGTATCAAAAGATGATGTTGACATTTCACCTATCACGCCGTTAGTAGCAGAGATTCAGAGCATGACCATTAATGTTGTCGGTGATCAAGCTCTATAAATAGAAGCCTTAGAGCCCAACTTGAAATTATCCGAGCTTCTGCCTTAGGGCAGATCTTTGTGATCCAGACGAAAGCGTGAGAAGACATTTTCTGAGAGTCCTTCATTCCTCCAACCATTCAGAGTGATGACCGGAGCTTCGCCAGAGATAGATCTCGAGAGAGACTACTCCACCGCCCATCTATGGCACCACCGGCAGCCTTGACACACATCTGATGGAAGCAAGACATTGTCCATCTAGCCCTCCATCTCTATTCTATCTCTGTATTGTATTACAATTTGGCTTAAGACATTAATACATTTTATGATCAATGCATTTCTTTATCTCCTTCGATTCCATCTTCATTTACCTCTGCTTTATCATCCTTTACGTTCATTGCAATGACTAAGTAAGATTGCTAGAGTATCGCATACTTAATCATGCGGCATAGACATATGAAGCATGTAGAAAATCACCGAGAGGTGTGCGTTGCATGAGTGTTGTGAGAAAATCCTCTTTGCTTAGTGTGAGGTTGTAGCAACGCTTGTCAATGAACGGTTGCAATGCTTGTCTATAAGCAAAATCAGTAGCGACTAACTGCCTGAGAGGGTAAGTAGTTGAACTCACTAAGCGAAGTAAGCAGTGTTCCTAGGGATAGGAATAATCTTATGTCAACCATGCTTTATGTGATTACCTTGTCTTATGAGTGCATCATTCATCACTTGGGCATACTTTGGAGAGTAGTCTAAAAACTAAATCTAGGCTTGGGAAAGTCAAATTGGATCGCATAAGCAAGAATAGAGGCTTAAGAATAAGTTCTGTTTGCTATTACACAGCGCATGCACCCTATAGATAGGATATGAAAGTATGCGATCACATCGCGTGCGTCCAGAAGTAGGATACGGTGGTATACGATTACCTTGTTTATGTGTGGGAGCACACAAGCAAGAATAGAGACTTAGACATAAGTCCTATCGACACTATCGCATATGCATCACATGCATCCTAGTCAGTTGTGTATAGCATAATCGCATAACTTGCGTTGGTTGGGGTTACCCTTGCGATCAAGCTTATTGATGCGGTGAAGTCATCCCCTCCACCATTTTATCTATTTTTCCATACATCTTATTACACGTTAATAGTTACTGTGTCTCTAACTCTCATATTCATACTTCCATTGCTTAATCTGTTTAGTTAGGAGTAGGAGTAGCGCATAGCCTTTAAACTTCTTTTAGTCTTCACCACAACACATTACTTCATAACATTTAGCTATAAGTCCCTGAGCTCGACCTCGAATCACATCGAGAAACTTGCGATCTCGTTATACTTGGCGAGAGAGCAAGAAAACTTGTGGCAGGATCGCATGGTTATCAGACGCATATTGCATATCCCTTAGTCCAACGCATGACCAACAATGCATGGAGAACGAACAATGAACGCATATTTATTTACTCCATTTTCCACGCATCAAGTTTTTGGCACCGTTGTCGGGGACTTGACAGCTAATAGTTTGTTGATTTTTATGTTTTTGCAGGCACCCTTTTTACCTTGGGAGTATTGTAGCTTGTGCGACCAAGTTGCAAACAATATTTGAAGTGTAGGCGATGCGCCGAAAGCCAGTATTGACCTCGAGATAAAAAAAACTATCAGTCGCATGAGCTGAAAGCAGTTATAAGCACGTAGCGACTAGCATGCACCCAAGAATTTTCGGAAGTTCCAATGGTCAAGGCGAGCCTCTTGACTTAAGCAGTTGAGATCAATCTCCTACATGGAAGACTCCTTACGGTGGCCTCACTCCAATTTCTCCAGGGACGTCTTCTACTCTATCTTTACACTGCTTTCCTAGTTAGTTTATTTTTATCATTATTTTGGATATGCGGATGCTTTCTTGGATGTGGTGCGTTCGCTCCTTGTAAGTGCAACAATAATTCTCCTCGGTGTGCAGTTACAACGGAAGAATCCTCTCCATCATTCAACGCATGGCTTTGACCGCATGAATTCTAAAGCATGGTCGCAAGTATTATTCTACTCAAAGGTTCTTTTCTTGTTATCTTGTATGCATTATCCTTTTGAAATTTTCTTTTGCCCGCTTGCCTACCTTTGCGTTGCATCTATGATGGTACGTATAATTCTCTACATCCACTAAGTAAAAATCGCAAGGCTCACCTCACTTTTAATAGCTTCTTTAAGGTTTGAGAGTCTAAGTTTGGTTATGTGTAAACCTCTGCTCAAACATTTTTTACCGTATTCTTGATGAGTTTGTCTTTAGCTTTTCGGCAAGAGTGCTGCTAAGTTTAGGGGTGGCAGTGGTCCCGGAAAATGCATCTATCACATTGCGATACTATTAAAAAAAATGTTCGGGAATAAAAACTCCACTATCAGCGCAAAGGGGAAACTCAAGCTGATAAGAGTTGTCACACCCTGCCCCAGACCACCCTCCGAGCCTGAGAAAAGGCATGATTGACAGCAGTTATCAACCCTTTTGTTGACACTTACTGCCTAATAACTCTTGCGGAAATAACTCTGATACCAATGAAGAAATTAAACAACCAACTAATTAAGTAGGCCCATTTTATTAATATAATGTAGCGTTTATACAATCCCAAGACTTAACAACAAAGTTTACAACAACAACCGTAAAACCCTCCGGAAGTGTAACTGTGGCTTGTGGCAGACCTTGACCTTAGCAGCACCCTGGAACTCCTCACCTTTCGCTACCTGGGGGGGAGGACATAAAACATGAAAAACATGAGCTATAAAGCCCAGTGAGTGGTGCCTTTAGATAAACAAATAACTTTGTCAACAGAAATATATTTTTGGGAAAGCAATACATAGTCAACAAGAATATTACCGCAAGTTCATTATTATTTTCCACCCAAACCGCTGGACAATTCCCAGCTTGACCGCTGGTTAAAACAATCAACCCCAGCTTGACCGCTGGTTATCACATAATAAAAACATCCCCAGCTTTTTCACACGTATACTCAAGTAATGTATCAACAATTCCTGTGGAAACTTTCCCTGTACCCTATTATCCCGCCAATGTGCACATCGACTATTTTTTCCGCTAGTTATGCTTAGGTAACTTGACTATATTTCCCGTCGGTCGTCACCAATTATAATTTCCCGCCGACCGAAGCCGACTATATTTTCCCGCCAAGTACCTTTTTAAGCATACTAACTATATATCCCGGGTACAATTCCAGTTCCAATAAAACATACAAGCAATATCTTAACAAGCATAGTAATCAGATAAACATTTATCTCTAATCATGCCAATTTAACATTATCCACTATATATATTTACCTATATATAGTAATTATATCAACAATACAACACACAATAACCACTCACCTTGGTTGGTTAGCAACTTTCCTTTTCGAAGTTCCTTAGGTTTCCTTGGTTTCCCATTTGAATCCATAAAATCTTAGCTCATAACTTCTCGTGGTTTGGCTAGAATCATAAAAAAATTAAGACTGGCCCAGCTTACCAAACAGCCTGACCCTTCTACATTTTACTCATTCTCCAGCCCGATTCCTTGGAGCTTCTTCTCCAACAGCCCCACCATGAAAACTAGACTCCTTTAGCTTTCATATGGCTTTGGAATCACATCAAACACACGAGTATTCTGGGAGAACTCCTCGTTCCAAGTTGATGCTACTTCCTGTCTTTTCTACCCGACAACATCTCCCCTCTTGGAACCTCTTGACCGATGCATGGTCGTGCTACCAATGCATGGTTTCCTCCCCATACACTCTTTTTTATGTCTTTTGAAGAGAATTTGAGTTTTCATCTAAAGTCCTTGGCTCTATTTATAGGTGTCCAAGATTGCTCCATGGCCGACACCTCTTACTTGGTCGCATGACCAAGTGTCTCTTCCTTACACCATCAACGGAATCTTACATCAGCACAACCCAATGTGTCTTCTTCTCCTTTCACCAACGCATGGTCCTTAACTTTGTATGTCTTCTGATGCTACCACCTCTTTTACTTAAGGCTTAAGAATTCTTCCTAACAAGCCACATGTTCGGATGACATCCTCCATGAGTTCATCCTTCATATGCGTCCACAAACTCTTGGATGTTCAACACATATTAAGTTATCAATGCATAGTAGGCCATCAACGCATAGTACATCACCAACGCATCCAACCTAGCTTATCGCATGGCCTTTGTCCAACGTATCCATCGTACAAGCTATCTCACTACCATCGCAATCCAACATAGCCATCGCAAGAGCCAACCATCACCAACGCATAAGATGGTCGTTTGTCCTCGACGCACAGCTCGCTCGGCATCAACGCATCGTTCGTTTGGCATCGATGCATGGTGTTTGGCATGAGCGCTAGTCACCAACGCATAGGCGTGTAGCATGGGCACTGGGCAACGATGCATGCACGCTCGGCTCGCTCGCCAGCACTTGGCAGCGTTCGACAACGCTCGACGCATGGGCGCTCGGCAGTGCTCGACACATGGGCGCTTGGCTTGCTCGATAGAGCTTGGCAACGTTCGGCAGCGCTCACGCATGAGCTAGGTGCATCGACACATGCCTGGGCAGTTTGGCCGAGGTTGCTCGACGCATGGTTGGGCGTTTAGTAATGCTTGGCCTGTTCAATGCATGGGCTGCATGCTGAGCATGGGCGCTCGACGTATGCTGCATGCCTTGCTCATGTCCTCGCCTACCCTTGTGCCATCCAACCCTTCAACGCATCACTTCCATTTTCCTTCCTTCAGCCACATGCCATGCACCAATAACCCTTCCAGCATATCAACACAACCTCTTCCAATGCATTGATCCCTTTCAACGCATCCCACACAACCATCTTCCTTCACCAACGCATACCACACAACATTCTATACTCAGCCAAATTTCCAAATTTTTCCCTTTACCCAAGTAATCTTTCCAAGATCTTATGGCCAATGTATAGCACTGCCTAGTCCAACACTTAGTCAACTTTTCATCAATTTAAGCTTAACTCAACTACTCAAGGAAAATCTATTCAACACCTAGAAATTTCCTTTACTTCAACATAGATTTTAACTTTCACCTAGTTAATCTCTCAATCACCTACTTAAGTAGGAAAAATGGAAATCCAGGTTTCACAAGAGTTAAGTTGTGAAAGACACTTACCCATAGTTGGATACTTCACATACACCCATGTAGGTAAGCCAAAATGAAAGTAAGTGGCCATGATCAATGCATAAGACTAACTCCTCTGTCTGGCGCAAGCTAAATTAAGCCAAGGCAAGAGTTGAGTTGAATATGGCATGCAACCGAAGTTGATTGTCCGCATGACACCTGTGGGGGAAAGCCAAATCTAAGAGCGTAACCAGGTTCAACGGCGTATTCTAATAATAAATCGCAAAGGTTTGAATTGTTTTAAACGAACACATTGTTAAAAGCTAAAAGCAAAGTTGCTGGAAATGAGTAAAAAGTTTTTTAGTAGAGGCTTGCCGGATTTAAACTTAGAAAAGAACTCTTTGAAGAAGTATCCGAAGTTGAGAAGAACATTGCTGCCAAGGATAGAGGTATGAGTAAATTATATTCTGAGATGTTGATCATCGCAAAGGAAAGCCAGAGAGTGAATTATGAATTTCTTAAGTATAAGGCATGCTTGAGGACAAGCATGATTCTGAGTTTGGAGGTGTGATGACGAGCAAAAATGTACATTATTATAGGCCTTTTATTTATAATTATGAGGGCTGATAAGAATAATATGCAGAGATTATACTAAGAATTCATGAGAAAGTGAGCTTGCGTCGATCAACAATGAAAATCTCGGCTAACCCACTATTATGCGTTTGTTTGCATCCAAATGTCTATTTTTGTAGTTATCGCAGTAATCGATCGCATGCGGTGAATCTCACCATCACAGAGGTCATCAAACGATATTGCACATCCCTTAGTCCAACGCATGACCAACGATGCATGGAGAACGAACAATGAATGCATATTTATTTACTCCATTTTCCACGCATATAAAATAAAGAAATTAAGGTCAAAGAACATCCTTAATAACAAACTCCCACTAAACCACGAAATCAGATTAGTGACTGACACCCATGTAAGCAACATGTTCATGAAAAACTTTAGGTGGTAAACCTTTAGTCAATGGATCTGCCACCATAGAGTTTGTTCCTATATCTTCTATCAAAATTTGACATTCTGAACTCTTTCTTTCATAACCAGAAACTTCACATCTACCTGCTTTGACTTTGTACTGCTTTCCGTTATTGTTGAAATACATTATCGTCAACTTATCGCCATAAAATCATTTTATTGGTCTTTTTATGCCAACTACCATCTGCAGCCCAGTGACAAAATCTAGCAACCATATTCCATGATTAGATACCTCGTAACATTCTATAAACTCGCAACCATGATAGAAGAAGACATAAGTGTTTATCTAACACTTTTTCAAGATACAGCTTCTCCAGCCAACATGAAGATGTAGGCTGAAGTGGATCGCAAAGTATCTTGGCATCCAACATAATTGAATTGGAATACCCAATGATCTCCAGGACTTCTGATCTTTGATAAATGAACATATAGTCTTTTGTTCTCTGTAAATACCTCATAACTTGTTTGGCTGCTTTCCAATGATCCATCCTCGGGTTACTTAAATATCTGCCTAATGTTTCAACTATGAACAAAGTATCTGGACGCGTACATACTTGAGCGTACATTAGACTTCCAACAGCTAATGCATAGGGAACCTTTTTCATCTCCTTAGTCTCGAGTGTAGTCTTGAGGCATTGACCTAAATGAAATTTATCTCCTTTAGTGAATGGGGTATCTTTTGGTGTACAATCTTTCGTGCCAAATCTACTCAAAATCTTTTCAATGTAGTTCTTTCTTGACAATCTTAAAATAACTTGAGAATGATCTCACAATATTTCAATTCCTAATACAAAAGAAGCATCACCAAGATCCTTCATCTCAAAATTTATTTTGAAAAATCTCTTAGTGTCATGCAGTAAACTACATCACTACTTGCTATGAGTATGTCATCAACATATAACACCAGAAAGATTTATTTACTCCCACTGAACTTGTGATAAACATAATCTTCCACTATATTCAACTCAAAATCGAAGGAGGTTATCACTTCATGGAATTTGTGATACCATTGGCGAGAGGCTTGTTTGAGACCATGGATAGATTTCTTCAATTTTCACACTATAGACTTTGAAATACCAAACACAAAGTTTTTTGGTTGCACCATATAAATCATCTCATCAACGTTCCCATTGAAAAATGCAGTTTTTACATCCATCTCGTGTAGCTCTAATCAAAGTGAGCTGTCAGTGCCATAATTACCTGATGCGTTGTAAATGTGATGCGATTATGGTGTATAATTGCGATGATGATTGATGCGTTGCATATGCAAGTTTTACTAGTAAAACCCAAGTATAAATCTCACTAGGTTTCCTAGTAAGTCCAGGGTCGAACACAGGGACTACTGAGTTACTGTGCGACAGTAAAATTGATTCCTTTGTGGTGGCAAAAAAAAAAAAAAAAGTTGGTTGAAGTTTTGTTTAAGTATAAATCCTATGCAACGGATGCGAATGAGGAGTTCATGAAATCGAGAATTTCAATGAGTATGCGATGAACGGGTTGAGAAGGGATTTAGCTAACACTTCCTAAGATTGCGTTCACGTTATGCGATCATGCTACACACACAACAACAATATGTCATCTCTTAATGCAAATGCCATAGTTCCTAATTCTAGGACGCATGCAATGTATACGATAATGTCGATAGGACTTATGTATAAGCCTCTATCCTTGTCTATGTGATGATGAATGATATGCAAATACACAGGGTGACCGCATACTATCATATCCTACTTCTAGGGTGCATACGATGCGTAATAGCAAATAGAACTTATGTCTAAGTTTTTATCTCTTGCTTATGTAGTTCTAATCTGACTCTTTTAAGCCTAGATTCTAATATGACTTTCTCAAGTCTAGATTCTTTCTTTAGACTACTCTTTCAAGTATCCCTAAAAGGCGAATAACGCATACATAAGACAAGATGATCGCATAAAGTGAAGAACTTAGGTCATGTTAGCTAAGTACTTGTCAACCCATTCAGAAAATTAGCTACTCATGCGAATTGTGCAAAGATTGAACAGATATTGAAATGAGAATTCCATTTTCTATAAATAAAATGCAGAATACAAAACAACAATGGAAAGTAGGGATAAAAATCCCAGTAGCAATGTCTTACTTCCCGTGGCTTTTACACTGTCTTTTCACTTCAACGTTGTCCAGAAGAATATCATTGCTTTCGTAAGTGTTGGCCCTCTCTCCTTTTATAACACTTCTCGACAGTCTTTCGAGTTGTCCAGAAAAGTCCTCTCGACATCTTCTTCTCTTTGCTCGCCTCTGCCTTCTAATTATAAGAATATAACAGACCAACGGCCATCAATTTTTGATTTATCTTCTATATATGGCAAACCCTCTAGTGATGATGGCCTTCGGTATTTATAGAGCTCAAGGTGAAGAAGCTTTTCTCTCTAAATGATTGCAATGGTGGGCGATCATTAAGTATTCTGCTCTGATGCGCCGATTAATGGTCACCGAAAAGTTGAGTGTACTTGCTATAGTGTGTCTTAACGACTTGTCAAACTAAATTCGGATTCGACCGTCATCAACTTTTCGTCCCATCATGATTGATTAAGATTTCACCTTGATGCGCCGTCTTTATGTGGCCACCTTCTTGAGAAACTTTTCGTGAGCGCATACGATCAACTTTTCATCCCATGACTTTGCGATCGCACTCTTGCAATGTGTGCGGACGCCAAATTCCTTGGATCATAATTTTACTTGCGCCAACACATTTTTCCTGCACATAATAAGCAAATTAGCTGTTTTTATGCGATGGGCGCATGCGATCACAATATGCTCAGTTTAACGCTTTTGGACATGATCTTATATATTTTTACTGTTGCATTCCTTCATTGTTTTACTTATTTGCGCTGTAATAACATGCATTTCTACCCGTTATCATTACCCTGGAAGAGTCTTTACGATGAAACCAGAAAAAAAAAAGTCTCTTTGTAATCAATGCTTTCCTTTTGAGTAAAATCTTTTGCAACAAGACGAGCCTTATGTATTTCGATATTACCATGCTAATCCCTTTTGGTTTTAAATATCAATTTACAAACAAGTTCCCAAACGTCATTGTCTTCCATGGATTTTAGTTCCTCTTTCACAGCATTTATGCACTTTTGAGAGTTAGAACTTTGTAGAGCTTGTTGGAAGTTGATTGGATCATCTTCCATTACGCCCACTGTTAGGGATGATGCCCTAAAGTATTATGTCCTGTAGTTTGTAAACACAGTTTGTACGAACTCTTGTGATGTAATATATGATATTTTCTTCATTATTTGACTTTGCATATTGGATGTTTTATTTGCTTTATCACAAACCAATAAACTAAAATCTTTGGTTGTCATTATGTAACTTAAGCATGTATGTGGTGACATACAAGTGGATCATGTCTTAAGAGAAAACCAAAATGGTCTGTAGTATATGAATATAAGAGGGAAACCTTATCCTAGTAACACTACGGATGCGGCCTGCTTTGTGGAATAGTTATAAGTGTTGCGACTTGCTACAGATGGTCTGATCCTGATCATTCATGTGGGGACATGCGATGGGGAGTCTTATACAAAGAGTTTGTATAAAACCTGACCATGAAGTGTTAACATCTCGTTATATAACGTCGTTCATGACAGAGACTTCACTTCACTAGGATGACCATAGGTAACATGACCTCAATCCTGAGTGAGTTGGGAACTCCTACTTTTGAGGGCAGTCCTTTGATTTGCATGGGTGCGAGTGGAAAGGTCGCCGACTCAAACTTACCCTTTGGAGATTCGTCTGATTTGGGAGTAGGGAACTCAACTACATAAGATGGAAGTCACTCCTTCCCCGAAGCAGAAGTAAATAGATAGATTGCTCCCTTAAAGGCTGATCCCGGGACTTGAACGATGTTGCACCACACACCTTCTCATAGCTCGACAGGTGTCCACACATAGTAGAACTATGTTGTATTGTTCATTAGAGGAATTAGTGGTACTTGAGGAGTTAGATGTAACTACAGGGACAAAACGGTAAATTGGGACAGCTGTACTTACGAGCATCTGTGAAGGGTTATCGTACTGATGATTGGTTATATCCGATGGACACAGAAATATCTCTGTGGTAAGAAGAGTTCAGTGTCGGTCTTTAGTGGAATGCCTGGCAGTTAACGGATGGTGGATCTCGTGGCTAAAGAGTTTAGTCAGCTATTCATGTACCATTGGAGCTTCGAGCAATAGGTCCATAAGGTCCCCTTCATAGCTTGGATTCATGTTTAGAATCAGCTTTTGGGTCAATTTGAAATGTTCAAATTGACAAGAGGGAGTTCGGTTATATATGATATGATAGAAATGGTTAATTATATATGATATGGTTGGCTTTATGTATGAGATACATTGATTGGAGGAAATTGGATATAAATATGATTTATATTTAGTGGAGGAGAAAACACTATGGTTGATATATGATATTAAACTATAGGTTAATGAATATAATATGATTATATTTATTATTTTATTAATTTGGCAATTATGGGATAATTGGCCGCCGTTTTCTCCGTAATTGTACGTTAGTGGGAAGTTCCATTCGGTTTTCATAACTGAAGAATAAAATGAAAAGTGTTTTCATTTTAAAAAAGAAGACGATTAATTGCTCACGAGGTATTTGCATCCTATCGCTTAGTGAATTGAGAGACTATACGATAGCTCACTTTTTATTGCACGATCGCTTACATATGCGTGCTTCTTCCTAAATTATCGCTTACCTTTTCCTAAATGATCATTATTGACTTAATTCCAGGAACAACTCTTATATCGCAGACACCGTACAGTATGGCGCCAGCTGAGTTAAAGGAATTAAATGTTTAACTGCAAGAGTTAATTGACAAGGGATACATTCGACCTAGTGTATCGCCTTGGGGAGCTCGGGTGTTATTCGTAAGGAAGAAAAAATGGTACACTTAGATGGTGTATCGACTATAGGCAACTGAATAAGGTAAAAAATAAGAATAAATATCTATTACCACACATCGATGATTTATTTGATCAGCTAAGAGGACCCACGGTGTTTTCAAAGATAGACCTGAGATCGGGTTATCATCAGCTGAAGATGAAGGAGGCTAACATTCCTAAAACCGCATTTAGAACAAGATATGGACATTATGAATTCCTAGTAATGCCATTTGGACTGACAAATGCCCCTGCGATATTCATGAACCTTATGAACAAGATATTTCATCCCTCCTTGGACCAATTCGTAATAGTATTGATTGATGATATATTATTATGTTTTGGCAGTAGGGAGGATCATATGACCGACCTAAGGATAGTATTACAAACGCTGCGAGATAGACAGTTGTATGCTAAGTTTAGCAAGTGTGATTTTTGGTTAGATCGGGCTGTATTTCTTGGGCATGTTGTCTCAGTAGATGGTATTAGTGTAGATCCCCAGAAGGCTGAAGCAATAATTAACTGGGAACGACCCACGACTGTTTCAGAGATACGCAGTTTCCGAGGTTTGGTAGGTTATTACAAGAGATTTGTGGAGGGTTTTTCTAAGTTAGTCATTCCATTGACAAACCTAACTAGGAAATGTGTGAGGTTTGAGTGGTCGTCGGAATGTGAGCATAGTTTCCAGGAGCTGAAACAGAGATTGGTATCAGCACCAGTGCTTACTTTGCTTACTACAGGTAGGGAATTTGAGATTTATTGTGACACATCCCGATAGGGACTGGGATGTGTGTTGATGCAGGATGGGAAAGTGATTACATATGCATCTCGTTAGCTTAAGAAGTACGAGAGCATTTATCCTACACATGATCTAGAGCTGGCAGCAATTTTTTTGGCTTTGAAGCTGTGGAGACATTATTTATTTAGAGAACGTTACAAAATATTCACAGATCACAAGAGCCTGAAGTATATTTTTTATTAAAAAAAAGTTGAATCTGAGACAGAGAAAATGGATTGAGCTTATCAAAGATTATGACTGCTCCATCGAGTACCACCCTGGTAAGGCGAATGTTGTAGCGAATGCGCTAAGTAGGAAATCCGTGGGATCCAAGGCCATTATTGTATCAGTGAAAGGAATGTTATTGCAGGAATTCAGGAATTCTAGAACCGCCTTGTCAGTGGAACAGTCATAGGGATTGATAGCTACATTCTAGGTAAGACCTACCTTAATGGAAGACCTTAAACAGGATCAATTGAAAGACCCTGATCTTTAGAAGATTGCTGATGATGTAAGTAAGGAATCAGAGTTGACTTCCAATTGAGAGTAGATCATGTACTAGAAAAGGAGGGAAGAATGTCTAGAAAAGAAGGGAAGAATGTGTGTGCCTAATAAGCTACTGCTTAAGCAAGCTATTCTGGAAGAAGCACACAATTCTACTTATGTTATGCATCCAGGAAGCATCAAGATGTATAGAACCTTAAAGAGATCTTAGTGGTGGC